>NC_067473.1:172528171-172895671 GCF_947179515.1 Apodemus sylvaticus | reverse complement strand
CACTGGAGGGCTGACCTGCATGACCAATAGACTCGGCAAGAATGGCGGGCGTGACCTCCAGGATTAGGCTGTCTTGGATATTGTGATTCTCACTTATTCTGTCTTGGGTCTCTCCCTCTGGGCAAGTATGGTCAAGTCCCCATGGAGAAGCCCACATAGTGACAACAGGCAAGAATAGCTAGAAAGAAGATCCTACACACACACACACACACACACACACACACACACACACACACACACATCGGGAGTCTTCAGATACCTGCAGTCACTGCCAATATCTTTTGGGTTTTTTTGCTTGTTTTGCATAATGTCTTTATTGAAATAAAATTCACATGCCATAAAATTCAACCACTTAAGAGGTACAGTCTGGTGACTTTTTAGAACAGTTACAGATACACGTAAGCCAGCTACACCTTCAAATTGAGAGTATTGTTTTCATGGCAAAATCCTGTGCCCGGTAGCTGTCAGTTGGTCATTTCTCCAGCCTGCCTTACAAAGCAACTACTGAACAACTCCTAGATTCATCTCTGTCAATCTGCCACTTAGAGCTATTCAAAGAAGTGGGTTCATTTAGACTAGGTGTTTTTCTTTTCAGTTTATTTATTATTGTGTGTTAATGTGCATGGCTCAAGGAGGCAGGGACTTACATGCCACAGTGTGATTAGGGGTCAGAGGACAGCTAGCTTTATCAGCCTTCATACTCCTACTCTATGTGGATTCTGGGGATGGAACCTGGGTCACTGGGCTTGCCTGGAAAGCGTCTTCACCCAGAGTCTTTTCACTTGGCCAAGGAGTAGTAGTTTCTGCCTGATAGATACTTACCATTCTGTTTCCAAAGCGCACCCATGTTATAGCGTGTGTCAGCACCTCATTTCCTTTTATGGCTGAATAGAATTCTCTTCCCATTGTTTATACGTGTATTTTGCTTATCCATTCATGGACATTGGGTTGCTTCCAACTTTGGGCTATTGTGAACATTGTTACTATAAACACAGATATACGGGTTTTAATGTGGGCATTTATTCTGACTTCTCTTGGGTGCATATCCAGAAGCTGATGCTGGGTAGTAAAGTAACTTTTATGGGCAGTCACTTGAGGAGCAAACAGTACCATTTCTATTCTCCACCAGGTCTATGAGGTCTTCTGTTTTCCCATGTATCCAATGGTACTTGTTATATTTGACTCTTTCTGTTCTGGCCACCCTAGGTGGCTGCAATATTGATTTGCTCTTTCCTGATAACCTATAGCATCTGGCCATTTGTATATCCTCTTAAGAGAAATGTCTGCTCAAAGCCTTGACCCATTGTTTCGATTAGTTGAAATGTATCATTAAATTGTGAATATTCTTTATAGACTTGAGATATAAAATGTTTCCCAAATATATGATCTGCAAAGATGTTTAAAAATTCACTTCATATATTGGCTTTTCTTATTTCTAAGTACTTTTTTTAAGTTATTTAATGTGAATATTAAGGGAGGTGTTCTACTACATGTGTGCAGAGGTTGGAGAACAACCTGTGGGAGTTAGTTCTCTCCTTCAACTGTGTGGGGCCCAGGGATCAAATTCAGATAGTCACCTATCTGTCGGTAACACCATTGCCTACTGAGCCATCTTGCTGGTCCATCCCAGTCTCTTCTCATTACTAATAATGCTTTTGGGAACACAGAATATATTTTAATTTTAATGAAATCCAATTTGTCTTTTTCTTCTATGGCTCATATCTTGGTGCATTTTATTTGATTGGTCTTGATTTGTTACATTATTGTTTATTTGGTTGGTTGGTTGGATGGTTGGAGTGTACAAGTGTGTGCACGTCGGTGCATGGGTGGGTGCATGCATGAGTGTGTGCAAAGCTGAGAACAAATTCTACTACATGGGGCCTGGGAATAAACTTGAGTCATGAGGCTTGTCAACGGGTGCCTTTATCCAGTGAGCCATCCTGCCAACCCACATCTCTGTGTTACAGCTAAGAATCCATTACCCAAATCCAAAGTCATAAAAATTTAGCCCTGTGTTTTCTTCTAGTAGTCTTTTAAACTCTTACATTTAGGTCATTGACTTGATTAACTTGCTCTGCTTTGATTAACTTGTATCTGGTGCTAGGTTGGGGGCCAGCATTACTCTTTTGCGTGTGAATGTCCAGTGAGTTCAGAACCACTGACTGAAGACTATTCTCTCCCCAGTTGAGTCCTTTGCTGTCTTTGCTGAAGATCCCTTCACAGGGCTGTACATGAGATGTGCTAGGGCAGATCCCCATGTCCACCATACCATGAGAGTCTGCACCATCTCTATTACTATTATCTGTGCTTACTTTAGACTAGAGAACACGGGCTTCTTCCAGCTTTCTTTTTTTCATGAGAGCTTCGACTGTTCTGGCTCCTTGCAAATCCACCTTTACAAATTTTAAACTCAGCAGTTCCTACAAAGAAGCTGTGATTTGGACAGGACTTTCATTGAATCTACACACTATCTTTGGTAGAGGATATTTATTTCTTGTTAATTCCTAAGTCTTATCCACAAACATGGAGTGATCTCTATTTATTTATTTAGATCCTGTTCAACAATACCTTGTACTTTTCAAACTATGGTTTTCATAATTTTTTGTAAAAATTTGTTCTTGAGTATTTTAATTTTAGCACTAAAAAAATTGAACTTTGGGAATCACTCATTGAGGTTTACAAAAAATGAACGTGTGTGCTCCCGCGGCTGCAGAGCCTGCGTGGCCACCAACCAGTCCTCGGGGCAGCACGTGCCTTCAGCACCCAACCGCCACTCCAGCCTCTCGCCATGCCTGCAGACATCAGCCTGTGGTCCGGGGCGCTGAACCTACAAGACGTGGACGAGCAGCCCCAGCACCTACTGCGGGTCACCTACGCCGGGGCGGAGGTGGGTGAGCTCGGCCAAGTGCTGACGCCCACCCAGGTTAAGAACAGACCCAGCAGCATTTCCTGGGATGGCCTTGATGCAGGGAAACTCTACACCTTGATCCTCACAGACCCGGATGCTCCCAGTAGGAAGGAGCCGGTGCAGAGGGAATGGCACCACTTTCTGGTGGTCAACATGAAAGGCAACGACATCGGCAGTGGGAAGGTCCTCTCGGATTACGTGGGTTCCGGGCCTCCCAAGGGCACTGGCCTCCATCGCTATGTCTGGCTGGTGTACCAGCAGGACAAGCCACTGAGATGTGATGAACCCATCCTCACCAACCGGTCTGGAGACCATCGTGGGAAGTTCAAAACCGCAGCCTTTCGCAAGAAGTATCATCTGGGAGCCCCGGTGGCCGGCACGTGTTACCAGGCAGAATGGGACAGCTATGTACCGAAGCTGTACAAACAGCTGTCTGGGAAATAGGAGAACCTCTTGATGGTCGTGGCCACCCCGCCGTATTATTTATCAGGTTCAACAATGCGTGGCAAGTCTTTCCTTTTCCCATTCTCACCTGCGTAAGGGATTCTTGAGCTGTTGTAGGTCGGTAGTTTAAGATGACTTTTTCTCGCTGCTTGCCCTGAAGATTGCAAATAGTTGCACCCAGTTTATTTTGATCAAATTTAAGTTCCATCTGGTGGAGAGTTGGCACTGTGATGGGCTCGTTATATTGTTAATAAAACAGCAGTAACTCTGAAAGTTAAGAAGGCAAAATCCAAGTAAAAAGACCAGGCCTACCGGAAGAAAGCAAGTATCTGCCATTAAGAAGACACAGATGTGATGGCTTTGCCTTTGTTCTGAATCAGGAGCTGTGCACAGTGGCTCCGTCTTCCCAGATATGTTTTAAGGTCCAGAGACTTTGTATCTGGGTAATCCTAGGCATACAGCTGGACAAGTATCTGTGTCTTATAGCTCCATTAAAAGGCAATCAGGAAGACACCTCTACTGTGTGCTGGCTTGGCATCAGCCCGGCCGCAGTCCTGAACAAGAAGAGTTAATCTGAGAGTTGCTAATGTTAATTCTGTTTATTGTCAAATAAAAATTTAAAAAAAAATCCAAACAAAGTATATGATGAATTTTTGTGTGTTGGTCTTACTGAATTCATTTGCTGGATCTTAATTGTTTCACTGGTCTGGTTTGATTTGGTTGGTTGGTGGATTTCTTAAGAGTTTTCTGGGATTTTATTGTTTATTGGTTTTTTTTTTATTTTGTTGTTTGAAACAGTGTCTCATTCTAACCCAGGCAGGTCTCCAACTTCTGACCTTCCTATGTCTATCCCCCTAGTGCTGAGATTATAGGCATGCATCATCACGCTTGTTGGTTTTGTGGGGATTTCTTTTGTTTTTCTTTGGTTCTTGAGGCAGAGTGTGGTGGTTTGAAAATGCTTGGCCCAGGGACTGGCACCATTAAGAGGTATTGTCTTGTTGGAGTAGGTGTGGCCTTGTTGGAGGAAGTGTGTCACTGTGGGGGTGGGCAATGAGACCCTTCTCCTAGCCATGTGGGAGCAAGTCTTCCTGCACCATGCCTGCCTGGATGCTGCCATGTTCCATCCTTGATGTTAATGAACTGAACCTCTGAACCTGTAAGCCAGCCCCAATTAAATGTTTGCCTCTATAAGAGTTGACTTGGTCATGATGTCTGTTCACAGCAGTAAAACCCTAAGACAGGGGGTCTTGCTACATTAGCCTGGTATGCACTATGTAGCCCAAGCTGGCCTTGAACTCACAGCAATTCTCCAGACTTGGCTTTCCTAGTGCTGAGCTTATAGAGCTAGACTCTGACAACTGGTTTTCCTTGATAATTTTTTGGGTAAAGCATCATTTCCTCTCTGACTAGACATGGCTTTCTTTCTCTCTGACCTGGCTCCTGTGTCGTTGTCCTAACCAGGTCCATTAATAGAAGCTGAGTTCAGATGAGCCAGGACAATATGCTAGTCATGTGTCTGACCTTCCGTGGAACCATCCAATCTGCTCTCTTAATGTGATACTAGCCCTGGGTTCTCAGAGATCCCTTGTACCTTGTTAAGGAAGTTCCCATCTGTATCTGTTGTGACGGTCACAACTTTTTTTATTCCCTTGATAACTGAGTTGCGACCATTGGGCTACAAACATGTGGACCATGACCTTACAAGAGATCCAGAAGCACAACTGACCTGCTAATGTGTTCCTTGCCTTGGAGTTCTCAGCCCACAGAATCTGTTTGTGACAAATGCTTGTCCATTTATTAGATGCAGATTTTCAGGGTAATTTATAATATAGCAAAAGTGAACTAACCTTACACTCTTGTCACTGTTTTGCAGATGGGGAAACTGAGGCTCAGGTGTTTAACTGGCTCCTAAGCTCATCCTGGGTTAGAATATATGTGATGTATTTGAACTAGGTCTTCTGGCTTAATTAGCAAGATTCCTTCAGACATCTCTATCACCTACAACAATTCACAGTGACTCACAGTGGCATCTGTCTGAAAGAAATGCTTCCTTTTCAAAAGAGCCCAAAGGCACAGTCTGTTGGCCAAAGCCCCTGATGCTGATACCTTTTCAAATCTTCACAAGGGCTCTGTATAAAGTCAAATCAATAAAAAGGGCTATTTTTTTTTTACCCATTTCTAGTTTTAAATGACAGTCAACCAATATTCATGAATGTGACTCGTCACAGACAAAAATTTAAATCTGTAATATCTGTTATCACGCATCTCTAGTCTCTTTACCATTACCCATGTTCCCCCTCACCACATCCGTTTCTTCTCTCAACCTGGCTCTTAGGAAACAGAAGAGTCAGAAAAATAAAATCTCATAGGGGCTGGGAAGGCAACTCTGCACATCTTTCTTCCTACTCTTCCTATCTCAGAAAGCAAGATGCAGACCAATAGAGGAGGACACAAGAGCAGCCCTTGGCTTCTACATATGCATGCACAGGAACACACATATATGAACATACATGCATACACTGCACTCATACATACACTAATGTACACACACACACACGCACACACACACACGGTCTTCTGATAACTAGTTGAGTGTCTGTTGTACGCTAATACATGACTGGATGCTTTATTTAATTATCATGAACATCATTTGTGTTCATGAATGTGGGAGCCATTATTACTTCCCCATTTTACAAATTTGTGCTACAGATAGAAAGTCCACAGAAAGGGGAGGAAAAAACTATCAAGGTCACACAATAAATCATGAAACAGATATTAGTACTCAGGTCTACTCTAATTCAAACACCTGCTCCACAATCTCACTTTTCTATCTTAATAACGTGTCTGGAAATGTCTGTGGTGATTTGAATGAAAATGGCCCCCATATACTCATAGAGAATGGCAATATTAGGAGGTGTGCTCTTGTTGGGGTAGGTGTGGATTTATTGGATAAAGTAAGACATCCATTCCTCTTAATATTTACTGGGTAGTTACTATGTATCAGATATGTGCTAGGCCTACAGAATTAAGAATTGCAAGTACATTCCCCTACTTCTTAGAGCTTTTTAAACTGGCCTTTTTGCTTATACACACATAAATACACACACATTCATACATAAATATATATGCACACAGCACAACTCAAAGCATACAGTTACTTGAGTGTTCTAGGTTTATCATTATGATAAAACACTCTTATTATGACCAAAAGCAATTCAAGGGAAGAAAGGCTTACACTTCCAGATCTCAGCCCATCATTAAAGGAAGGAACCCAAGCAAGCACTTGAAGCAGAAGCCACACAGCTTCACGGCTTGCTTTTGGCCTCATGTTGAGTTTGCTTTCTTATTCAGTCCAAGACCACTTTGTAAGGGAATGATGCTGCACACAGTGGGCTGGGCCACTTGATGCTCCACAAACACTCCCACAGGCCAATCTGATCTAGGCAATTACTCAATAGAGACTTTTCTCTAAGGTCACTCAAGGCTGTATAAAGTAGGAAAGTGTAGGTGTTGGTGCTGATGCAAAGGTCCTGTTCCCCAATCGGTTCTTGACCAATCAATAAAGATGCCAGGGACCAATTGCTGTGCAGAAGGAAATAAACAGGACTTCCAGGTACCCTCAGACAGGCTAAGAGATGTAAGAGGAAGGTAGTTTTCACCATGCTTCAGAGGGAGAAAAGGTGACCAGTCATGTGAGATCTTGGGAGGAGTGGCTATAGGCCATTTTTAATCCCAGGTGGGAGATTAAAAATGCAACTAAGCTGAGGACAGTTTTGGATTGCTGAACAAGGAGAAGGTAACTGAACTACTAAGGTTAAGGGCCTATTTAGGATGCTGAACTAAGAGTATTAGGATGGGCACAATAGCCATGGGAGATCAGAAGCGCCCAGCAATTGAGCCAATAAAGCATGTTGAAAAATAAGTGTGTGTGTGTGTGTGTGTGTGTGTGTGTGTGTGTGTGTGTGTGTGTTTCATCGCAGATCCAAGCGAACCTGGGTGGGGCATGGTCTGCCTCGAGCATAAAGCAGAGTAGCAAAAACCATGTGCAACAGGAAAGAAACATGCACACAACTCTCACTGAAATCCCTGCAGCAGAAGGTTCTGTTGCTTAGAATGAGATTTAAAATGTTTTCTCACCTTTGTGTGAACAACCAGATCACACACACACACACACACACACACATGCCTCCAAGCCGCTACCTAGGGACCACAGTCTTCAAAGAGGCTGGAACTATTTCTCTTACAAAAGAGTATGACTGGAAGAAAGTGAGAAGAGACAGCTCTCAGGAAAGCTCAGCGTGGCCTTGGGGATGGCTGCAGGTTGTTGCTACAGTTAGAGCAGGGAATCTCAGAATATGACAGAGTTTAGGTTCACTTCAGAGCAACATGAAGAAAGAATTAATGGGCCACCCACACCCTTATCTGAACCTAAAATGTCTGCAGAACTGAGCAACAAAGTTCAACCCAACAGCCTTTTCCTTGCAGGCTTTTGGTGCCAAGATCCCTTGTGTCCCGGTTGTAACTCAATACAGATGCCAAGGAAATTAAATGGAATTTGGGGAACATGATCCTGGTGTGCTAGGAGCTGAAATATTTGTGTTGATATTTGTTTCTGTTTGCTAAGGTACTTCACTCTCCCTGCTAGTATTACAGGGTCAGTCTGGTTTCTGGCCCTGGGAAAGAACAAAGGTACTGGTAAGCTGTCTTGGACCCTCAACAGTGCACCCTATAGAGACTAACAGTTGGCAATCCCTCTGTGAGACAGGCAAGCTTTGCAAACTAACCAGGAGAACTGGTTAGACAGCAACAGGATTTGAAACCTCTGGAAAGAAACTGATGCAGAGTACAGATAAGACAGCCAGGTAGGCAGTTTCTGTGCAGAAGAGACAGAGAAACATGGTGAAGCAGATGAAGCCACCCGACTCCTCACAACTCAGGGACCTGAAAGTCTTGGGAAAGATTCTGAACGATGAGTTAAGCAAGACAAAAAGGTGATCAGTGTGGCGCTAGTGGTGATGGCGACAATCTGCACTGCCAAGACAATTGGGGTTAAGAAATCACTGGGGAATGAAGAGACAACTCGATCTATTAAGTGCTTGCCTTGCACACATGAGGCCCTAAATCCGAGCTCCAGAACTCATGTGAAAATGACAGGGCATGGTGGTGTGCAAATGTATTACCAGCACTGGGGAGGCAAAGAAGACAGAGGAGGAGAAGAGGAGGAGGAAGAGGAGGAGGGGTGGAGGGAAGAGGAGTCACTGTCTCTTGGTTTAGTTGATTTTAGTTGAGCTCAGTGCCAGTGAGAGAGGACAGCATGTCTGAGGATGAGACATGAAAATGACCTCTGGTTTCCACATGCCTGCACACACACACACACACACACACAGAGGAACACAGATACTCACCCATGCACACATACCAGCACACGGGCATTAAAAACAAAAGAAAGAATTAAGGCATGCGTGAAGCCTACCTTTGTATGTACGTGTAAGAGTGTTTCCAGACAGGATTAACCAAGGAGAGCAGACCTGCCCTGAATGAGGGAGGGTCATGCCACACACCAGGAGCAGCAATGACTACGAATGAGGAAGGAGAAAGCAAGCAGAAGATTGGCATTCCCCTTACTCTGCCTCCTGATCTACCGTGGTATCAACAGCATCTGCCGCACGTTCTCACTGCCATGCCTTGACCTGCTCCATCGTGCCTTCCTTATCTCGGTGGGTGGCACTCTCAAAATGTGAACCGGAGCTACCACTTTACCCTTAAATTGCTTCTTGCCAGGTTATTTAGTCATAGCAATGAAAAAGCAGTGATGAAAACAGCTATATAGCTAGACTAATGTCAATTGGATGGATAAGTAAATAGAAAGGTGAGATGGGTAGATAGATTAGATAGATAAATTAGATAGATAGATAGATAGATAGATAGATAGATAGATAGATAGATAGATATTTCTATATATTCATCTATCTACCCATATATACATATATAAATATGGGAGGATAGATATATGGAAAGATAGACAAGATAGATGGGAAATATATGGGTGGATGATGGATGGATGGATGGATGGATGGATGGATGGATGGATGGATGGATGGATGGTGAATGAAAGTGAAACAGAAAAGGAGAGAAGATAGAAAACATAACATGGGGAATACCAGTTGAGCAGCAAGATCACTGCAGTAGGAGTTAAATATCTTCTAGTCTGAGCTGCTGCTGGTGGTCTTGATGTGAACCTAGCCTGTAAGATTCTCCTTCCCTCAATCTGGTGATTCTCCACACGAGTTAAACTATTTCGAAGGACCTCTCATCCCAACACTAGTTGGTTCTGTGACTGTGAGAAAGGCCCAGAAGGAGCCCATTGTTGCCTCTGACAGGCTTGGAACCTGCCCTCATCTCCTCCTCATGGGAACATGATTCTTCATTTGCACGTAAGACAAGACCTGATTTATCATTGCCATGTTAGAAGAACCATGTGACCGAGCACAGAGAGTAACATAGAAACAAAATCAGCACCTGGACTCCAAAGTCTACACTAAGCCTTGTCATGCTAATATTAATACCTCATACTAATACTTGTTAGTACTAAGCTAACGCCCAAGCATGTTAATACACAAAGCACAGTGTTCCAGAGTCAGGCTTAGGGGCCAGTGCTTTACACAGATTCTCACTTAATCTGCACAAGCTCTGCAAAAATGGAACTATGCATCATTCTCATTTTACAAACAGGAAACTAGAGCCCAACTGCTTTCCGTGGCAAACTGGACATCCGGTTACGGGCAATAGCAGAAGCCAACATCAACACCCACCCCATGTTGTGAAAGTGGGGGGAAGGAGGGCACAGTGGGAATTCTGCTGATATCAGGAGACCTATGAGGGATTGAAGAGAAGCTGTGAAGGCACTGAGATGCATTGTATAGCTCACAGCGTAAGAACAGGAACATTGAATAATGCCACAGAGGGACTAGACACACGTACCACTGATAAGGAGTGCCAGCTCCAAGGGTCAGAAGCAAACCAGACTGAAACACAGCTCCCCTGAGAAATGTTGAAATAGGTCCCTGACCGGGGAAAGACAAACAGTCTGCCCCCACCCTCAGACAGAGCGAGGGAGGCAATTGGGCAAGATAAGTAGTTAGAAATTCTTGCCAAGTGTCCCATAGTTTCTCTGCGTTGCTCCACAGTCTTACTCCTGTGTGACTTTGGGGTGAAGGGGGCAAGCTGGGGCTGAGTGGGGATTTGAGCCTGGGATCTCACGTCTACTGGGCAAGTTGTCTAGCACTGAACTACATTCCCAGCCCTCCTTTTTGGATTGTGAGAGGGAGGAAGTGTATAGATGTGGGATGTGTGGCATGTGTTTGTGTTCATGTAGGGAAAACATATGTTCACATATGTATAGAGGCCGGAGATCAACAGTGGTCTTTTTCCATCTTAACCTTAGCACTTGGGGGTGTCTCGGGGAACCTGGAGCTTGCTGGTTTCCTTAAACTAGCATGTACGCAGCCTTGGGACCATCTTGTCACAGCCTCTTCAGAACTGGGGCTGCAGTGCATGCTGTGACTCCCAGATCTTCATGTAGGTGCTGGGGGATCTGGACACTACACAGCAAGTACTTGATGGACTGAGCCGTCTCTCTAACTCCCTCAGCCCTCTTTCTACTTTAGGGAGGGAGGGGGGAGGAGACAGCATCTCACTAAGCTAGCCTTGAGCTCACTTGGTAGTTCAGTCTGACTTGGAAAGTTTGCTCCTCCTGCTTCAGCCTCTCTGCCAGCGGGGAGAGGCTGAGGTGGGTGGGGCTATGCTACCAGACTCCTAAGGTTGCTGGGACAGGTCTTGTATATCCAGCTAACTTTCTGGCGTATATCTCAAAGGGAGTGGGAGAGGCTGAGCGAGGACTCTCTCCATCACCATGTCTGGGGTTCTATTACCTCCCTGTCTGTTTTCTGCAATTCCGGTCTTTCATTCCACTCTCCCATCCTTGTGTCTTGTTCCTTCCAAATCCTCATCTCCTTCCTCTCATCACTAGGCAATGATAGCAGCAGGAACCAGGAAACATCCCTGTGCTCAGAAAGGACGTGGACAGGCTGTTCCACAAAAGGAAGAGGATGGGGACTGGGACGAAGAAGCCAAACCACTCAAAGCAGATGGTGGAAGGTGGGCTGCCTGGTGCATGTAGCAGATTCCACTAATATTTGCTGCAAGAAAGGAACGGAGGGTAGAGAGGGTGTCCTGATGGACAGACACATCTGATCTGAGGATTTCAAACCTACGTACCACACTCAAGCTTGCCAGCAGCTCTTGGGGAAAAAGAGACTTTTAATAAAATGAATCATAGTAGTTCCACAAAAGATTGAAATTAGAAAGGATAATCTCAAGACACTTAATGACTTTCAGAAGTTGTTGGGTGATATAAACTGGATCCGAAGCTATTGGAAAATACCTAATTATGAATTAAGGCCATTATTCAATCTTTTGGCGGGTGATTCAGCCCTAGATTCTCCTAGACAACTAACTAAGGAGGCTCGAGTGGCCTTGAGGAAGGTAGAGCAAGGACTACAGGATGCAGTACTATATCGTTGCACAGAGGACTTGGATATCATCCTGTGCATTCTGCCTACCTTTTTGCAGCCTACAGGGCTGTTATGGCAGGCAGGACCCTTATTATGGATTCATCCTAAAGCCTCACCAGCAAAATCCATAGAGCATTACCCCACTGCTGTTGCAAAATTGGCCTTTAATGGAATACAACAGTGTGTGCAGTTTTTTGGGAGATATCCAGCCTCCCTGATTATTCCATATACTGCTTTTCAAGTGCAAATATTATGTGGAGCAATTGATGACTGGGCCATATTGCGCTGTAGTTTCCATGGTATTATAGATAATCATTATCCCAAGCACCCTTTGCTTTTCTTTTGTTGTTGTTGACACTGTTGAGGCTGAGGACCCTGGTCTGCCTTGTTCTGCGGCCTTTGCTCTCTCCGGTGAGTGGGTCTAACCCATTTCCTATCCCTGGACTTCCTAAGGTGATCCTGCATCAGTGAAGTCACTTTATCTGTGCACATCATCTTCTCTCACTGCCTTAGACTGGAGTGCTACACAGGTTATCTGCCTCTGGAATCGGAAGATAAGCTGAAGAGTACTTGATAAACTATTATTGTTATTGTTCCCAGGGGGCCACTTTCCAGTCTTCCACACTTGACCTTGAAAGGCTTTGAACTGAGTTACCCTGGCTTTCCTGTCGTTTAAACTTTGGGCTGCTGTGAACATGGACAACAGAAGGCCCGGGTGAATGACTGGAGGGTGGGAAGCAAGAGATCTGGACATTGCTTCACCCCCATAGATCTAATGGCCACTCTTCCTCTTTCCTGTTTAGCCTGAAAGGTGGTGTTTTCCACCATTGCCTGTGTATTGCCAAAGAAAGAAAGAAAGAAAGAAAGAAAGAAAGAAAGAAAGAAAGAAAGAAAGAAAGAAAGAAAGAAAGAAAGAAAGGAAGGAAGGAAGAAAGAAAGAAAGAAAGAAATTAAGCAATTAAGCAATTAAGAAAGAAATAAGTTAAGAAAGAGAGAAATTGAGAAAGAAAGAAATTAAGAAAGAAAATAAGAAATTACAAAAGAAAGGAAATAAGAAAGTAATAAAGAAAATAAGAAAGAGAAAATAAGAAAGAAAGAAAGAAAGAAAGAAAGAAAGAAAGAAAGAAAGAAAGAAAGAAAGAAGGAAAGAAAATAAGAAAGAGAAAATAAGAAAGAAAGAAAATAAAGAAAGAAAATAAGAAAAGGAAAATAAGAAAGAAAGAAAAAAATAAGAAAGAAAGAAAAGAAGAAACAAACAAACAAACAAACCTTGGTTCACTCTGTACCCCCAGGCTGGCCTAGAACTCATTGTGTAGACCAGGCTCACACCACGCTTTTGTGAAATGTTGATCATTGCACTTCCTGTCATGAGATCACTCACTCTGTATTAACCACTTAGTATGGATGGACACTGGTCTCGACATATACCAGCTTTAGGAGGCGGGGAGCCCTACATCTCCCTTCTCCAGGGCCCTGCAGCCCCTTCACTGCAGAACCTCCTCCCATCTCCTAGTTCCCACCCAATTTTTTGCTGGGGTTCTACCAAAAGCAACTAATACATCTTCAAGTTTAGACTTCGACATTTCTCTTTCAAGCCTAGCTTGGTAGGACATGCCTGGGACATCAGCAATCAGGAAGCAGAGGCAGGAGGATTGCTCAAACTCAAGGTCAGTCTGGTATGCAAAGTGAGTTCTAGGCCAGCCAGGGATATGCCACTACATTGTAAAGTCTCCAAAAATCCAAACAAGGGAGGGAGGGAGGGAAAGAGGGAGGGAGGGAGGGAAGAGGGGAGGGAGAAGAGGAAAGTAGGTTCTCTTGCTACATAAATGTAACTTCTAGGAAACACTAGGTCTTACCTCAGCCATGGAGTGGATAAGTCATTAGAGTGGAAGGAAAGAGTCAGTAAATCAAGCATCTTGTAAGAACCTGCAGAGGCCGGGAGTGGTGGCACATGCCTTTGATCCCAGCCCTCAGCGGGCAGAGGCAGGCAGATCTCTGAGCTCAAGGACAGCCTGATCTGTAGGGTGAGTTCCAGGGCAGTCAGAACTACACAGAGAAACCCTGTCTCAGGAGGAAAGAGAGGAGGAGGAGGAGGAGGAGGAGGAGGAGGAGGAGGAGGAGGAGGAGGAGGAGGAGGAGGAGGAGGAGGGAGAGAGAGCCTTCTATAGAGTATTACTCATAGCTTAAGCATAGCACTCGCCTTGTGACTGTCTTATGATACAGTCATCGGTGTTGCTTTTGATTGGGGTGAAGGAGGAGAAGCTTGGTCACAATATGGCTTGACAGGACTCAAGGGTGGTGACTAGCAGGAAATGGGACATGAGGGCAGTAGAGGGGACAGTGTCCACAGACTAAGAAGAGTCCTGCAAAGAAACAGGATGGCTGAATATTTACACAGAGCTGGCCTGTTCCCGCCCTTTCCTCTTTCCACTTCAGCCTCCCCTCATAGCTGGCTTCCTCCTGCTCCTCTTCCTCCCTGCCCTTTCCTCGGTCTCCACATTTATGCTATGTAGGTTACACAGGAAACGTGTGCTCACTGTCGTCAGAGAACATGCCGGACACTTCTTGGGTCAGATTCAGACAGCTACAGGCTGTTTCCTGTGTTTAGGGAACCAGAGAAAGATCTTTCAGAGGGGCTTTGACATCCATGCTCTGCCTGCAATGAGTGGGGGTGATGTGGACAAAATCCTGACGTGACAGCAAGACCGACTCATGATGTCAGTCACAAGCAATCTGGAGGACTGCGAGGCAACAAATCGGGTGCACTCTCCTCTCCTTAGCACTCGTGCGAGAACTGAGATCGCAAAGATTAGATCTGTGGAACAGGGTGGGCGACTTTGCTTGGGACCCTAACATCGATATGGATCATGCAGGAGAGAAAGAAGGGCATCTCAACAGTCCAATCTCACACAGCACCAGGCTCTTGCTCTTGGCAATTGTAAGGAAAGCTGCCAATGATCCACTGTATTGTCTGTCTTCTCTCCTCTGGCCTGCAGAGATGACATCACCAGAATTCCAGACAATATGCACAAGCTTCCCAGACATTCTACAAGGCAGTGGGGACCACTCTCCTCCTTCATTGTTTCCCCATCTTTCTGTAGCTTAGAATGTGGATTTAATTGCTGGAGATGGCGCAGCCTCTCTCGACACAGACAACAGTGTTCGGACTGAAGTCTGAGGCTCTAAGCAGTTGACTAAAGTGTACCAGCCCTGCACGGCTTTCCTTGCTTACAGATGAAGAGAAAGCAGATTTCTATCTTGTTTAAAATGCTCTTTGTTTTAATGCTTTATTATGTGTGGATGGATCCATCAGAGTCTTTTCAGGGGCCTTAGGTGCAACAAGTAAGTTGTACTTAATAAGTCCTGGGAATTCCACCGTGGCTTCCTTAATTTCTCCAGAGATATCTAAGCATGAAATTCTCTTTCCCTTTCTTTCCTGGGCCTTGAAGACCGTGTTCCCACATTCCCTTAGTGTGTCCACTTCACACTGAATAACAAAATAGAAAATGGAATGTCACTGTGCTTCCCAATCCCAGAGCAGGAGTTTCTGGGGACAGCTGAACCACGATTTCACTATTGAACAGAAATACAAGACTGTGTAACCCAGGTCCATGGAGAGGTTAGGAGGAATTCCACGTCTCCACATGCTTCTGTGGGAAGAGGCTCAGGGAACAGAAGCCTACCCTTGTCGTCTTCGGCTAGAAAACAGACATGGAAGCCAGCATGGCACTTTCGGAGAAAGCACATCTGGACATTTCAGGAAGTAGTAGGCAGGGGAGGGAAGGGAGGGGAGAAAGGAAGGGAGGGTGGGGGCGAGGGAATGATGGAGCGTGGGCAGTGCTCCCGATCTCTCTTCTCTGTGCCAGCCTGTGATACCCTTCATGTCCAGCATGGCTTCCCCTGCCCTCATCCTCCAAGCCGACACAAACTCCACACCACTCCCCTCAACAAGTTTGCGGGCTCCTCCCTGTGTTTAGAAAGCTCATGGTGCCATACACTTTTAATCCCAGCACCCAGGAAGCAGAGGCTGGCAGATCTCTATGAGTTTGCTGTCAGCCTGGGTTGCATGATGAATTTTAGAGCACCCTGGGCTACACAGTGAGACCCTGTCTCTCAAGTAACTAACTGATGAATTTAAAAAACAAACAAAAAAAACCCAGCCTGTACCAGTTCAAATGACACCCCCACAGTGAAGCCTTCCAGATTTCCTCAGGCAGTAATGGCTTTTCTCCTCTCTATTTCTAAACAACTACACATTCAAGCAAGCTTCACCTTCTAAGGCTAGCATCTTACATGCTTTGAATTTAACATCAAGTGCTCATTAAAAAGAAAGTTCCAGAAAAGAAGAGAAGCATATTTATTTTCACTTCTACAAAACATATCTTATCCTGTTTTTTAATTTAAAAATTTTAAATTTATTTTATACATTTTTTAATTTAAATATACCATTTATTTTACTTTGCCCTCTCTTCCCCAGCTCCTTCCATTCTCCTCTTTCCATCTGCTCCTGTGCCCTACACCTGCAACCCCAGGAATGTGGCTGAATTCAAGGCCAGCCTGGCTACCTAGTCAGACCCTGTCTTAAGGGTCCAAATAATAACGACAATAAATAAATACAATCTTAAAAGGCAATTCTTGCTGGAATTCAGAGGGAAAAGTTATTCAAATTTCCCTCGTGGGTTTGGATGAGTAGCCTTCTGAGCTGTTTCAGTTACACTGTATATGCTGACTCAGGACTAAATCCCTGAAGAGGATGAGGCTCCTCCGCCAGGCCACGTGATGACTTCTCCTTTTGTTTTTGTTTTGTTTTGTTGCCTTTGCCCGAGTGTGCGCGTGGTATATTGCGCGTGAGTGGGTGGGAGTACGTGCTCCCATATACATGCAAGCAGCAAAGTCTGGAGGACTCATTTACTCTCCTTATTTTTTTTTGAAACAGCTTCTCTCACTGACCACTTCCGCTAGGCTGCTCACAAGCTCTAGGGATCTGTCTGACTCCTCCCCACCCCCAACTCCCAAGATGGAGTTTACAGGCACAAGGCTAGGAGAAGGTAAAGCCACTGCCCCCTTCCACCATCTCAGTACCTAGAACCAGCTTCGGACGCCGCCCACCCCCTGCTCAGAGAACAGAGCCCCTACCTGGAGGGGACCCTGAGGAAGTCATGTCTGTCTTCCTTAAAACTGGACCCCTGCCTCCTCCTGGAGGCAAAGCTTGTTGGGCCCTAAGCTTCTGAGTGCATCCTTAAGAGGAAATAAAGGAAGAGCAGGAAATTACCAAGCCTTCCCCCAAGAAAATACGTAAATATTTATGTTCAGTTGGTGGAGAATGCTGGGACCCAGTGGGTAAAGGAACGCAGGTGTGATTCAGCGCCTCCCAATTTTAGCACCTTGGACCTGACGGTGGGAGGAGTTCCAGGTTGGAGTTCCAGGTTGGAGTGCCTATTTGTGTTTTATGCATTTGAAGGATAAATCAAAAAAATAACTAACAATATCAAAACCATGTCTTGTTATCTGCGAGAGGAGAGGAACAAACTTGTCCCTCCGTCCATCTGTCCCTCCGTCCATCTGTCCACCTGGCATAACTGAAAGTCTTCCGCGAGGCGGCGAGGTTAAGGCTCACCCAGAGTGGTGCTGGCTCCGGGCTGATCCGGGTTCTGTGTAAGCTGCTCTATTCAATCGACTGCTTGTGCCCACAGTATCTGGGAAAGAAGATGCCTGCCAGAAGGTGGCCACATCCTCACCTAATCCCTGGCGTGAGTCAGCCGGATCTCACTGCCCTGAAACCCCTGGTGCCTGACTCAGTCCCCAGCCTGTCTGTAGAAGGTGTGAATACCCCAGAAGCCATCTCCCAGCCAGCAGAGCCTCCACCCCTTGCACAAGGGCCTCTGGAGGACTCCAGTTCCAGCAACCAGCCCTTCCAGTTGAGCAGAAATTTCCTGTTCTGGCAACCAAGAGGCATTTCATTTTGTTTTACTTTAAATGCTCGGTGCATTCCCAGGCAGCTCCACCCTCCACGCTAATTCCATTAAACCTATTCCTCTCGGACCTTTATTTTTCACACATGAGAAGCAAGAGAGGGTGTGGAGAGAAGCTGGCAAAATGAGGCTCGCCCTGTGAGGAGTTGAAAAGAAAATAAAGGGTCGTGTGCATCCCCATTCTGTGTCTTTCCTCTCTCCTGCCTCGAGCGTGTCACCTCCAGTCACCAAACCCAGTTACACCCGTGCCCAGTCTTCCCACTCCAAGAAGCACAGGCTGCATTAACTGAGCTAAAATACATAATGCCACACACAGGAGCTGGCGATAATTAAAGGGTAAGGCAGACATCTGTGTCTTCAGACAATAACACATGTGCACACTGTTCTAATAACCATGTCATGCTAATGCAACTGATGCCTTGTTTGTTGGGGCTTGTGGAGAAAGAGCTATTGCGTATCCTAAATTCATAGAGCTCACATCTATTGCTCAAATCTTTTAAGCCTTCTTCATTATTTTTATGGAACTCTTTCTAAATATATAGTGTTATTCTCTGCTTTGCTAAGCAAAGTTCAGGCAGCATAATTCATTACCCTTTGTGAGGACACAACTCTGTACCCAAGGGCCTGGGGAAGCCTGCAGGTGGAGCGTGCAGGTACAGTGTGCAGGTGGAGTGTTCAGGTGCAGTGTGCAGGTGGAGTATGAAGGTGGAGCGTGCAGGTACAGTGTGCAGGTGCAGTGTGCAGGTGGAGTGTGCAGGTGCAGTGAGCAGGTGGAGCATGCAGGTACAGTGTGCAGGTGGAGTGTGCAGGTACAGTGTGCAGGTGGAGTGTTCAAGTGCAGTGTGCAGGTGGAGTATGAAGGTAGAGCGTTCAGGTACAGTGTGCAGGTGGAGTGTGCAGGTGCAGTGTGCAGGTGGAGTGTGCAGGTGCAGTGTATAGGTGGAGTATGCAGGTGGAGTGTGCAGGTGGAGTGTGCAGATGGAGTGTGCAGGTGGAGTGTGCAGGTGCAGTGTGCAGGTGGAGTGTGCAGGTGGAGAGTGCAGGTACAGTGTGCAGGTGCAGTGTGCAGGTGGAGTGTGCAGGTGCAGTGTGCAGGTGCAGTGTGCAGGTGGAGTATGAAGGTGGAGTGTGTAGGTGCAGTGTGCAGGTGGAGTGTGCAGGTGCAGTGTGCAGATGGAGTGTGCAGGTGGAGTGTGCAGGTGGAGTATGAAGGTGGAGTGTGCAGGTACAGTGTGCAGGTGCAGTGTGCAGGTGCAGTGTGCAGGTGCAGTGTGCAGATGGAGTGTGCAGGTGGAGTGTGCAGGTGCAGTGTGCAGGTGCAGTGTGCAGGTGCAGTGTGCAGGTGGAGTGTGCAGGTGGAGTGTGTAGGTGCAGTGTGCAGGTGCAGTGTGCAGGTGCAGTGTGCAGGTGCAGTGTGCAGGTGCAGTGTGCAGGTGCAGTGTGCAGATGGAGTGTGCAGGTGGAGTGTGCAGGTGAGCACACGCATGGAAGATGCCTGCTCCTGCTCTGTTTGTGAAACAAATATTTATAACATCCAAGATTGAGCTTTGATGAAGAAAACCAACAAGTCCCTGAGACTTGGGGATCTGGGGTGTTCTTTATTTGTCTTTTGCATTCCTATTTGTGCTTTGCAACCCTCCTGCATCCTGCATCCTGGTGAAGCTGCTAGCTTCTTGCCATGGTTTCTGAAGTCCTCCACCATTTATTCTATTTTGCTGGAGATCTGATAAGTGTATCCAGTCAGGCTGGAATCCAAAGGTCAGAATGCTAACAGGAATGCTTGTCTGGTTTCCTGTTCATTTGTTTTGAGTATCACAAGGATGAATATTAAGCTAGGTGTGGTGGCACATGCCTTTAATACCAGCACTCCAGAGGCAGGAGGATCTCTGTGAGTATCGAGGGCAGCCTAGTGAGTTCCAAGACAGTCAGGGTTATATAGACAGACCTTGTCTCTAAATAAAAGACGGATACAAATTATACATAATAAGAGGTTTCATTAAGATATATTTTCATACATATATATAACATATTTTGGTCATGTCCACCCCGTTACCTTCTTTTGTCCCCCTCCCCCTCCTGATAATCAATCTTCTTCTCTTCCTTATTATTCCATACTCTATTTTCAAGTCTTCTGGTTTATTAATTAATTTATTGTTAGCATTATCACTGGTGAACTGTGAGATTAATTAGGCTTACTTATAGGAGTGTGGGGGTGGGGATCCATTTTATGATGTAAGATCTCATTCCGTAGTCAGGCTGCCTTGGAACATACTATGTAGCCCACCTGAGCCTCAAACTCACAGAAATACTCCTGCCTCAGTATTTCAACTCCTCCTGGAGTTACAGGCATGAGCCACCACCAGGCCCAGCTCATTTTTGATGGTCATGTTGGCTCCCTAAGGACTTGCCCTTGTCTCTGGTATCTGAGTGGAAGATGACTGAGTCTGCTGTAAGCATACTCGCCAGATAAGCCAAGAGTCACAACAGAACTCATATAAATGCGTCCCACGACGGTAGACTGTCTCACCATGTGTCACCTGGAAAGATGGCTCCTGACGATAGAACCTGACACTTGTAAGACAAAGCCAGTCAGGCAAAGAGAAGCTCAACAACTCTCAAATTACAGGAGTGTGCCTCCCCCAGATTAAGTCACGTGCTGCACGATCTCATGCACTAGGACTAACAATCCTCCCTGCCCTCTGGTTCCACGAGTGTCGATATTTATCGCAGAATCGGTCTCGCAGGGCTGAGTTGCCCAGAGTCCCAACAGAGCTGTGAGAATGTGAGATCTCATCTTCATGCTACGGGGCTTGGAAAACAGATGAACAAACCCATGGAAATCCTGATTTGCATTTTGAGGAGGAAGAAGCATTAAATGGAGAAAGAGGGGAAAGGGAAGAGGGTAATGGGGAAAAGGAAGATAAATACCACTTGCTTCCTGACATATGTTAAATCTGTATTGACAAACACAAGGCACAAAAGCTGTGGGGGACTGTTTGGGGTCAGCAATGACACCAGGAGGAGGAGGGTGAGATAGGAAGGGTACTGGGGTCAAATGTGACCAAAGCACAATGATATGCATACATCAAAGTGTTGGCAGGAAACCCATTGCTTTGTATATTAACTAATAGTAACAATGAAGACTCCTGATTCTTTTAGTTTACCAAGAGACAATTAGGCTGCAGTCATGCCTCCCATCAGCCCCAGAGGCTAACATGATAATCCCATGCAGGAGGCAAGTGGGAGGACGTGGGGTGGGCTAGCCTTGGATCCAGGACTCCTGTTATTTGGTGAGACCTGATACCACCCCAAACTCAAGCCAAAGCCAATAAACTGTGGGAATCCATTTCTTCCCTCTTCCGGGTCTAGGAAGCGGAGCTTCTTTGTTGACTGGAGTAAGGCAGGGCAGGGCCAGGGGACAGAATTCTTGGGCCTCATGCCTGAGTCAGCAAACGCCTCACTGGCGACCTTGGCCAAGCACCTGAGCCCTTTTGGGTTCCAATTTGTCAGCTATAAAACAAGCAATGATTGTATCCCTCCGCTCCCGGCACAGGGAGGGATTTTTGCTAACCTGTGCTTGGAAAAGCTTGTGTCTCCAGATGAAAGAACTGAGGCGTTCTGAGCTGAGGTCTTTGTACAGCAGGTTTTATTGATAATGACAATGGCTTTTCTAGTTTCCTTTTGGGGAAACAATTCTATAATGTCATTTATCCTCATCCTAGGGCACTGGGTGTATATAAAAATAGCTTAGAATTTTCTTCTGACTCAGTCTCCATCTCATACATGACCGACTCAGACTCCTCCAACACTAAGAACAATTCTTAGGCCACAGAGGTGGCTCAGGAGGTAAGGGTACTCACCACCCAGGACTGACAGTCCGCACCCAGTCCCAGGGACCTACCTGGTGGAAGGAGCAAACAGAATCCCACAAAGCATCATCTGACCTCCACATGTATTCCATGGCATGTAAGTGCACACACACACACACACACACACACACACACACACACACGCACAAATGCACTGAACATAAAAATTTTAAGGAAATTTCTTTATAAAATCTTGGGTTTGAATGTGTATGTGTGGTGTATAGTACATGATGTACCTGATTATAGAGAAACCCATTATCATTCTTCATAAAAGCCAGGTGTCCAAAGAGCTCAGCAAAGAGCAAAGCTCAGAGTTTTTGAATAGCTTCATCTGGAGATAAAAATATTCCCCAAGCCAGATGTTGCGGGAAATATTAAAAAAGTGAACCGGCTCGTTCCCCTGCTAGTGCCAGCACAGGCGTATTCTCACAGAGCTACTCTCTCCAGATACCCCATCCCACCCCTAACCCCAATCCCCCCTTGAGTTCCAGCACTCCAGAGACAGAGGCAAGTAGATTTCTGTGAGTTCAAGGCCAGCCTGGTCTACATAGCGAGTACCAAGACAGCCAGGACTGCACAGGGAAACCCTGTCTGAAAACAACAAAACAAAAACAAACAAACAACAACAACAACAAAACAATGTGAAGGGAGCCCTCAGTGAGGGCCCCCTGTGATTCAGCCCTGATGTTGGGTGTGACTTGGGGGTCGTGCCCCTCAATTCCTTTCCGCTGGGGATTAGTACTCCACGCGTGGATGGGTCACAGAGTTCATCTGTTCAGCCTTTGGAGGGATGTCCTTTGTACAAATGGATGTTTATCTCCCTCTTGGTGAACACCCAGAAGCATGAGGCACGAATATTGCTCTAATATTGTGCAGAGAAACTTGGAGTGTGCCAACCCCGACTCTGTACTGTTCCAATACTAGCACTTGTTCATTGCGCATTCCAAACTATAGTTTCCTTCTTTTTCCTTATGTCATGGTAGTAACGAAAAGCATCTGCTTCTTTGTTACACAATGCATTTTTAAGTGTTCTTGCTCATAGTACCCAAACACACCCTTTAAAGAGAAATTTCTACTGCTGTCTCTGGATTAGCCTAATTGCCTTAGTTGCTATTCTATTGCTGTGAAGAGACACCATGGCCAAGGCAACTTATAAAAGAAAGCATTTCATTGGGCACTTGATTTCAGTTTTAGAAGGTGAGTCCATGACAATCACAGCAGGAAGCGCGGCAGCAGGCAGGCAGGCGTGGTGCTGAAGCAGTAGCTGAGACTTTACATCTGATCTGAAAGATGGAGGCAGAGAAGGAGATATGCATGTCCCGCTGTGGTCTTTTGATACCCCAAAGCCCACCTCCACCAAAACACTTCCTCCAACAAGGGCACACCTCCTAATCCTTGCTAACCAGCTCACCAGCTGGGTACCAAACTCTCAAATATATGAGCCTCTGCTGGCTATTCTCATTCAAAACACTACATTCCAAGGTCGCACACACAGGGTTTGCTTTAGACCGGGTCTCATTTATCTTGGGCTAGACTCCAACTCACTATGGAGCTGAAGACTGTCTTGGACTGCCTCCCGCGCCAAGTGCTGGAATTACAGGTGTTCCTCCATCATTTTGGTTTCTTTGGTGCTGGAGATCAAACCAAGAATGCCACACGCGTTCCACTTGCTTCTAAGCAAGCAATGCTTGGGCCCACTTGGGCTCCATTTTTATCCCTAAAGGGATTATTTTGGGTGTGTGTGTATCCAATTGTTCTCTTGTTTCCCACATACCCCAGGTTTTCCTTTTGTGTCAAGGGCAGCCCACCCCACCTCAGAAGTATATCAACATGATGGAAGCAAGACCATCTGTTCCACTGGGGGAGGGGTGCTGCTCTCTCCTCTTTTCCCCTCCCATCTGCAGACCCATCACGCCCACTCTCTGCAGGTCAGTCTCCACCAAAAAGATAGCAAAACTAGTCACCCAGTTCCCAAGCACTGAGTCACCTTCCAATGCTACTTACATTCAGAAATAATAAATGGGGTTGATGAAAACCTGCATTTTATACGGTTTCTTGTTGAAAATAACCTCATTTGATTGTTAGAGACGACTTTTAGTGAGGGTCAGGTATGATAGCACATGCCTGTAATCCAGCACTTGAGAGCTGAGCCTCACCTACTCCCTAATTTGGCATCAGACTGGGCTTTATTAGATCCTGTCTCAAAACAAACAATCCTCTTATAAGACCATCAGAATATTCTCTTCAAAACCCTAGACCTGGGGGGGGGGGGCTGGAGAGATGGCTCAGGGGGTTAAAAGCACTGACCGCTCTTGCAGAGGACCTGGGTTCAATTACTAGCATCCACATGGCAACTCAGAATTGCCGGCAACTCCAGTGCCAGTGAATTTACACCCTATTCTGGACTCTTTGGGCATCAGGCACATACAGTGTATACATACATACTTCTAGGCACACATATAGATAAAATAAATCTTAAGAACACACACAGCTCTAGACCTGGTCCTCTCCCTGCTTCTACCCCTGACTTTTCCGCCCTGCTGACTTCCTTCTCCACACTTCCCATTTCCTGTGCACTTTAGAAACATGTTCAGTCAGAAGCTACAGCACATAATTCTAAAGAGACTCTGGCATTGAGACAGCTAGCTTCTCGTTGCAAGCAATTAAATTTTATGAACTCCTACATGTAATATAATTTCATTTGGATTTTTAAAATTAAAAATAGAATTATCAAGGCAAGTAGGGTGAAATGGAGCTTTGAAAATAATACTAAGCTGGAGAAAGTCTTCATAAAGAAGAGACAAAATCTAGAATTTGTAAAGAAAATAGCCAGGCTGGGGGCAGGTAGGATGATTCAGTATACAAAGATGCTTGCAGCCAGGCAGAGGATTTAAACTCAATCTGTGGGTTCCACACAGTGAAAGGAAAGAATCAACTTGCACAAGTGGTCCTCTGACATCCACACATGTGCAACACACACACACACACACACACACACACACACACACACACACGCACTCACGCACATGCACTAACTGAGAATACAAATAAATAAATAAATAAATGAAAGAAAGAAAAGAGCCAGTAATAGTGACCTAGTGACCCATTTCTGTGGTCCTAGAACTAGGGAGACTGAAGCAGGAAGATAACAATATTAAAGCCAGTCTGGACTACATAGCAAGGTCCTGTCACACACACACACACACACACACACACACTAAGTAAAAGTAATAAAAAACGGAGCTTTAAAACCTGAAAACATTAATCTAATAATTCTTTTACTTTTAAGCATCCAAGATCTTGCTGTTCTAATGTCTTCAACTCATCCTGAAATGCACTGAAAAAGTTGATCAATATAGCAAACTTGTTGATACAGATCTCACATGGCCATGTATGGTTACTACAGAATACTTCCAACTGTTTGCATGTCTTAGCCTGGGTTGTTTCTGTGGTGATGACCAAAGCAAGTCAAGGTTTACTTGGGTTATACTTCCAGATCACTGGTCATCATTAGAGGATGGACATCAGGACAGGAACTCACACAGGGCAGAACCCTGGAGTCAGGAGCTGATGCAGAGGCTATGGAGGGGGGCTGTTCACTGGTTTCCTCATCATGGCTTGCTTGGCCTGCTTTCTTACAGAAGCCAGGACCCCTAGCCCAGGGATGACGCCACCCATCATGGGCTGAGCCTTCCCACATCAATCACTAATTTTAAAAATGCCCTACATCATGATGGGAAGTGGCAGTGCATGTCTTTAAACCCAGCACTCAGGAGGCAGACGCAGATGGTTCTCTGGGTTCAAGGCTAGGCTGGTGTCGAATTCCAGGACAGCCAGGGCTACACAGAGAAAACAAAACAGAAAAGAAGGGAGGGAGGAAAGGAGGGAGAAATGGGGGAGGGAAGGAGGAAGGGAGGAAGGGAGGGAGGAGAGAGAGAGAGAGAGAGAGAGAGAGAGAGAGAGAGAGAGAGAGAGAGAGAGAGAATGCCCTACAGATGGATCTCATGGAGGCTTTTGCTTTTTCTCATTTAAGGTTCCCTCCTCTCGCCAAGTTAACATAAAGTTAGCCATCTTTCCTCCATATTTTCTTTCTTTCTTTTTTTCTTTTTGTTTGTTTGTTTGCTTGTTTGTTTTTTCGAGACAGGGTTTCTCTGTGTTGCCCTGGCTGTCCTGGAACTCACTCTGTAGACCAGGCTGGCCTCAAACTCAGAAATCTGCCTGCCTCTGCCTCCTTAGTGCTGGGATTAAAGGCATGTGCCACCACCCTCCATATTTTCTTTTGCTTATATTTTGAGACAGGATCTCATGTAACCCAGGGTAGCTCAAATCCATTGTGTACCTAAGGATAACCAAGAACTTCCAATCCTTGTGCCTCTACTTCCCCAGTGCTGGGAATGCACCCCTAAACCCATGAAATGGGAAAGGAGCCCCTAAAACCAAAGCACATACTCATGCACACACACACACACACACACACACACACATATCCTCAGAACTATCAAAGGTAAAACAAACAAGTTTTACTTTTAAAAAAATTCTCACTTCAAATTAACACAAATTTAAAAATCTTAACAATACTCACACAGAGACATGGCAAAAATGCATATAAAGACGGTTGTTGCTCTACTGCTTACAATACAAAAGGAAAGGGAAGAGGGAAGAGGCAGGCAGGCAGGAGGTGATATGGCTCAGTGGGCAGTGTTTGCCATGCAACCACGGGGACCTGAGTTCAGAGGTCAAGCATTCATGCAGAAAGTCAGGTGTAGAGATGCTTGCCTGAAATCCCCGCCTCGAGACGGGAAAGAAGAGGATGCCAGAAGCTCATTGGCCAATTAGCCAGGCCAGTTTATGAGCTCCTGGGCTGAAAAATAAGGTGGAGGGGCTAGGAATGGCTCAGTGGGGAAGTTAGATCCCTGGAACTCACAGAAAGATGGAAGGGAGAACGAAAGCAGAACATTGTCCTCTTCCCTCCACATGAGTGCAGTGGTGTGAGCATGTGCACATGCACACTCACACACACACACACACACACTCACACACACACACACTCACACAAACATATACACTCACACACACTCACATACACACTCACACACACACACTCACACAAACATATACACTCACACACACTGACATACACACTCACACACACTCACACACACACACAAACATATACACTCACACACACTCACATACACACTCACACTACACAGAGGAGAAGAAGAGGAAAAAGGGAAAGAAGGTAGACAATCCAAAGGAGGCAGCCATAAATGATAATGTATGTGCTTTGTATGTGCGATAATATGCATTATAAAGTGTGCCCAGGCTTCTAGACTCCATCCAGTTGTTGGAAGGAAGCGCCTCTGCTCATACCGATGTGAATGACCAGCAAGTTCAATGATTCTTTGAGAAATGAACATCACAGAATGAAGTGGATCACATGACAATGTCCATAAAGAGAACACTGACTTAGGAGTGAATGCAAACGAGCAGGGAGAAAAAGGTCCCCAAACATACGCAGTCAGTCAGTGAACTCATCTCGAGGAAGAAAATCACTGGACATGGCCTATAATGCCATCACTGGAGAGGCTGAGGCAGGAGAACTGTCACAAGTTCAAAGCCTGAGTTTCATAGTGAGTTCAAAGCCAGTTTGGGCTATATAGCAAGAATATATATATATATATATATATATATATATATATATATATATATATATATATATATATATGGAATAACTGTGGTGGTTCATGCATTTAATCCCAGCATTTGGAAGGCAGAAACAGGAGGAGTTCAAAGCCAGTCTGGTCTGCACGCATAGTAAATTCCAAACTGGCCAGGGTTACAGAATGGGGTTTCAAAAAGAAAAAGAGGAGGAAGGGGAGGAGGAGGAGGTAGAGGAAGGTGAGGAGGAGGAGGAGGAGGAGGAGGAGAAGGAGGAGGAGGAAAAGGTAGAGGAAGGTGACTAGGAGGAAGAAAGGCAGGCAGACAGTAAAATTGCAGGGAAAAGAGAGTCGCTTCTCTGCTACTCAGAGACCATTTGCATTATTTGGACTTCTTACCACAAGTGTGAGGCACTTCCATAAGTTTAAATTGTCTAAACCGACCCAAGACACCAAGAATGGTAATTACCTAAATATCTCTAAAATGCCTTGTGAACAATTAACATTCAGCCAACGTCCACATGGCTTCCTGCCTCACAGCATAAGCTGAGTCTTGCGGGTGGAGCATCGGCTGCTCTCTTCTGAGGCCTCCCTGACGTTTCATGTGAGCGCCTCAGCACTCGTGCCTGCGAATCAAAGGGTCACAAGCCTGTAAATCATGTGAGAACGGTCTTTCTTCTCCAGATCGCATCGCCCCCCAGGGCTCAGCCCAACTCTGGATGCAGAGTCTGGTCTCAATAGAAGCCCCATTGAAAGCAAAATCGTCTTACACAGGCTAGAATGCATTCCGAGCTAAATGCCAGTGGGGTCAGTGAGGGGAGATTTTTTTTTTGCAGAAACATTGCAACCCAAAGGCTAGGACTGTGGGGATGATGGCCAGAAGGGCGACGAGGTGGAGGGAGAGTACGTTTGCAAGATTCTAACCTATGACAAAACTTTAGAGACCCTTCCCCACCTAGCCTGGGCGTGTCTATGGACGAACAATTCCTTTCAGGAAAGCAAGATGTCCTTGGAGCGGTAATGGTGCCATGGAGTGAAGATTCTCTCTGACTGACTGGACGGAGTGTAGAGAGGTGCAAAAGGAGCTGCGTGCATTCACACAGACTTTAAACGGTTGTACATATCTGACAGAAGTGCTTCTGACCCTGGCGAGCATGAGAACTCAGGTCCTGTTGCCCTGACAGTCGGCAGGAATGGCTAGAGTCAAGCAAAACCTGCTGGTATCTAGACAAGGCAATTCAGCCAAGAAGAGAAGGCTGTTATTCACAGGGCGAGCGCCCACTCCCCCACTGAGGGAAGACGCGCTCCAAGGTTTCCAGGGAACCAGGTCTGACTGACCTCCTCATTGTCTCACGTTCTGTTCGTTCAGGGCAAGTATATGAGGCACATAACTAGCGTCAGACACTGTGCCAAGCTCCGGGAATGTGAAAATAGAAAGCATGACCCTTTTCGGAAGAATCTCGTCGCCTAGTAGAGAAATATTTACAGAACAATAAATGTTTGTGTGAGGCAGAGTATCAGAACAAAGCCAACAGGAATGGACCCAGAGAGAGAAGAGGCTGACTAAGTGTCACGGAAGATGACCTCTGCGTTGGACTTTAAAATTAGGTAGATACTTAAGAGAAGGAGACGCCCCAGGTTGGCAGGAGATATTTGGGGGAAAAAAGCAATTTGAATGGACTGTTGTCCACAACATACAAAGAACCCTTAAAACTCAACAATTAGAAAGCCATCTAAGCCTGATACAATGAAAACACCTCTAATCCCTCCACCCAGGAGGAAGAATAAGAAATTCAAGGTCCGCCTCAGCTACCTAGTGAGTTTGAGGCCAGCCTAGGCTTCAAAGGGCCTTGTCTCAAAAAAAAAAATAATAATAATAATAATACAAAGAGCAGAATAAATTGAATAAAACTTGAAGACAGATGGCCCTGATATCAGAACTGAGAGGACACAGAAAACCAGAAATGGCAAGAAATCTAAAAGATACGCTACATCACATGTCATTGGAGAATCGCAAACTGAAATTGCACACGTCTTAGCACACCATTCAAATGGTGTCAATATCAAGTGCTGACAAGGATGTGGACAGAATTCATTCGTCCACTGCTGGTGTGGATGCAAAATGGACCAGGTACATTAAAGACAGGCTGGTGCCTTCTCACAGAACTCAACACACTTTCCCCAGAGGACACAGAAACCGGATTTGTTGGCATTGACCCATATGAGCTTAAACCTCATCGACTGCAGTGGTTCTTAACCTGTGGGTCCTGGCCCCTTGTGTAGCTGTGTATTAGTTATATAACAATTCACCACTGTAGCAAAATCACAATTACGAAGTAACAATGGAATTATTACTTTGATGGGGGGGGGAGGTCATCACAACATGAGGAGCTATATTAAAGGGCTGCAGCATTAGGAAGGTTGAGAACTGCTGGTCTACAGCAAACCGTGCACACAAGCATTATAACAGCTTTATTCATAATTGGCACAACCTGGAAGCAACCAAGATATCCTCAACCTTCCCACACGCCAGGTGAGTGGACAGACTGTGCTATATCCAGACAGTGGAATACTACTCAGCACTGTAAGGTCCTTAGCCATAAGAAGACCTGTTAAATGTTAAATATATATGACTAGGTGAGAGAAACCAGTTCACAGAGAGAGAGAGAGAGAGAGAGAGAGAGAGAGAGAGAGAGAGAGAGAGAGAGAGAGAGAGAGAGATTGTGTGATTCCAACTGTGTGACATTTTGAAAAAGACAAAACTTGTAAAGACAGTCAAAAGATCAGGAGTTAGGAGGGACGAGGGACGAGAATGGAATTACAGAGGATTTGAGTAGTGAAATTCTTACTACAACACTATAATGGCAGATACAAAGCATTAGCTGTTTTCTTACTAATGTGATTTAAAAAAAAAAAAAACCTGAAGGCAACAAAGGAAAGAAAAGGTGAAGCTGGCAAGAGGGCTTGGCAGGAAAGGCACTAGCCACGAATCCTGCTAACCCACAGTGCCACCAATCCTGCTAATCATTTTTTTCCTTTGTGATTTTATTGTTTCTTTTTTATTTATTTTCTATATTCTTTGTTTACATTCTAAAAGCTTTCCCCTTTCCCAGTCCCCCCCCCTCATATGTCCCATAAGTCCTCTTCTCTCCATCCATTCTCTTATCTTTCCCCCTTCCTTTTCTCTGTCCTGGTACTCCCCTACAATACTGGATCAAGCCTTTCCAGGATTAGGGCCTCTTCTTCCTTCTTCATGGGAATCATTTGATATGCTAGTGGTATCTTCAGTATTCAGAGCTTCAGGGCTAATAAATATCCATTTATCAATAATCGCATTCCATGTGTATTCTTTTGTGATTGTGTTACCTCGCTTAGTATGATATTTTCCAGTTCTATCCATTTGCCTAAAAAATCATGAATTCATTGTTTTTAACTGCTGAATAGTACTCCATTGTGTATATATACCACATTTTCTGTATCCATTCCTCCATTGAGGGATATCTGGGTTCTTTCCAGCTTCTGGCTATTATAAATAAGGCAGCTATGAACATAGTGGAGCATGTGTCCTTATTGCATGCTGGGGAATCCTCTGGGTATATGCCCAGGAGAGGTATATATAGCAGGGTCCTCCGGAAGTGTCATGCAGCAGCAGGAACAAGAGGGACCGTGCCTCAAAAACTGCAAGGTGAGGACCAACTCCTAAAAGTTGTTCTCTGACCTCCACACATGTGCCATTGCACCTGAGTTCTTGCACATACATGTGCGCATGCAAACACACACACACAGAGTAAATAAGAATATGTTCTAGTGCTTAGAATTGCCCTATGGCCTGGCTACACCACTCCTGGACATATACAGGAAGGACTCCAACACACCACAGAAATGTTTTACTATGTTTTACTGACTCATTTTACTCACAATAGCAGAGACTCAGACTAGGTGTCCACCAAAGATGGATGATAAGAAAAATGGAATATGTATATACAATGTAGTCTTATTCATCCAAAAAGAACAAAATTGTGTCATTTTCAGGAAAATGAATACAGTTGGAGATCATGACATTAAGTAAAGTAAATCAGACTCAGAAAGGAAGGTATGATATGTTTTCTCTCATTTTAGATCCTAGGTTTTATATAACCAAAATCCTATGTGTCTGTAGGATATGAAAATAGAAGCACGGCTGTTTGGAGGAACCAATGGGTGTAGTGGGAGAGGAAAGTGGGGAAGGGAGGTTAGTAGAATGACTTAGTAAAAGTCACTACATCCAAGCTCTATATGCCAAGGAAATGAAATCTGTGTAAAGAAAGACATGGGCCAGAGAGATAGCTCAGCAGTTAAGAACATGTACTTCTGGAGCAGAAGGCCTGGGCTGGTGCCCAACAGAGCAGGCAACTTCTGTAACTCCAGCTCCGGGGGATTCAATGCCTCTGGCTTCCAAGGACACCTGCAGTCTCATGCACACCCAGATGCACATTCTCTTTTGTAATCTGAGAAAGAGAAAGAGGAAGGAAGGGAGGAAGGGAGGAAGGGAGGAAGGAAGGAAGGAAGGAAGGAAGGAAGGAAGGAAGGAAGGAAGGAAGGAAGGAAGGAAGGGAGGGAGGGAGGGAGGGAGGGAGGGAGGGAGGGAGGGAGGGAGGGAGGGAGGGAGGGAGGAAGGAAGGAAAGAAGGAAGGAAGGAAGGAAGGAAGGAAGGAAGGAAGGAAGGAAGGAAGGAAGGAAGGAAGGAAGGAAGAGATGTTAGTTAGCACACACTCAAACTCAGGCTCCCATGGTGGGTGAGCTGCAAAGTCAAGCTCTCTGAATTCATAGTGAAGCAGTCATGTAAATAAGCACACGGATGTGTTACTAAAGCCTAATTATAGATGTGTTCGTCACAAAGCCAAGGTTGACACAGGCAGATGGTAAACTTACAGCCCCCACCCAGAGATACTCTGGCACTTGCAGATGACTTTATGAAATAGACAACATTGTTGACAATGTCCTTACTCTAACAAAACAGAGATTTACAAACTGCCTAAAGTCACAGACACAGTGGGGCAGACACAATCCTGTCCACTAGTAAAGTCTGTCCTGTGAATTGACACCCTCAAGGGACACTCTGCACTACCACCCTTTGTGTCAACTGGAAGCAAGTGGCCGTGTGTAACAAAGTCAGACCCACCTAGGCCTGTGGCTTGGTGACAGAGTGTATCCATTGCTCATCTGGGAGTCAGGGCAGGACTTCACCTCACAGCTGTCTCTCCTCACACCACTTCCCTAAACAGGGTCATGCACATAAATCTACAGGGGCCAGCAATCCACAGGGGGATTTCAGCCACATTACCAAAGGAGATGCTCCACTTTGGTTAAAAGACACCCTCCAAAGGAATGACCTTCGTCTCTAGGTGTTGACATTTCCCTGTCTTAGACATCACGTGCTGCCCTGTCTGCTAAATAAGCCACCAAGATGAGGGAGAGCTTTTCAGTTTAAAAAAAAAAGTGGAACTGAGGATAAAAATGGAGCCAAGAAGCAATAAAATATGAATGCATTGTCGTGGAACCTTTGGGACTTGAAAATCTCCTTCCTCAGCATAGTGAAGTGGTGACAATTGCTACACTTAATTGATGACAGTGACTTTTAGGAGAGCGGTTTGGAAATGCCCGTCCTTGGACTAAGTGAGTCCCTGAGGAGGTGTTAATGAAAGTGGGATTCCAAAAGCAGAGGAACACAACATGCTTCCCGGTCAGGCGTGTGATATGTCTAGGACAACACACACAGAGCATCATGACCGTCTAACCGCCTATCTTGGCACAAGCTCTGCTTTATCGTGAGGCCATTGTCTTACCATTTAGTTACCTGAGCGTCATGTGGTATGTGGTGTATGTACCTGTTAGCAGGTATATGTACCTTCAAGCACACGTGCAATGCAAGTGTGTGAATGTACATGTGTGGGGGTGGGGGGAATCAGCGTTGTCACTTGAGCATATTCTCTATGTATTTCTGGGGATAGGATCTGTGTGTGTGTGTGTGTGTGTGTGTGTGTGTGTGTGTGTGTGTGTGTGTTCGCGTTGTTTTGCTTTGGTTTTTGTTTTGTTTTGTTTTGTTTTGTTTTAAGACAAGGTTTCTCTGTGTAGCTCTGGCTATTTTGAAACTTACTCAGTAGATCAGGCTGACCTTGAACTCAGAGAGATCTGCCTGCTTCTGCCTCCCAAGTGCTGGGATTAAAGTCTGCACCACCACAACCAGGCTAGGGCGTTTGTTTTCTTTTGTTTTAAGATTTTCATCTAGTGGGTGTTTTGCCTGAATGCATGTCTTGCACCAAAGCTATGTCTGAGGCCCACAGAGACCATAAGGGGGCAGCTGCAACTGGAGGGACGGACAGCTGTGTGCCACCACATGGGTGCTGGAAATGAAACCCAAGTCCTCTGAAAGAGCAGCCTGTGTCCTTACTCACAGCTGTCTCTCCAGGGCTTCCTCCCCTGACTTTTTAATATGCTAAGTTGTGGCTCCAAAATCCTGGTCCAGCTACCGCAGTTAGCTACCTTGTTGGTCATTTAACCAGCACTGATGAATATCTACCGTCTACCAGACTCTGAGCAACATCTTAGTGAGTAAGAGAGACCCTGGCTGCTTAGAGATGACCTAGTAGGAGACGGGTAAAGAGCCAAAGGAAAGTGGTGAAGGAGACGCAGCCAGCATCACCGATGCATGTGACAGGTCAGCTCGCCTCTGTGGGGCATCCAGGGAGTCTCTAAGCAAACAACAGGTAAGCAGAAGCCCAAGGGCAAGAAGAAACCGGAAGCCACTTGGAAGGGCAGCAGAGTGAGGGGCCGAGGGAGGCTGCTGGAGGCAGCAAGGCTCTGGGGCAGGCGGGCTGCCCACATCAGGGTCATGTCACTGGTCCATGTCTGCCAAGACGGGAAAGTGCCACCATGGTGCTCCAGAATCCCACACGTAGTCTGTGTCCCTGGGGATGTTGCTGGATGCTGGCACTGTCACCAACCCGCATGCTGGTCCGTGCTCTGTCAAGCACGGATTGTTAAGTGGCAAGGGTTCTGTAAGTAGGAGTCTGGCAAGACTGGCAAGACTGGGCAGGGGGTCATTTTGCAGGCCACTCCCTGGTTCCGAGAGTTTATTGCTTTGTTTAGTGTGGTTTTGGCTTTTTTTTTCTTTTGTGTCTAAAATAATAAGATTTGTGCTACATTGACCTGAGTTCAATCCTTAGGGTTGAAGCAGAAACCATCAGCTCCCACAAATTGTAGACACACACACACACACACCTGCAGCAGGGGGGAGAGCTGGTGCAGGGTCATGATAACCAGACAGCTGGCCCTGCCCCTCCCTGGTTGCATCACTCAGGAGAGCTGCTGGTCCTGCACCATGTCTGGGCTGCACAGTGCACCTGTCGCAGGGGGGAGGGGAGTGCAGGTGAGCTGGCCTGCGGGCCTGAGACCTGGAGAGCTGCCCCCACCCGACCCCTGGCTGGCTATAGCATTGAATGAGCTAGCTGTGGTAGGGCTGCAGAGCTCACCCTGTAGTAACAGGAGGCAAGAGAGTTGGCAGTGGCAAGCTAGCCAACTCAGCTACCAGCCAGACCCAGATCCAGGCCTCTGAGTTCGTCCACCCCAACATCTATCCCATCTATGAACTGCTGGCATGCCTGGAACATGAGTGAGAAATTTGAAGCCACTAAACAAGATGGTGTATTGACAACCCCATAACCCCGCAAGGTCAGCATAATGACCACAGTGTTTTGGATTAGCAACACCGAAGTATGGAGCCAAAGTTCCATGGTCACACCCACCATGAGCAGCAGAACCAGGATTCAAACCCAGGTCCTGGGCTATCTCCAACCATCCAGACTCCCATGAAGTCTCTGGGCTAACCTGAGTTTTCTTGGCTTCCTCAATGTGTCTCTTCTTCCCATCTTTCTCCTTGCACAATGGGCAGTGAGGGAGAGATTTATCAGACTGGTTTCTGGATTTGGGAGCACCCACATCTCATTGTAGTACTCTGTTTATACTGTGGCCCTTGAGCTTCCTGTCACCACCTCTCTCCCTCACTGTGACGGGCCCGAGTGACCCAAGTGGACAAAAACTGCTACCTGACCCCAAATTTATATGTTGGAACACTTACCCACAATATGACAGAATTAGAAAGGAGGGTGCCCATCATTAATGCAACTAGTGTCTACATACAGGGACCCCTAACACGTCCACACTACTATTTACTTGAGGACAGGGGAAAAGGACAAACATCCATGGAAAGAAAACAACTTCGCACCAGTGGCCAAATCCCCTAGTACCCAGCCCCCACAACTACAAGAAGGAAAACTTCTGTCCACAACGTTCTGTGATAGCTGTCCAAACAGACCGAGACAGTGACCCAGCACCAGGCATACTGTGTGGGGTAATGAGTATGTGAGCGTGCGTGTTGTGCGTGTCGTGCGTGCGTGCGTGCGTGCGTGCGTGCGTGCGTGATGGGAAAGGCCATCTGGAGTTCACCTGGCCCTGTGGAGCAGTCACAGGACAGCGGGAGGAGCGGCAGGATAAAGGTCGTGGTGGGCAGGTGAGCACAAGGGGGGTGCTGTGTGTGTGACAAGTGACCAGACGCAGTGGGACATCTGGAACTGAAGACACTAAAGTCCAGCAACTGCAGGAAGGGGCCAAAGATGGAGGCAGGCCCTTCCTCCTGAGAGTGTGACAAAGAACTTCAGGATAGAAACCAGGATTAGAGCTTGTCCCCCTAGGGTTCAGACAGCGCATTAACACCAGTGTGGGGATGCTCAGGTGAGCCAGGCCATCAACCAAAAGAAAGCTCTCGGGTCTCAGAGCCTGACAGACCTGAGTCTGAGAGTCTGGAATGAACGGCCACAATTAAAGGTCGCTAAAGACCTGATCCAGCATTGGCTCTAATCGAGTCCAGATGCTTCTGAGCTGGGAAACGTAAAGATGTTTCAGGGAGATGTGTCTCTGTGGGTCTCTCAGGTTTTTTTAAACAGGGTTCAGGGAATCTTTCTGCAGACATCGGTCTGGTAAACAGCCTTGGAAGAGAAAGTTAATGCTTTCCTTTGGAGTGTGAGTCAAGCTTCTCTTCCTCACACTATTAAAGGGTTGGGTTCCCTTGGGCAAAGGTTCCTATGTTCTGCTCAAACCAATTTCCTGTGCAGGTGTTAACTGATGTACTGTACATTTTACACACACACACACACACACACACACAGACAGAGAGAGAGAGAGAGAGAGAGAGAGAGAGTTTACTTCTTCCTTCCACCATCTGAGAGAGATTATTGTGCTCACTATAAATACCAATGCATTTATTCTCTTGTAAATGATAATTATTATTATTAATACAAGCTTTCTAGTTTCTCAAAGTCAAGCCCCTCATCTCTGCCTCTATGTGTGTATGTGTGTACGTGTGTGTGTGTGTGTGTGTGTGTGTGTGTGTGTGTACACTGATTGCTGGGTATGTGTTAGTGGGGTATGCCACAGTGAACAGGAGGAGATCAAGAGAATCTTGGGTGTCTATCTTTCCCTTCTACCTTATTGGAGACAAAGCTCTTTCTGTTGTTTTCCCATGGTCTACAGCTGGTCAATCATTTTCTAGGGATTCTCCTGTCTCTGCCTTCCAGTTCCCCACAGAGCTTCTGGGATTACACCTGTGGGCTACTACATCTCGTTTCTTGTGGGTTCTGAAGATTCAAATACAGGTTACTATGATTACACAGAAAGCACTTTTGAACCATCTCTCCAGCCCTCCATCTCTTAATCTATAGGATAACTTTTTCAAATGCTGTGAGAAGAGACCAGGCACATAATTTATATACATTGTCACCATTGTTGTATCCTTCATTCTTGGGTATTATTTTTAGCTCCATTATCTGATTGTTCATGTGTGTGATGACAAGGGTCACCTCTACCACCTCCTCTAGATCAGGTAGCTCCATACTTAGCTCCAGAGAGAACCACAAAAGATCCCACAAATCCTTGTTAGTTGATTGTATCTGGTGGATTGTATCTCCCACGTCATTGTTCTGCATAACTATTACCAGGGAGGCTTCACAAAATGTCAGTAGGGAAGAATGCGGCTTGCTTCTAATCAGTTTTACTGCTTCTGTGAAACAGGCTTTCTAGCCTGGAGAGAGGGAAGGCTGGTAGGAGCCGCCTGCAGAAGGGCAAGCCACTGAATTTATGGGAAGCCGCCTGAGCAGTAAATGTGCTCCTAGGACAACTGCCTTGGGTATATTATTAAACACAAACTTAAGTATTAATATATGCAAAATGAACTGCAGACATTCGTGTTAGTTCTTCCCTACAATTCATCATGAGGAACAGACCATCTGGTCACCCACAGGAACAGTTAGGTCAAGACTCAGAAGTCACATCATTTCTCTGTTCTCAGGATCTCTGACTGCCACAAAACACGTTATCTGTTTCCAAAAGACGCTAATGGAGTTATAAGATCTAAGCTATTACAGTCAACAAGCAATAAATCCAATGAGCAAAAAAAAAAAAAAAAAAAAAAAAAAAACAACAACAGGAGGTAAAATAAGGCTGATATTGCAAATGGATATTGCATTATTTTAAAAGCTATTTATTTCCTCTAAGATCGCTGTCTTGTGGGATGCAGGCCAGTGCCACGATCAGGCTTCTGGTCAGGCTACAATACTCAGACTCGGGGTAACCTAAGGACCAAAAACTCTGTCAAGTGATGGCATAGGTCAAGGCGTCAGCTGCTGAGCCGTCAGTTCCGACCCAAGTCCTACACCATTGGGGAGGTGATAGCTCTTCCACAAAGCAAAATATGAGTCTCATTTTTTTTCAAACCTGTAAATGAATGTTTACACACCACAGAAGCGGCCCAGTGTTAGACTCTGATGTGTCAGAGGAGGATCACAGAAGCACCCTGCCCTCCGACCTCCCAGGCAACATCAAAACTGGTGAAACAAACTAGTGAGGTAATTTCACACGTGTGTATGGTCCTTAAAGCAGCCGCCAAATGTTACGTAGCTCCTCTCTTCTCTCTTCCCAAATCAACCAGAAATGAAGGGTCAGAGCCAGGCCAGGTGTGAGACACAGACAAGAGCATGGTCCACCACTGCAGACATCAGCGGCCACACGGGACGCTCAATGGCATCTGTTGACACTGGGGATGGGGACGAATTGCTTTAAAAACACCCATCCTGTGACGAGTTCTAACTTCATTAGCAGGCCCAGGTCTTCCCGGCGGGTCCCACTGTCTCCAGGCAGATGGCACACAAGGTGGTCAGGAAGTGAGATTCTTCTCACTCTCACTTCAGTAGCCCATGAGGGATTTAGGTGCCAATGCATGCTGGGGCATGTGACTTCCACGATTGCTAGTTACGTGTGTGGCCGCCTTCAAAGGACCCACAGTGTGGTCACTCCAGTATAGGCATCCAGGCCCACCAGCCTGTCCAGAACTGGAACGAGAGACAATATTTCAAACATCCTTTATTAGTGAACATTGATGGCTTATTTTAAATTAAAAAAAAAATCAGAAACAATAGTGATCTTCTTGCAAGGCGATACCTTATTGCAGCTGCTCTTTATACCCAAGATGTGCAACTCCCAGCTTGGCCAAGTCCAAATTCTGTCTCCGTACATTAAGCACAATTATGCTGACAGCAGATATCATACAAGTTGAGTCCACATAGCTCTGAGATGCCAAGGCGAAAGGCCCCTTTCCCTCTCGTCAGTGATGCCTGTCGCAAGAACTCAGTACTATAGCTCCCTAGCTCTTTGGTCCTGGAGTATTTTTGTTGTAAATGATGGTGATAATAAATAGTGTGTGTGTGTGTGTGTGTGTGTGTGTGTGTGTGCTTGGGTCTGCAGGTGTGCATGCATGCATTTGTGTGTATGAATGCATGAGTACACAGCTAGAGGCCAGAGGTCAGCTTCCAGCATTGTTATCCAGGTACCATCATCCTTATGTTGAGATAAGATGTGTTCCTTGGCCGGATAGTGCACCTGTCTGGCTGGGTTAGCCGATCCACCTGCCTGATTCCCTGGCTCTGGAGTTGCAAGTTGCAGTGACCACTGCAGCCTGCAATTTATGTGGCTTCTAAGGACCAAACTAGGAAGATCAAGCTCCAGCACTACACACACACACACACACACACACACACACACACACACTCCTGAACCATCTGCCCAGCCCCAAATGCTGTGTTTCATTTTCTTATTTGGTTTTTACCTTGCTTTCCCCCACTTGAGGAGACCGAGTTGGAGAAAATGCTCAGACGGAGCTTTGGGCTCCAGTTTACCAAGAAGGAAACAGGCAGAGGTCAGCTCTTCTGGCCACTGATATTTAAAGACAACTCGGAGTAAGCCAACCTCTTACAAGTAGTTGAAAGCTTCAAAGAGCCATGTGTTTGATAATGGGCTCTATCTGGAGACTTGCTGGACCGGCCACACAAATGTTAGCATTTTGATGACAGGTCTTGCTTCTTTTATTCTAGGATCTCAGCATGCTCAGGGATGAAAGGCCCCAGCAGCCTGAGGGACAATGACAGTCTCTGGTGTTACTATCTTCCCACAAAGACACCTGCCTGCCGTCTGGAGGGGAGAGCTGAGGTTTCAGCCAGAAACAACTGATGGGGCATGCATTTTTTTTCTCCTTCAAAAACACAAAAATTGGGTATGACGTCCATACATGTAATCCCAACATTTAGGAAGCTGAGACAGGAGGATTGCAAATTTGAGAGTAGCCTGGCCTACATTATGAAATCTATCTCACACACACACACACACACACACACACACACACACACACAAAGCTGAGCATAGTCGTGAATGCCTATAACCCTAGCACTTAGGGGGTGAAAGCAAGATCAGATCCAGGGCTATCCTTGGCTACATACAGAGTTCAAGGACATCCCAGGCTACATGAGACTGGCTGAAAAACTAAGAGGAGGGAGAGAAGGATGTGGGGTGAGGAAGAGAAAGCAGGAAGAGGAGGAGAGGAAGGAGAGGAGGAAGGGAAAAGAGGAGGGGAAGGAGAGAAGGAGGGGGAGGAGGGGAGGAGGGAAGGAGAGGAGGAGGGAGGAGGGGAAGAGGGGAGGAGGGGAGGAAAAGAGGTGGGAAGGAGAGGAGGAGGGAGGAGGGGAGGAGGAAGGAGAGGAGGGGAAGGAGAGGAGGAGGGAGGAGGGGAGGAGGGAGGAGAGGAGGGGAAGGAGAGGAGGGAGAAGAGGAGGGAGGAGAGGAGGGGGAGGAGAGGAGGGGAAGGAGAGGAGGAGGGAAGGAGAGGAGGAGGGGAGGAGAAGAGGAGGGAAGGAGAGGAGGAGGGAAGGAGAGGAGGAGGGAAAGAGAGGAGGAGGGAAGGAGAGGAGGAGGGAAGGAGAGGAGGAGGGAGGAGAGGAGGAGGGAAGGAGAGGAGGAAGGAAGGAGAGGAGGAGGGAAGGAGAAGAGGAGGGAAGGAGAGGAGGAGGGAAGGAGAGGAGGAGGGAAGGAGAGGAGGAGGGAAGGAGAGGAGGAGGGAAGGAGAGGAGGAGGGAGGAGAGGAGGAGGGAAGGAGAGGAGGAAGGAAGGAGAGGAGGAGGGAAGGAGAAGAGGAGGGAAGGAGAGGAGGAGGGAAGGAGAAGAGGAGGGAAGGAGAGGAGGAGGGAAGGAGAGGAGGAGGGAAGGAGAGGAGGAGGGAAGGAGAGGAGGAGGGAGGAGAGGAGGAGGGAAGGAGAGGAGGAGGGAAGGAGAGGAGGAGGGAGGAGAGGAGGAGGGAAGGAGAGGAGGAGGGAAGGAGAGGAGGAGGGAGGAGAGGAGGAGGGAAGGAGAGGAGGAGGGAAGGAGAGGAGGAGGGAGGAGAGGAGGAGGGAAGGAGAGGAGGAAGGAAGGAGAGGAGGAGGGAAGGAGAAGAGGAGGGAAGGAGAGGAGGAGGGAAGGAGAAGAGGAGGGAAGGAGAGGAGGGAGGAGGAGGAGGGGAGGAGGGAAGGAGAGGAGGAGGGAAGGAGAGGAGGGAGGAGGAGGAGGGGAGGAGGGAAGGAGAGGAGGAGGGAAGGAGAGGAGGAGGGAAGGAGAGGAGAAGGAAAAGGAGAGGAGGAGGGAAGGAGAGGAGGAGGGAAGGAGAGGAGGGAGGAGGAGGAGCCCTCCAGCAACTAATCAGTTGTTTTGAGAAGAAAACTGAAGGCTGCTGTTCCTAAGGTGGAGAAACCACACAACAAAGAAACTGATTTTAGAAAATGCCAGGAACTTTCCAGAGACCAACAGACTCTGCCTAGTTTCAGTTAAAAAAAAGAAAAAGGGAAAGAAAAGAAAAGGAAAGGAAAAGAAAAGAAAAGAAAAGAAAAGAAAAGAAAAGAAAAACAGAAATGTGTAAGTGCAAGAGCTAGTGCTCCCTGGCCAGCCGTAGCAGTCCTCCCCCTCCAGAGGTCTGAGTTTGGGCCCCAGGAGCTGCTCATCAGAGAGAACCCTCAGGACAGCTCAAGCAGACTTCAGAACATCTCGACAGACCTGAGTTTCCAAGCTTGTAGCCTCAGCATCCGCATCTACAAGGTGTCTGCGGCAGGAATCCTTGTCCTGATTTGTACTGGCGGCGTTTGGTTCCCTAGTCGCCTTCTGCATCCTTTCCACTGTGGTTTGTGACCACTTCTCTCCATGCTGACTCTGCTCTCCTCTGTCTGCTGCCTGCCTGCCTGCCTGCCACGGAAACAGCTCGGGAATGTGAGGCTGTGTGGAGAGACAGGCAGGCTCTGTTTGACTTGGATTTTCACAGCAGGGCAGGCCAGGCGGACAGACAGTCCAGGAGTGTCAGGGCCACCTAAACAGACTGCTCCTTGACCCTGGGGACTTGAAAGCAAGCAGACCTGGGTTCAAAACAAGTGAATGGTCATGGCAGGAGGTGGGGCAAAAACCCAGGTTTTTGTACTACAGGTGTGCGGTAACTGGCTGCACCTGTCTTTACTGCAGTGCAACTCTCTTATACATTGTCTTCCCTCCCCTTCCTCAGTTTAGGAAATGCATCACACAGTTAGGGACTAGAATAGCAATCTAAATGCCAGTTTATAGGGAGGGGAGAACTAAAAGGAAAGGAGGAGTAGAAAGAAAGAAAAGGACAGAGGGGGGAGAGAGCGAGGAAGAGGGAGAAAAGAAGGAAGGAAGGAAGGAAGGAAGGAAGGAAGGAAGGAAGGAAGGAAGGAAGGAAGGAAGGAAGGAAGGAAGGAAGGAAAAGAAGGGCTAGAGAGATGACTTAGCAGTTGAGAGCACTGACTGCTCTTCTAAAGGTCCTGAATTCAAATCCCAGCAACCACATGGTGGTTCACAACCATCTGTAATGAGATCTGATGCCCTCTTCTGGTGTGTCTGAAGACAGCAACAGTGTGCTTACATATAATAAATGAATAAATATTTTTAAAAAAAGAAAGGAAAGGGAAGAGAAGAGGAGAGGAGAGGAGAGGAGAGGAGAGACAAGGAGGTTGTGGATGTAGTTCAATTGGTAAACTGCTTGCTTGGCCTGCAGAAAGCCCGGGGTTCGACCCCAGAATCCCATGCATGGCTGCACCCACCTATCATTCCCACACTGGGGAGGTTGGGGCAGACATCAGAAGTTTAAAGACATTGTGGACTACATAGCAAATTCAAGGTTAGCCTGGGCTGTGTGGAAGCCTGTCTCAAAAGACAGGGGGAAGGAGACAGGGACAGAGACAGAGAGACGAAGAAAAAGACACCAGCGAGAAGTTTGTGTGTTCTGAGTGCCAAGTTGGTGTCCCCTCAATTAGAGGAGCGGAGCAAAGACCTTTCAAACTTGCTCGGTGATGGTAGAGGAGGTGGTGGTGGTGGTGGTCGTGGTGGTGGTGGTGGTGGTGGTGGTGGTGCTGCTGCTGCTGCTGCTGCTGCTGTGTGAATTTTTACTTTTCACAAAGAGGACTTTCAGATGCCAGATGTGGTGGTACCTACCTATAACCCCAGCACTCAGGAGGATGAATCTCAAAAACACAGAGCAAGGGGCAGGGGTTAGGGAGGAGAGAGGAATTTCAGCTCAGGGGGAAGTATCACAGCTCTAGCTAGGTGGATCTTCGTTGCTGCCCTGCTGTGGACTTCCGGCAGGCATCCGAGCAGATCTTACCAAGGCCCCTTCTTACTCTGTACTTCAGAGAGTTAAGCTTAAATGAGCTGTGGCCTCCCCAGCAGGTCTCACCCCCTGAAGTGATGAGTGCAACAAGCAGCAGGGGATAAATTGTCCCTGAGCTTCCTGATGTATTTAGGAAAGGGACAGAGCCCTTGAGGAACTGAACAGAGGAGACCCAAGCCTCTTCCCAGGGATGAGAGCCCTCTGCCCTGCCCTGCATCCTTTGAGAACCAAAAGGCAATCTCAGACACCCTCGCTTCCGAAAGTACCCCCCAAAATCAGTTAGCTGTTGGGTGTGATTGGACTGAAGTGTTCCTTCCCTCTGACAGACCTGAGGCGAGACACAGAGGAGAACTGGCCGGCATCAGGAATTATTTTGTTACTAGCCTGTCACTGTGGCGAAATGTCTGTCAGAAGCAGCTTCAGTGGGGAATAGGTGCATCGCAGCTCACCGGTTCCGGAGATGTCTGTTCCTCGTGACAGGGAGAAGAAGCTGGGAGGAAGGGGATCCTTCCTGGTCCATGCTGGTGGAAGAGTGAGCTGGGAGCTAAGGGTGCAGCTCAGGTGGTAGAGCACCGGCCTAGCCTGGGCAAAGTTCTGGGTTCTGTCTCCAAACTGTAGCAAACCAGGCCTGGTGGTACAGGCTGGTGCCCTGCACTTTAGAGGTAGAGGTGAGAGAGACAGAAGTTTAGGGTCATTCTCGGCTTCATGGTGAGTTTAAGGCCAGCTGTTGTCTTAAACACACACAGAAGCAGAAGGCCAGACTAGAGCTGGAGGTAGGTCAAGTCTCTCACAGATGGCCCCTGGTGGCCTGCAGCCAGGCCCTGTGCCCCAAAGGTTTCACGATCTTCCAAAACAGTATCAAACCTTAGCTGGGAACCTAGGGTCCGAACGCATGAATCTCTGAGGCTCATTTTCATGTTCAAATCTTAACATGGGAAATCTGGTCCAAACTCCACTCACAGACAGCCCTGGCCTAAATACCTGCCAGTCTTTCCAAGGGGTTCTAGAGAAAGCCAGGGCTGGTCAGGGTGACTGTATGGGTGTTTGGAAAGAGAGAACAAATATGTGCACATCTCCAGCTCCCGAGAGACAGCCACACTGTACCTGGGCCACCTCGGAGCAATCTCGGCTGTGAATGGAGAACCAGGGCCACCAAGGGACCTCATTTCTGGAACTAGGGCCACCAAGGGACCTCATTCCCAGTTTACTGTATAGGTCCCCTTCTAATAGCCAAAGAGATATTGGTACTTTACAAACAGCTCATCGTCACCTCCGAAGCGAGAAGCTACCGATTTTTAGGCCTTGGATGAGTGACATCATAATAGTACCTTACAGTGAGCCATGCTTTAAGTGGGTGTGGCCCCTACAGATGTTAATCTCAGATGCTCCTGGCAACCTTGTGAAACAAGCATACCTGAAATTAACATTGCTGCATTAAAACCCAAGAACCAATGGCTCCAAAGTGACCTCATGGTGTATTTAAACTCCCAAGGCTGGAGAGTCACAGCATGGACTTTGGTGTGAGAATTAAGGACAGGTGTCACTTCAAAGGAGATCAAAAGGCAACCAAACCAAGCTTCCTTGCTGTGGACAACCTTTCACTCTCACCACTGTGAACATAGGCCCGGGGCAGACAGCTGTGCCCACGATCCTTTGTAAAAGGTTCCAAATCTCAGCAAAGGTTAAGCTTCACACGGTACCCTCCCCATGTGCACACAACAGCTGAAAATCTCGTGGCCAGAAAAGTTAATAACAACCCAGCTATCCTTGAACATCAGTTAGTAGTTAATATATCTGAACATCCACACAGTTCTTAGTAAGTCTGGCTTTATGGCCAAAGAGAAATGCTGTCTTTATTCTCAAGGGGAAGTAGAAGATACATATTAAGTCACACAGCACACAAGATGTTTTGCAAAAGACCCAGAGCAGAGGACCAAGTTCAGTTCCCAGCACCCACAAAGGCACTAACAGAGGTCTGTAACTCTGGTTCCAGAATTACAGAGACTCCAGTTACAACGTTACACTATGCCCTCTTCTGGCTTCTGGGGATACTGCACACACAGGGGACACAGGCATTTATGCAGGCAAAACACCCATACACATATTCTCAAAAAGCTAAATATAGGTAAAGTCTGACTCTTAGAAAGATAGATATACATCAGACATATTTGTGGTGCTTACTGTTGTTAACAAGTGAAAACCTCAATTGCAGACTTGCTCTGATTTCATGACCCTTGTAGATGACACAACTAATATAGTCCCGATTCCCTCTCACTTTTAAATTTCCTTCCCATACGTTATAGTAACTAACAACAGATTCCGCCAGTTCAACATTTATTCTGTGCCTGGCATTCTAAAATGATCCGTAATTGAGTCCCTCCGGGGTTGTACATAGAAACTGAGGACTAGGGAGAAAAATTTGGGGGATATGCACTCCCAGCGTGGCATGACTTATAAGTGTGGAAAGCCAGAGTGTAAAGATATCTGTCTAAACTCAACATCCCTAAGAGGTTTGTCTTTCCCATTTTAGTTCTACAGCATCCTTGTGAGGCAAGCAAGGAAGGTTTTGTCAGAGCCTCCATTTGAGAGGTGAAGTACCACAGACAGGTTCAATGTCTTCCTCCGGCATTTTGGCAGGAATCCTACAATCCTCCTCTACTTGCAACCCACACCATCGTCTCCCTAGCAAACTAGCCCGTACCACAGCAAGAGGGGTGGCCAGGATATTACAGTCAGGCCTGAGACTGACAGATAAGCCAGAGTGGAATCCTCAAAGTTTTAAAATTCTTTACTAAGTGACAAGATGTGATCCAAACGTTAAAAGTGTCTGCCATTTGCCCCTTAGGGGACACAGCTGGAGACTCGGCAAAGACAAATGAGAAAAGAGCGAATCCCAGGATGCTGCCCAGAGCTTCAGAGCTAAGAGCCGACACCTCTGAGCACCTGTCCATTCTAACAGGAGACCTGTCTGGATCCCGGATGGTTACAAGGACTCTGGATGCCATGGAAACCCCTCTCTGCAGATTCCATCCTTCAGTCAGTTCTGATTCACAGAGTCATCATCTTTGAAACTCCATCATGTTAATTAAGTACCATAGAGACCCAGGGGTATACTCCTGCTTGCATCAAACACCCAGGAGATCTGCAGTCTGGTCACATCTTATCAGAAAAAACACATAGCACTATCGATGATATCACATCCTTGGGTCCACTCATTAGAATGATCTTACAGAGTCCACCTTATTGTCTTGTGGACATTATATGAGATGGTGACCATTGAGAAACAAATCCAGCAACTAGAGAGATGGCTCGGTTTCTAAGGGCAATTGCTGCTCTTGCAGAGGACCCCAATTCTGTCCTAAACTATATTGCACAGTTCATAGCCACCTGTGGCTCCAGCTCTAGTGATGCTGTGCCTTCTTATGGCCTCTAGGGGGACTGCACTTGTGTGCACATACCCAGAAGCACATAGCTACAAATCAAAGGAAACATTAAGACAACGAGGATGGCTGTCTTACAAGACCTAAAGGCCCTTAGTGCTCGGAGGGCAAGACAGAGGAAACCTGTGCCTTCAGTAGAGCCTTAGATAAGTATTGACAACCGGGGCACTATGTCCTCAGTCCTCAAGGGACTATGCATCCAGATTCAATCTCTGTCAGAGGCTGCCTTATACTTTAATGATTTAATCAGAAATGATAAAAGGTACTGCTGTCTCTGGAAATTATCTCAAACCTAACAATCTTATTGTCCATGTGGTCTAATGACTTCAGTAATGACATCCTCTGTTCCAGGCTGACTTCAAAAGATGACTTTCTGATCTCTAAGCTCTTACCCTCAGATTTGTGTGTGTGTACACACATGTGTATGTGTGTGTGCATGTGTGTATGCATGTGTACACATGTGTGCATGTTCATGTGCTGCATGTGTATACACATGTGTGCATATATGTATTTGTGCATGTGTGTTTGTGTGTATATGCATGCATGTTCATGTGCATGTATGCATGTGTGTGCACGTGTGTTTGTGTGCTTCATCCTTTTTCACTCTCCATCACATTCTCTTGAGGCAGGGTCTCTAGCTGAACCCACTTTTCACTGGGCTAGCAACCACCAAGCACCAGAGAATCTTCTGTCCACCCTCCTCGGTCCAAGGGTTTACACGCAGGAACCAGACCACAGCTGCCTCCTTTTATGTGGATGTTGGGATCCAAACTCTGGTCCTCATGCTAGAGCCGCAAGTACTGTCAAGTGCCGAGCCATCATCTCTTCAGCCCTAGGTTAAGACCCTCATTCCTGGATAGGTAAGTAGAGGTCTACAATCCTGTAGTGGAAGTGACAGCAAACAGACTTTGACTTTTGCTGATTCTTTAATTCAGGGACCTCAGCATCTCAGAAGGGGAAACATGGAAGGGGAAAGTTATAGGGACATAGCCCTCACCCTAGAATCTGAAAAGAAAAAAAAATCATATGCAATTAACATTTGCTAGAGAAATTGTTAATGTAGAGATAACATTATTTTCAGAGAGAGAGATGGTTGATGTCAAAGTAGCAACAAGTCAGGCTTAAAGCTTGAATGTAGATGACCTTAGGTAAAACTCCATTCCTTTCCCCAGACATTTTTCCGTGAACCTCAGTCAAGACCATTACCTTTGGGACCAGAGAGATGGCTTGGTGAGGAAAGGCTGTTTCAAACCTGTTTGATCCCCGTAACTCATTCAAGTACTCTACCTTCACATGTGATGGCATATGTTCATGCTACACACACACACACACACACACACAAAATAAATAAATGTAAGTTTTTAAAAGATTTATTTATTTTATGGGCACTGATGCTTTGGCTGCATGCGTGTGTCTGTATGAGAGTTCCAGATCCTCTGGAACTGGACCTACAGAGGGTTGCTGTGAGCTGCCGTGTTGATGATGGAAATTGAACCTAGATCCTCTGGAAGAGCAGCCAGTTCTCCCAAGCCCTGAGCCATCTCTCCAGCCCCAGTACATGTAATTCTTAAAACTATTGATCTGCGGGCCAGTGGATGGTCTCAGCGGATAAAGGTCCCTGCCCGCCACCCTGACGACCTGAGTCCCAGCTTCCGGTCCCACATGCACGGGGAGAACTGACTCTCATAAGCTTCCCTCCAGCATCCACGAGCTTGCTGTGCCACATAGCCACACAGAACAAGATAAAACGGTTGTTTAAAAGAGTCTGGTTTGCCATCAAAAGTCATGGGGTTTTTCTATAAGAAAAAAAATTAAAGGAAGAAAGCAGAAAGATTATTAAGTAGAGACAGCCCAGCTTCCTGCTCAGCCTTTTCTCTTAGCCCTTATAACCCTGACACGTGCTCTCAGGAACCATCTTTCTGACTTATTTGCTTCCCATGAGCAACTCTTTGAGGATAATAGCTTCAAAACCCACCAAAGTCCTGTCTATGACTGTTCATCTAAAGACAATGATGTAGTGTCAGTCTCCCCGAGAGGAGGCCACTCTCTCTCTCTCTTTCTCTCTCTCTCTCTCTCTCTCTCTCTCTCTCTCTCTCTCTCTCTCTCTCTCTCTCCACATGCCTCTCTTCTTGTAGTCCTTGTGCTTAAATCAATATTAAATTTTCTTTCTCACTGTTATTTGATCTCATACTCAAGGCCAGAAGGGGATACATAGCAAGACACTGAGTCAAAAGACAAACAGGAAAGGAATCATACCACAGTGATTGACGCATTGTAAACAGTCAATAAAGATCAGCTAGTCAAGGTTTTATTATTCCTGATTAGTTTAAATATATTAAATTTAAGGGCAGTGTGACTAACAAATGCATGTGGTTGAATTTCTTTATTTCTTTATTATTTATTTTCTTTTTAATTTTAATTTTGTTTGTTTGTTTGTTTGTTGAGACAAGGCCTCAGGGAGCCCAGGCTTGCCTCCAGTTTGCTGGGTAGCTGGGGATAACCTCTCACTTCTCACCTTCAAGCCTCCGCCTCCCAGCGCTGAGTTCCCAAGCCTGCTCCACTGAACCTGATTACAGGGTACCGAGGATCAGGCCCCGAGCCCTACGTGTGCTACACAGGTAACTCTACCAGCGGAGCTACATCCCCAGCTCCCTGTGTTCAGTTTTTGTTCATTGAAAGCAGGAAGATTCAGAGAGGACAAAATTAAAAGCATGAGACATAACTCTCCTTATTACATATGCCCTACAATAAAACAAAATCATTTCCAGTTCTGTGACTGCATTTGTTTCCTAAGAATTACCACAAACTCCGTGGCTTAAAACAAGAGACCCTTCTTTTCCGAGCGTTCTGGAGGCCAAAAGCCCAGAATCTGTTTCATCCGAACACAGTTAAGGCAGCAGCAGCACTGCCATCTCTGCCTCTGAGACCCTCTTCTCTGTGGCTCTGTCCCTTCTGGCCATTAGGGTCCGTGGGATTGCATTGGGGGACCACCCTGAGGATCAAAGAGAATCTTAATTTACTCCTCCCTCTTGTCTCTCTGGTTACACACTCGTATTTAATCAAGCCTCTTTAGACGCAGAAGGCAATGCTCACAAGCTTCGGGAATGAAGATTGAGTATTTTGGGGGACTTTTCAGCCTACCACAACTACTATTTTTTGTTTGGGGGAGTTTTGTTTTCTGTTTGATATTTTGAGTCGGGGTCTCCCCACATAACCCTAGCTAGCCTGGAACTCCCTATGTAGCCCTGGCCAAATTTCTTGAACTCACAGAGATCCACCTGCCTCTCCCTTGTCAGTGCTGAGATTAAAGGTAAGGGGCCGTGCTTGGCTCACAACAACTTCCCTTCAAGTTAAAATCTTTATCCAGACTTATTTACATCTCCTTCACCACATCTATAACCAGGGAGCTCAGCAAAGCTGTTGCCCCGGCCACCCTCCTTGACTAGAGCAGGTTCAGTCTGAGACCTCCACATGAAGGTCCGGATACCAAGGAATCTGGGTGTATTTCATCCATCTTAAGTCAGCAAACGTTAACTGAGCGGGCCCCGTGCTCCGAGCTGAAGGGACCCCATAGAGCCAGTTTCCCGCCTTCAGGACTAACCTAGAGGAAGCAGAACTTGAGGGAATCACAGTTCCACTTCCCCTTATGAAAAAAGATGGTATAAATAAAAAGCCAAACGAACGTGGAGTCAGAAGTCACGTTCAGACACAAGCCTTGGTCCTAGAAAAATGTAAAGCCTGAAGTTCTGGAGATGGTTACATCTGCTCCCAGAAAACAGTATAGAGAATATAGTCTCCTAGTCTCCTATGGGCCTTTTTTTCACATTAGTTTAATGTTAACATATTTGAAGATTACAAATTCCTTTTTTACCTTTTATTGGTTTTTCAAGACTAAGTTTCTCTGTGTAGACCTGGCTGTCCTGAAACTCACTCTGTAGACCAGGCTGGCCGCCAACTCAGAGAGCCGCCTGCCTCTGTTTCCTGAGTCCTGGGACTAAAGGCGTGCGCCACCACTGCCCAGCACAAATCCAGTGTTTAAGGATGGGCTATTTCTCCGCATCTGCAGGCCGTTTCCTCAGCTGGATGCTGCAGTAGTGATGCTGGGATTCATATCTAGAGACAAACAGTGTCCACCTAAGCCTCACTGCTGAGGTCATTTCACGTGGTGCATGCCCTCTTGGGGCTAGACTTAGAAGTGAGCTGACCAACCATCCTCAGAACCAGCAGCAAGCACTCCTTGCCGCTGAGCCACCCCTCCAGCCCCAAACACATTTTCTGATTCGTCTCCTCCCACAGGGCAGCTGGCACAGCTTCACAAACACTCCACATAATTACCACAAGACAGTAAAGTACACCATCTAAACCTGGCCCCCAGACGGCTTCACCTCAGCCTGACTTTACACTGTTTAAGACCGTTCCCCAAATATTCTTTGTTTTTGCCCATACCCTTCGGTGTGGTTGCAATATTCGTGTGAAATATACTTAAGTTCATTTGTTCCTGTTTATGGACAGTCAGGGGTTTCTCTCCCTTCTTGTCATGTTTTAATTTTATTCTTCAGTAGGTAGGATACCGGTATGCTTTTAAAAATCAAACCTATCGCACGCAAAACCTCACATCGCCCCCTCCAGAGTCGTTCCATCCTGTCTTTCAATGAGCCGTCACCATCACTGTTATTGTTCCCTGACTTACCCTTCCTGTGGCTCTGTGGCAGCAATGAACAAAGAGTCTGCTTTGCTCGGTACCTCTCGTACGTGAGAGGTACCGAGCTCCGTGTGCCCCCTGCCCTTGGGATACTCTCATTTGGTTTTACCCAGAACCAGCTCCTGTCAGTTCACAGAAGTCACCTGCATGTTGTATTGTTTTGCGTTGTATAGCACCACATTGCCCCCAGCATGGTCCATGTGCAACACTGGAGTGAATGATTCCATGCATACATATCTTTATATTGTAGGGAGTGTGTCACTCTGGATGGTGGTTTCTAGGTTGAGAGGTAACGCGCACGTAGTTTCTGCAGATGCTGTCAAATGCTCCTCCCTGTTCCTGTTTGTCTTCCCACCAGCTAGCAGTGCAAGTGTACAGAGCCATATTGGGGCAGTCATGAACATGGTTTGAGTTTGGCATTTGTCAAGGACAATCCCTGGCTTTGGGCAGGAATCTGCCATTAGGACATAATAGGGAAGTAGGTTAAAGCAAGAATTTTTATCCTAGGGTGGAGAAGCTCAGTGAAGGTTAAGTTCATTGTTCCTCCAGGTCTAGGAATTCCTGAATTAAGCAGGTGACCCACCCAGCTGCCGGAGCAGTCAAGATGAGGACCTCCAAGAGAAGCTAGACAACTTCCACCAGAACTCAGCCCAGAGTCTGGGGGGGGGGGGGTGGAGAAGGGTTTGCCCAAACTGTTAAAAGGTCTGGCGCCATTAAAGTTTCCAGCCTTGATCAGCGAAACATTGTCTTGGCCATTTTTCTTTTTGCCCCCTTCCCTATCTACCCCTCAGCTTCTGTTTCAGCAACCCAGTTCATAATAGCTGCAGGCAGCTAAGGAATACAACATGCAAGGAGCAACTCTTCCTATCCCTCAGCAAGAGACTGCTGTCTAGCTTTTGAATTTTACTTCTCTGGAAGCTAAGAGATGGTACCTACATGTACAGCATGTAGACCTACAGACCAGGCTGGCCTTGAACTTACAGAGATCCCCCTGCCTCTGTTTCTGGAGTGCTGGGATTTAATGCCTTTAAGGTATGAGCTACTGTGACAGTTTTTTGTATTTATCTACTTTTAAATTTATTGAGTAATGTCATAATTGTTGTTCATGTATTTGATTGGTTGGGTGTTTTGTTTTGTTTTGTTTTGTTTTGTTTTGTTTTGTTTTGTTTTATGGCCTGCAACCTGTCAACTAGACTGGGCTGACCTTGAATATGCTGTAATCCTCCTCCTTTCACCTCTGGAGTATGGGATTAGGGACATGCATTAGCACATCCTGGTCTTCACAGTGAGATGCAGGTCAGCAGGGTTACACAGAGAGGTTCTGTTTCAACTACTGAGACACAATAAGAACAAGGCAGGCTCTTCCTTCTGTGTTGACTTGACATTCTTTTCTATTTGCCTGGATACTTTAGATCATTCACTAGAATGGTATTTATTGAGCAACTTTTATCCCATTGACACCATGCTAAACATCACAGAAGTGAAGCAGGCATATCTTTGAACATCTTAGAGTATCATGAGGGGAAAACAACAGAATAAGGCACCTAATGAAGCAGACGGTCCAAGCGGTCATGTAAAGGTACTCCTAATGCTAAGGCCATCTATAATCCCAGCACTTAGTGGGTTGAGATAGGAGTACAGAGAGAGTAAGGGCAGCCTGGGCTACATAGGGATACACTGTTGTGAACGAAGAAAGAGAGGAAAGGGAAGGGAAAGGGAAGGTTAGGGAAGAGAAGGAAAAGTGCGATGGTTTGAACATGCTTGGCCCAGGGAGTGACACTATTAGGAAGTGTGGTCTTGTTAGAGTATGTGTGGCCTTGTTGGAGGAAGTGTGTCACTGTGGGAGTGGGCTTTGAGACCCTCCTCCTAGCCATGTGGGAGCTACTCTTCTTCTGTTTGCCTTTGGAACATGATGTAGAACTCTCAGCTCCCCCTGCACCATGTCTGCCTGGATGCTGCCATGTTTCCCCCCATGATGATAATGGACTGAACCTCTGAACCTGTAAGCCAGCCCCAATTAAACATTGCCCTTGTAAGAGTTGCCTTGGTCATGGTGTCTGTTCACAGCAATGCAAACCCTAAGACAGAAGTTAGTGCCAGAGACTGGGGCATTGCTATAACAGGCCTGACCATGCTTTTCTTTGAAAGAATGTGGATTTGTGGGGGGGGGGGGGAACGTTGGAAAACAGTGGGTGGGGTGCTCTAAGTGGGGATTAATGGGCCATCCTGGTAGAATATGGAAGGCATTGGTGTTGAGAGTGATTCGAACTGTGGGGGCCTGGCTCAAGAGTTGTCAAAGGATAAATATGTTACTATGTGACCTAGAGACTGTTCTTGTGATATTTTGATGAAGAATATGGCTGCTTTTGGTTCTGAAGAGTCTGCCTGAGGTTAAGGTGAAGCGATTTCGACTAATTGCTTCAACAAAGGAATTTTCAAAACAGCCTGGTATAAATTTCCTTGTCTGGTTACTAAAGTATACTCTTATGAAGAACGTTTTAATGAAAAGGAGCAAGCTGAGAAAAGAAAAATGCAAAACCTATGGTTCAAAGAATAAAGGGGCACCAGGAAGTAGAGTTGAGCTGAATCCTATGTTCAAGGAGATACACAGAATAAGGGAGCGGTAACCTCGAAGCAAGGTCCCACCCTGCTAAACTTATTGTTCATGCTTTTGCAGTTGAACAAGCGACTTGGTTATTGTTCTCAGTTGGACTTTTAACCTGAAATGAACTACAATCCAGAAATGGAGGGCACCATTGTGACCCAGATCTTGAGGAGGAAGAGTGGACATGAACAACTTAGGCCCAGGCATGGTGGTGCACTCCGTTAACCCCAGGAGACGGGCAAGCAGAGCTCTGAGTTCAAGGCCAGTCTGATACAGAGCAAGTTCCAGGTAAAGAAAAGTTTAATTCCAGGCATGGTGGCATACACCTTTAATCCCAGCATTCAGGAGACAGAGGCATGCAGATCTCTGAGTTCAAGGTCTGGAACTACAGAGCAAGTTCCAGGACAGCCAAGCTTAGGCAGTGAAGGAGATGGAAAACAGAAAACTGGGGATAGAATGAAGGGGTACATGTTCCAGCTCCAGGAAGCAGCAGTACGTGGCAGCTTTGGCCTTGTGGCTCTGGCTTTAGAATCAAGAGTAGGAGACTACTGGGACAACTGGTGATGCTGGTTAACTGGACCTAAGAAATTAATCGTGATTAAGAGAGACCAGCATCACTGAAGTGAAATCTTCTGGGAAGTGTTTTCTGAGAGTACGAAGAAGTTGTTTTCCAGAGATAGCCAAGGTTGTACCTCATGCTACAGCTATACTTGGTATTGTGTAAGAATCACCCAAGTAGGTCTGGTTTCAAAGTCATGAAGGGGCATGGAGAGGAGCTGAGGCTTGGCACTGTGAGAGGCCATTGGTACAGCCTCATTGCAGCCCAATGACTGAAGGGGTCATGGAAAAAGGTGAGACATGGCACCATAAAGGAAGACTATGAGAGGCTATTAGGAAGCCTAGTTGCAGTGAGAAACCCCAGCATGTTAGTGATGCCAGTCCCATGGGATGGCCACCAAGAACAGCAGCAGCCGTGGAATGGAGTCAACCAGAGCCTAGAGTGCTACAGAGGGCAGAGCTGGAGAAGTGACGCCAGCCCTTTTGAGAAGTCAGGAGATGGGGTGTAGATCTCAGACATTGGAACAGGAAGTTGTGATGTTGAAGTTGCCTTGGAGACCCCGAGATGTTAGAGATGCAAGATCCGTGGGATCCGTACAGAGGAAGGCTGCTAACGGAGTGGAACCAGCCCAAGAGAAAGTTTGTTTCCTTCAACAGAGATGAGAAGATTTGGAGATCTGAAGACTACTTGGACATCAGACATGGTGGGACAGAGTTTGAAGTTTGCCCAGCTGGTTTTTGGCCTTGTTTGGTCCAGTATTTCCTCACTATGATGCTTTGGAATGGTAATGTATATCCTGTGATGTTTAAGGTATGTGATCTGCTTTTTGATTTTTACTTTATCGGGGATTACAAGTTAAGTGATTGAATGAATCTCAGGAAAAAAATGAACTTTGGACATTTAACATTGTTGGAACTGTTATAAACTATGAAACTTTTGAAGTTGGACTAATGTATCTTGCATTATGATATGGTATGAATTACATTGTGGTGTGGCCCCCATAAACGTATGTTTTTGAACAAACCTATAAGGGCCAGGGAGTGGAATGTGGTGATTTGAATATGCTTAACCATGAGTGATACTATTAGGAGGCCTTGCTGGAATTGGTGTGGCCTTGTTGGAGGGAGTGTGTCACTTTGGAGGTGGGCTTTGAGACCCTCCTCCTAGCCATGTGGAAGTTAGTCTTCTGTTTGCCTCTGGAACAAGATGTAGAACTCTTGGCCCCTCCAGATCCCTGCCTGCCTGGACACTGCCGTGCTTCCCACCATGATGATAGTGGACTGAACCTGTGAGCCAGCCCCAATTAAATGCTGTCCCTTTATAAGAGTTGCCTTGGTCATGGTGTCTCTTCTTAGCAATGGAAACTCTAACCAGGACAGAATTGAAAAGGGAGGGAAGGGAGGAAAGGGGAGGGGAGAAAATGGGAGGGAGGGGACAGAAGAGGAACAGGAAAAGGAGGGAAAAGAAAGAAGAAAAAATCTCTAATTGTATTGGCAGACCAGGTATGGTGCCGAAGCTCAGAGGAAAGGAGTTCTCGTGTCCCTGTGCACAGGACAGGGCTCCATCCAAACCCTTTCAATCCTGGACTCCACACCTGAAGCTGAGTTGTACCCCAGTGTCAACTGAATTATATCTACTAAAACTCTGAGAGTGAACATGGCCTGGTGACTTGCCCCTGCAGTCTTCATACTCAGAGACTGAGGCTGGAGGATTGCCAGGAGGTGAAGGCCAACCTTGTTATATGGTGGGTTCCAGAGCAGCTTTAGCTAGAGTGAGAGCCTGTTGCAAAGCAAAACTGAAAATTCAAGGCATGGTGGACGCCGCTGTCACCCGGCACTTGGGAGACAGGAGGAAGATGGAGAGTTCAAGGCCAGACTCAACTACACATCAAGGGGAAGGCCCTGTTTCAAATAAAAATAAACCTGATAGTGAATGCCTCCCTTAAAACGGCAACTCCCCTGCATCATCGCCTCTTCAAGGATGGTCTAGAGTTAAAACGTCCAACGCAGTAGCTTTTGAGCCCTTATGTGGATGATGGGTGTAACTTAGTCACTGTGTCATTTTAATGCATTTAAGTTTTAAGAGGAGGACAATGTGCTATTCTGGTGGCTGCTGGGGGGAGGGGATTGTCAGCTTTCACCCAGCATTGGATAAGAGTTCATTGTTATTGCTGTGTGTGTGTATTTCACTGTTTTGAATGGAGGCGTTAGAACATTTAAAGACATATGTGGCTCACAACCGTAACCCTCTTTGACAGCGCTTAGGCAAGCCTCACAAGTCAATGTGATCTGGTTGGCGCCACATGCTAGGCATCCCTAACCTTCAGATTCGTGTGTGAACGAACTCCCCAGATCTTTTTGCACACATTCAGCACCGACTGAAACACCTCTGGAGGCATCTGGCTTCTGAGAGGTGCAGAGTGGGTGCCCTTCTCCCTACCTGGTGTTTTTAGGGTTGGGCGAGGAGTGGGTGGGGCATCTGGGAGAGGGAACCCTGCCTGCTACTGTGACATCACAGAGTGAAGTCACAGTGACCCACCCCTCCCCAAGCTGGTGTCCTGCCTGAGGGGCATTCATCCCCTCCCAGCTCCCCACAGACCACCTCACCCCCTCTGCTGGCAAGAGGGGACCTGGTGCCTCCTCTCCCTCAACACCTGAGCCACCTAACAAGACCTGTCAGAGCAGAAACTGAGACACACCTCCTTCAGAACTGCACCGGTGAATGGTCAACTCCTGTCAGCTGACTCAAAATGTTTGTCTCACCCAGGAGGTAGGTATACCACTTTTGGAAATGTTGTGAAAACTGATTAACTTTATTTATTTCATTATTTGAGCCCCATCTCTAGTGGCATGAACACACACACACATATACAGCGCACACAGAGGGAGGAGTAATGTATAGTTCCTGAACAGTGAACAAGTGTGTTTGTTCAGAAGGCCAAGCTAGCCTAAGAGAGGGGCATTTGTGAGACTAAGACAGAGCTCAAAGCTCTCAAGAGCCAGCAGCGTGGGTTCAGGCGGCTTCCCTAAGTTCATAAAGAAGCCCTAAAAGTACCCGCCACCAACCATAGACTGGGGCAGCCCTTACAGATATAAACATGATAGCAAAAGGTGAGTCAGAGCTTGAAATCTTATTATCTTTTAGGACTGGTTCTCTAGAGAGGCGGCAGGGTTATGGGGAGGCCTGTCGGTTAACAGGGAGCTGAGAGATAGAAAGTACAGCATACTTAAGCCCTCGCCTCACTCTGCTTCACTCTGGAGACCCTTCCCCGATGCCACCCGAAATCTGTGGCTTTTGTTGAAAGTGTCTGCCTGCCCTTTGCTGTGTGGGCACATTCCTTCCAAAGCAGTGAGCCTCCTAGGGTAGCAGGATTGAATGCGGACTCAACCGTGTCTACATTTGTGATCTGGTGCAAATCAAAGATGGAATTCCAGCAGTACAGTGGAGATGCCTCTATACCTGGTGGGGTGCGAGGGCCTAGGGGGCAGTGAGCTAGTGAAGGGTCTAGCCCCCAGCCTGGTAGTTTGGGATGGTTTTTCCTTAGATTCCACTTTCCTTCCACCTCTTTAGATCTTCAGATCAAAACTGTACAGGACTCTCCACCTCCCCTGTCAGCCCGTGGGGAAGCAGGTAGGTAACCACTAGACCACAGATGTGTTGAGTCTACAAAAAAAAACGAGGCAGGCCTCCCTTACCCCTCCAGCAGAAAGAACCCGGAGAACCGTATTTTGGGGGTGGGGGGAACAGGGAAATGCTTGATTTGGGATTTGACAGCAACCAGGACACTTGTCCCGCCTGGTGTGTGAGGAATCTATCCCAGGATCCATTCTCTTCCCTGGGCTGGTCCTCGCCTGCATGATGGGTAGGCCAACCGGACGCAGGACCCACCCAAGGAAAAGAAAGAGGAAGAAACCTCGAGGTTCCTTGCCACACCCGTCCCACAAGTCCCAAGGCCCGCTGTGCAAGGGCGGGACTTTGCGGAAACAATTCAAAACACGCTCACTGGTGCGTCGCCATGGCAACCACGCCCGCTGCTAGGCAACTGGGGCGCCGTAGTAAACACCCGTCTGGAGGGTTACTCATGGGGAAGCATGGAGAAATTTCATCTGGCTCAGACACCGAGGCAGAGAGGGTGAAGAGAAGAGAAAGGGAAGGAAAATATGCAACGGAGTAGTGCACACTGGGGTGGCAAAGGGTGACCCTGTACTGTTTAGGGACAGCAGCATTCCTGACACCCCTGTTCCTCACCGAATCCTGCAGTCCCTAAGACACAGGGGCAGCCGGAGCCAGCCTGTCTTAGTAGTCACTCGCACGTGAAGGATTGCCCCACAGGAAGTGCAGATGTGGCTGTCCCACTGATTCATGGGACTTAGGGCATGGAAGAAAAGGGGGAGTGCGGGGGTGGGGGCTTCCTCTCCTGGAAATGACTGCCACAGCAAAAGCCTTCAAACAATTCCATGACAAAGCGGAAAGGGAAAGGCTGGAGGGAGGTCCCAAGTGTTTTCCTTTGGCCCTTCCCAGCATTTGTGACCCAACCTCGGGAGCACTTGGGGTGATGTGGGTACTTAGAACCCTGGTACAGTTGAGAATGGGAAGTCCCGAGTTAAACACAGTTATACAGTTGAGAGTCCGAGTTATACAGTTGAGAATGGGAAGTCCCGAGCGGGCATTTGAATTGAAAGGTCATAAACGACCTCTGGGAAACCTTTCTCAGTCTCATCAACGAAGGAGTTGGATGTCCCACAATATGCAATTAAAGTTTGGAAGGTTCGAGCCACTTCAAAATGAATCTAATCTGTACGGAATCACCTGTCTTGAAATAGACAGAACATTTCCAATCCGTCACTGCTATGAATGATGTTTGTCCTCTAGTCTGACTAAAGATAATACTGGTAATGAGATCATTGCTATTTTCTGAGATTTTGCTCATCGAAAAGCAGGAATGTTCCCACAGGTGGGAGGAAATGTATTGGCAGATCTGCCTGAAAACTCTGTGTCTGTGTAGAAGGGCCTCTGGTATGCTGTCAGCCCTCTGGGGTCTTTTTGTGACTCCCGTTGCCTTTCTATGAGAACTGGGAAGAGTGGTGTGTATTTGATGCTGTTTGGACACATGTTCTGTGTTCACGTCTTTGCCCCGTAGACTTCCCAACATGTGTGTATGAGCCCTGTTAGCTTTACAAACATCCTTGAAGACAGTGCTGGGGTCAGCAGTCTGTACTGACCCCATAGATGCATGTTTGACTTAGAGTCAAAGGCGCCTAACAAATATGGAAGGCACAGGAGTTCTGTGGAAGGCACAGGAGTTCTGTGGAAGGTGTACCCGTCAGAAGGTGGAGGTGCAGAGAGGAGAGCTGTTTACCCATCAGCCAGTGACAGCCAAGCACTTAGAGTCCACTCCAGCTTTTTGCTTGTTGAGTAACACAAAGGAATTACTTAATGAGTCCATGGGTCAAGAATTCTGGCCCCTGGGAGGACAGAGAAACTCTCTCGAGGCGGGGCAAACAAGATGTCTTAGGCAGAGAGCTTGAGGCACAAAAATGACTGATCCCTTAGCCCCAGGCTCAGGTATGGGGGAAGGTGAGCCCATAGCTCTCAATGAACGGTCTTAATCACCCCTAATCTGCAGCGGTGAACTTCCGCCTACAAAGGATGGGTGTCCTAAGACCATCAGTTCTCTTTATGAAGAGCTAGTAAAAATGGTTCCCTACAGTATAGAGAAGGCTGATTGAGAACCTTAGCATGTTAAGGTCAGTCCCAGGCCTTGGCACTGTGATGTCATGAATGCCCCATGGAAGTGAGACTTCTCATTAACAGTCCCAACACACCAAGTTTAAACACCTTGTCGAGATGCGGGATATTTGTATTTGTCTCCATATTGAGTTGTGAGCTTTTGAGACAAGCTTAATTAAATTTGTTACAGTTACCAGGAGTTAATTTTTTCTGTTTTAGGAGAAGAAAGGAAGGGGTTCGGGAAATAGCAAGCCCAAATTAAAATGAAAGAAATGAATCTGATGCTGGGGCCTGATTTTTTGTTGTTGTTGTTGTTGTAGTAGTTTTGTTTTGTTTTGTTTTGTTTTGTTTTTTAGCAAGGCAGAGAAACTTAGTTGCTTTTTCTTTTTTTTTTCTTTCTTTTTTCTATTTTTTTTTTTAAAGAGGAAATTGGACTTTGGGGCCTGAGGTCCTCAGAGAGAGGAAACTAAGACTGGTCACATCAGCAAGTACCCAGCCCAGCACCCTAGGAATGGGTGGATCAGAGCTGCTGTGGAGGCCTAAACTAATATTTTGGAACCCTTTAAGGAAAATAATACAAAATTATAAGTTTGGATTGGGCAACCGGCCCTTGGAAGCAGCTCAAATAAGTGAGGGGCCGGGGAGGTAGGGTTTCATTAGCTTCGTTCTGAACCCACCTCTGGGCCTCAGCATCCAACCCTGCCATCGCCACGCCCATCCCCTTTTCCCTGAAGAAGGCAAGCTTGAGGCAGTTAAGGCTTCGGGGGTGCGGTTTATGAGCAGAGGCAATAAAAACCAAAGACGTGGGGTTGTGCCAAGTGGTGACTCAAGGCGGGATATGAGACGTGTCTCCAAGTATTTGAAGGGTGGAAGCGGTAGAGAAGGAAGAAGAATTGGTCACTGTTCTCTGGTGGAGAGAGAATGGGGATGCGATTAAGCAGAGAAACATGTGCACAAAGCTTCACCAGGAAACGCTGGCTAACTGTATTTTCTGATACCGCGATGTTGCCTTTCCCATGGGAGGCATTTGAGGACCTATTGAGTCACTGAGAACTGGAACTGGCCACCAAAAATGAACTATAGGGAATAATGCTACAAAAGGTCCTGCCGGGAGCGCCTGGACAACCCCCAACGTTCATTCTCAACCCTGAATTCCATAAGGCTGACACATGGCAGTCTGTAGATTTGTATCGGGATGGAAGCCAATGGAAGGAAAGAGAGCAGTTCTGCGGAAAGAAGCAGCCTCTACCCACGTTGTGCTGACTGGTAGGGAAGGAAAGGGCAGGACAGAAGAAAATATGAGGGTATAGCGCCACCTAGCGGTATGAAGAAGCCATGCATCCTGGAAACCAGCCTATTCCAGAGCAAAATGGGACCTCAAAATTCTTGCCCCCTTCCCCCAAGCGAAAGTGAGTTGTGTCACAATGAATAAAGGGGTGCTTGGGTGACACATTTTTCGGGGGGGGGGGTCCTGAAAGATGGCTGAGCTGGCGAATGGACTTGTCACGAAGCCTGACAACCTGAATTTGATTTCTGGAACTCACATGGTAGAAAAAAGGAATCAACTCACAGAGTCCTCTTCCATACCTGTGCCATATACCTGCTTGCACGTGGACACACACACACACTAAAATGGAAAGGTCAAAAGAATTCTGGGTGGCAGTGGTGCACGCCTTTAATCCCAGCACTCAGAAGGAGGCAGAGGAAGGTGGGTCCCTGAGTTAGAGACCAGCCTGGTCTACAACTTCCAGGACAGGGCTACACAGAGAAACCCTGTCTCTTTGGGGGAGGGGAATGGAGGGCATCTACATTCTGGGTAGAAAGAAGAGAGTAGCTGACACACATACATGCACACACTATATACATATGTACTATATATACATATATGTGTGTATGCGTATATATATACACATACACACATGTACAATTCTGAGGACAGAATGCTCTGTGCTTCTAGAGACTGCCAAGAGGATGGAAAGATGTGACCCACTCCTTAATGGTTGGTTAGATTCCTTATTATTGCTGCTTTTGCTGCTGTCATACTTTGTTTGGAGAAAATAAAAAGATGTTCATTTCTTGCTTGAAAGTTGGAAAAGAAAGTTCTAGGGCCGTCGGACCCTGGGCTTTTCCCCAGATCTTCCATCCTGTTCTCTCACACCTCATCCTCATCCTCACCCCCACCCAACACACTCAACCTGAGAGGAGAGAAGCAACTGTTGATGAACTGCGTAGAAAATGGAAGCGGCACACTGAACAAGCCAGTGGGCTATCTGTGGCTCCTCAAGCCAGTGGGCTATCTGTGGCTCCTGAAGCTTCCACACTGCAGAGCCTAAAGCTGATTCCTGCGGGACTCAGAAGTCACAGCGGATCGATATGTTGTGTATATCGCCATAGAAGTCAAGCCCTGACCGGCCACACTCCTTACTAGAGAACAAGAGGCAGAGGGGACATCAGTCACCCTTTGTTTTTACAGAATGTCCCCTCTGCAAATGCAGATCCGTGCTGCTCTGGCCTCTGGCATAATCTCTGAGAACAGCTGGGCTGTGATTACCCTGTCAATTATTAAATGTTCATAGCGTAGCGGCATTTAATCAAGAGGCATTTCTCAAACTACTAGAAGGGGAGGGTTGGGAAGGCAAGGGAGGAGGGAGGGAATTCAGCCTTCTCTCTTGCTACTTTGCACCGAAGAGATTTGTACAGACGGAACCCGTCCACTCTTCCAGACAGGCTACAAGACGCTGACCATGGCCAAGGTAACCAGCTTCCTCCTTTGATTTCGCAGGAGAAACCTTAGCGCTTAGCTCAAGAAGTACACTGGCTGTCCTTGTTATCAGATACTAATGCCAGACATGACCATAGATGTACCACTTCTGCTCTGTCTCTTCAAGAGAGTAGAGGGTCACCTTGGGAAGGGAATCTGTCAGCAGATGCAAAGGAAGCGCTCTTAGGCTCTGTCACTCTCAAGCCATGTTAAGAAAACTTATGAAGTGAGATTTGTTCTTCCAATTTGAAGTATCGGCTGTAGAGAAAAGTCATGTAACGAAGGATGCCGTAAGGGGGATGGTAATCGTTGCAAGGTGTCCCGAGTGAGATGTCCGTTTAACTGTCAGTCTGGGTCCGGGGAGGCTCAGTAGAGTGTGCGCCTAGCATTTACAATCCTGAACAATGGTGGCACACACACACACACACACACACACACACACACGAGTTCTAGCACATGAGAGGCGGGGCAGGAGGATCCAAGATCACCTTCAAGGCACAAAGCTGTATAGTCAGATGGAGGTCACAGCCGACCTGAGACCCCGTCTCCGACACATGGGGACAGAAGAGAGCAGCGTCTGTCCGTGGAGGGTCTCCTTTCCGGGAGAGCCCCGCTGAGTCATTTCAGGTTGTTCATCCTTTATTTCTCAAATTATTTCTTTCATTATCCGCTTGGCGTCTTGGTTGAGGCTATAAGGTATACATACGTCTCTGAGGTAAGCCTCAATATTCTTTATTTCGGAATAACCTGGAGGAACATAGGTAAATACATGACTTGAAATGGATTAATGATGAAGCCAAGAGCTGATCTGGTACGGTAGGTTAGCAGGCGACTTTCCAAACCAATTAAGGCTGAACACCCTGTTAAGATAGAGCCCTCGGGTGGAGGGTGGAATTGCCACGATCCTCAGGTTTGGTCTTTTTATAGAATGATTAGAGAAGATATTTTTCCTGCAAGATCTTTCCTGTTCAAGCTATGGCTATCAGACAATGAGAAAGGACAGCCACCTCAGAAACGCTCATACATCACGTCTAATGCCACAGTTTTCACAGGAGCTAAGATATTGGGCCAACCTACATGACCATCATAGATGAGTAAGGAAACTCTGTCGTGCTTACCTAATGCAATTGTATTCATCTGTGAGGGAAAATTAAATCACGAAATTGGGAGGAAAATATATGGAAGTGGACACATATATTGTGAAATAAGCAAACCCAGAAGAAGAAGAAGAAAAAAAAAACCCTGTTTTCTCTCATGTGCAGATGCTAGCTAGATTCTGATTATTGTATATATAATACAATTTTGTGGACCATAAAGGGGATCGTGCGGAGAAAAACCCCAAACGGAGGCAGTGAGTGGGTAGCAGGATGGAAGTGGGGACGGGCGAGAAAGTTGGTGGCAGAGGGCGGTGACGTGGGAACAAAGAGCAAGAGCAGAGGGCAATGCCACCATGAAGCCTACTACGTTGGCTGCTAATTTATGAAAATCAATAAATAAAATACTCAGCAAGGGCAGCTCACGGGGCTGGAATGAGGGTGGGAGCCGATAGTTTTGGAGACGAAAAAGAACTTAACGTCTTTGAGCGCGTGGAACAAACCGCAAGTGACAGTGGGTCCTGGCAAGCCACGATCCCTCCTGCTCCTAGACGGGGTGAGTCATTCACTTGTTTGTCCTCAGTCTATGTCATCCTGAGTCTTACAAAGACTGGTGTTTCTTGGTGGAGTTAATGTATTGAATACTTTTTTTAAAAAATCACATTAGCATATTGGTTTCCAGAAGTCATTTATTCTTACATTATATGGTTTGGAGATTTGTATACATGGTCACTGTCACGTTTGCATGGTGTGTGGTATGCAGTACTTCCATCCCTGGAGATTCTGAAGAACACACAGGGTCATAGTCATAAGCTGTTAGATGTAGATTCTGCTAATCTGGAGTATGCAGAGATTGATTATTTGCCTGTGATGTCATTTACATCCTTAAGCTAAGCAGATTTGGGCCTGATTAATTCTGATAGGACAGAGCCCGGGGAAGCTCAAGATGGTCCGCCTTAAGAACCATCTGGAAACGAAGCAGACGCTTCCTTTCTGCCCCCCAGCTATTAAAGAACCTTATGATGCTCAAAACTGACCACGACTATTCTTCTAAATCAAATTCAATTCAAATCACATAATCACAATGAAATTGATATGGTTAACACCGGTCTTTATTTTTGAGACAGGATCTGAGGTAGCCCAGGCTGGCTTCAGAGTATCTAGGAATGATCTTCCTGCCCCTCCTCAAGTACTGGGCCCTCAGGGATGCACCACCACACTGGATGCAGATAGTGCTGGGGATGACACCAGGTCCGTGTGTACTAAACAAGCATTCTCAAAATGAGGTGCACACACTCTGCCGTCTTTTACTGTGAAGGCATCAGGAGTTCCAACTGCTTCCCCTGGCAGGGGAGGGGGGCAGCTGGACCATACACACACCGTTGAGTTATAATCCATGGAGTTGCGAGGAGTTATTTAAATAGGTAAAGAGTAAACCTATTTATAGGGAAACAAAACTGGCGAGCAACTTGATAAACAAAATAAGGCAGACTCAGACAAATATTGTATTTTCTCTTACACATACAAATACAAATTTTATATATATACATATATATATTTGTCTATAGGATACAAAAGCAGAAGGGGACTGTGGACAAATGAAAAGACAGAAGAAGGAATCTGAATAACAGATAACAGAAAGGGCTGGGGGCAAATATAAGCAAAATATAAAGACCTATGTATGAAAATATTACCATAAACACACTACATGAACAAACAATTATAAAAAGTACACAGAAGGAGGCTGACAGCTCAGAGCATTAGCAATGAGCCACCCTTGTCCCCGCGCTGCCTCTGCGGAGCCTGAGGAGACACACGCTCAGTGGGGCCCTGGGGAGGTCTTTGCCTGCCAGAAGCCAGGCAAACAGGAACTCTCCTGCCTCCTAAGGCAGATAGGTAAGGTGCTGCCCAGCTCACATCCAATCCACTCTGACTTTAGAATCTCCCGTCATCACGTCTCCCATCTGGTATCACCTTCATCCCTCTGTAAACCTGTCCAGTGTCCATCCAGCCGTCACTGTGCCTATGAAAGTCACTGCTGCTCTGCAGGAGCTACACAGGGTCCCATTTGATGAGGACCGTCACTGCAGTACTTGCTCCTGGCCACAGAGAAGCATGGCTTCCACGGGGCTCCTGGAGAAAGTGCTCATGTGGCAGGCTTTGCCCATCCACGCTGAAGGAAAGAAGAGTGAGAGGGGCCCTGGGAGCACCCCGAGCGGGGCCCTGGGAGCACCCTCTCCAACTCTGTCCTCCCCACCCCCTCCCGCTTGTGTGTTGCAGATGGAGTTCCAGAAGGGTTCCTCTGAGCAGCGGACCTTCATATCTGCCATCCTCAACATGCTATCACTCGGCCTCTCCACAGCATCCCTGCTCAGCAGCGAGTGGTTTGTGGGCACACAGAAGGTGCCCAAGCCCCTGTGCGGGCAAAGTCTGGCAGCCAAGTGCTTTGACATGCCGATGTCCTTGGATGGGGGCATCACCAACACATCAGCCAAGGAGGTGGTACAATACACCTGGGAGACTGGGGATGACCGCTTCTCCTTCCTTGCCTTCCGCAGTGGCATGTGGCTATCCTGTGAGGAAACCATGGAAGAGCCAGGTGATTCCCTCACCCCGGCTGCACGGCCTGATCTGCTTTCTCAATTACATACTTCTTTGTGTTGTGTATGGGTATGTACAGGGTGGTATGCGCATGCCCGTGCACGTGGAGGTTGGAGGGCAACGTGCAGGAATCCATCCTCTCCTCCCAGCATGTGAGGCCAGGGGATCAAATTCAAGTAATCAGGTTTGGCAAGCATGCATTGAGCCACCTCACCTGCCTTTAAAGAGAAAAGTGGTTATCGAGACATTACCTCAATTGGTAGTCCAGGCTGTCCTAGAATTCACGATGTAGACCTGGCTGACCTAGAATTTGCCACCCTTCTCCCGCCTTGAGTACTGATATGAGCCCCCATACCAGGCTAAGACAGGCAATCTTAGGATCTTATGCAGACTAAGAAACCCCATGGTGCTGAGAAGAGTCGGAGCAGCAACGGGAAGGTGTGCACTTCCCTGGGCTCTGTCCTATCAGAATTAATCAGGCCCAAACCTTCATGGGCCTCACGCCCAAACGCGCCCTGTTCCCTCTCCGTGGCCCCTTTAACACAGCCAAAAGGCCCCGAGGCTTCTCATCTTCTCTAACGTCAGCAGACGTGGTTTTACCACATGTCGGCCCTTAGACTTTGAGACCTGATACTTTAGAATCATTAGAATCTTTCTTCAAGTGGGCTACCATTGCTGCTTAGAAACAACCTTAGCTTTTACCTCTGCATGAACAGTTTCATCTCAGTAGGCCTTGATGGTCCTGTTAGGTGAAGGGCTGAGGTACATCACACCTAAATCCTCCTTCCTTTTTGGCTAAGTGTTAGTGTTGCAATTTAAAAGGTAAGGGGAAACTATAGCAGAATACTGCTATAGATAGAACCAACTCTCGAGAGACTGAGGCAGGAGGATGAGGAGGATGAGGAAGACCTGAGCTACATGGTGATTTTTAAGAGCATACTGGACTATCTAGTGAGACAGTCTTTAAAAAATGAGTTGGACATGTAGTGCTGGAGTTGAATAGTCTGCATGTGCAAGCCCTGTGTTGGTTCCTAGGATTTCAAAATGGATGGATGGATGGGTGGAAGGATGGATGGATGGATAGATGGATGGATGGACAGATGAATGGATAGAAAGAGATTCATACATACATACATACATACATATATAGATAATGTAGAAGATAGATAGATAGATAGATAGATAGATAGATAGATAGATAGATAGATAGACAGACTGACTTTAGGATGCCCTGGAGGAACTACAGACAGATGTTTCCAAGTCTCTTGTCACTTACTGCAAAATCACTGTTCAATTCACACCAGCCAGTGTGTGTGCCTTGGATCGGAAAGAATGGCTCCTATAGCCTGCCTCCACCTCCTCTTCTTCCCCATTCAGAATATTTAAAAGTCACTGAGGCCTAGGAAAAGTTCTAAAACCTGAGATCATGTTCAATTTGATATTAAAATTTCCACCAAGTGGGCTAAGGGGAAAAAAAACATGGAAGAAAAATAAAAATGAGTGAGGTATGCGAAAGGGAGAGGGGAGAGGAGAGACAGAAAGAGAGAGAGAGAGAGAGAGAGAGAGAGAGAGAGAGAGAGATTGAGGATGCTCATCACCTCCATCCATGTGGTACTTGACACTGTCCCAGCCACAATTCTACAAATAGTGTTGGTCCAGCAGCCAAAGGACTTGTTAACATCAAGACAGGAAACTGAAGTTCTGACCTAGGTAGATGCATCCTCTTCACAATCAGAGATGAAGGCCAGAAAATGAGTCTCGGAGGCCTCAGTCATTGGTGCTTTCACTCCCGTTTTCAAACTAAGGCATCACCTGAATGAACAGTGCTCTGAGCTCCTCAGAGGCTCTCAGGGCAGATGGAGCCGGCTGGTGGGAAGCCTCCACCCCACAGTTCCCAGAAGCGCCTTGTAATGCTGACCCTTTGTGCGTTTCAGGGGAGAAGTGCCGACGTTTCCATGAACTCACACCACCAGCCCAGAGAGGTGAGAAAGGACTACTGGAACTTGCCGCGTTGCAAGGCTCATGTCACCCCGCTCTCCGATCTGGAGGGGAGTGGTTAATAGAGAAGGCTTCTCTCCTCCACCTCCCCTGGGGGCCCGTGGCAAGTACGTGCTCTTCACTGTAGACCTGGGCCTCTCTGGATCTAAACTGTACTGTGATCTCCTTTCTCTACCTCAGAGCCCCACAGGCTGACAGGAATTCCTCCTGCAGCTGTCTCTCACATGTGGGAATGCAACTGACAAATCAAAAGGCACTTCTTTCCTCCCTGTGTTCTTCCTGTTACAGGGGGAGGGAGGGGATATTTAGCTTTGGTTTTGTTACTTTGAGTCAGGGTCTCTGTAGCTGGGCTAGCCTTGAGAAGTCCCTCTCTTCCTGACTCCACCACCCTCTTAGTGGGGCTACAGGTGGATGCTGCCTCATCCTTACTAGGTAGTTTTTCCTTTTACTAAAAGAAGAGACAGGTCCAGAAAATAAAACCACATGCCCAATTTAAAGAGAAAGACCAGAGTGATGATTAGCACAGGGTTTGTGAAAATGGAGGAGTCTGTTTCACAGTGAAACGTAGCAGTGTGCACAGTCCCATCACGCGTGTGACACGGTGTGATGCACAGGGTCCCCGTGGACGACGGGTGCTTGTTTCCGCTGTCTCTCTCTTCCTGTTCCTCTGGGCCTCTGACTTCTAGTGGGCGCACGTGTCCACAGTGGTTGCTCACCGTCTGGGTGGGGTTTCTTTTCCTGGCTCCTCGCAGAGGTCCTCTGGTTGTCACTGGGAGCCCAAACTGCCTATATCGGACTTCAATTCATCAGCTTCCTCCTGCTACTGACAGATCTGCTGCTCACCAGTAACCCTGGCTGTGGGCTCAAGCTAAGCGCCTTTGCAGCCGTCTCCCTGGTCCTGTCAGGTGAGTGACCATGCAGCGGCAGAGTGCGCCCCCTCTCCGGGCTCCTTTGACTGTTTCCCTTTTTGTTTTGCTCATTCTGTGAGAACAGGGACCAGAGCCATCCCACCAGAGGCTAGGTTAGACAGTAGCGGACATATAGCTGGCTGGGATTAGCGGTGTGTAGCACCGTGACTTGGTTCGCAGGGGTCAGTGTGAAGTGCCACCTTCAAGGCTTGGACCTTTGTCCCCCGAGAGGAGGAAAGGAGTGGGGAGCAAGAAGAGAAGCTGAGGTGGGCGGGCGAGGCGGGTAGGGGCCCGGAAGATGACTCAGTGGGTAAGATGCCTGTTGCTCCAGTTGGGGACCTGAGTTAGAATCTCCAGCACCACATAGAAAACTGAACATGACCTCTTGACCTGCGGGCCCAGTGCTGGACGTGGGAGTTTCAGAGAGAAGCATCACTAAGGCTTGCTGGCCAGCCTGCCTGGGCAAAGAGCAGTGAGCTCTGAATTCAGCAAGGGACCTTGAGGGACTAAGAGAAAGCCTGAGGACCCTTGCGCATATATGCATGCACACTCATGCATACAATCATGCAGCGAGAGGTGGCAGAACATACTGTCCAGTTCTCGAAGTCTTTAAGTTGAGGCAGCGTGTGAAACTGTGCGTTCCGTCCTTCAGACGTGCGATCGCTTTTAGGTTTGCAAGCTTTCTCAACATGTAAAACTTTTGGCTGGCTTTACTTTCCAACCAGAATACATAGCTTTATCATACAGTCACCATTGGTTAAAATTCAAAGTGAAATAAAATCACACACACACACACACACACACACACACACACACACACACAGTGAAGACCAATGTGTAGGAAGAACTCAAAATGAGCAGTAGCCATGAGAGCAACTCGGATATTGTCATGGCCTTGTCAATATGGCATACGAGGAGACGCCCCTCCCATAGTCTCCCACAAAATGTGATGGCAAAGGAGCCATGGGTGTCTGGAGCAGACTGACCCCGGTGCCAAGAGCTGGATGCCACACGAGCCTCTGCTTTCTTGTCCCTCCTGCCATAGGCCTTCTGGGGATGGTGGCACATATGCTCTATTCCCAAGTCTTCCAGGCAACCGCCAACTTAGGACCGGAGGACTGGAGACCACACTCTTGGAATTACGGCTGGGCTTTCTAGTAAGTAATCAATCCTGTGACCTGGAACCTTCTCCAAGTCCCCCACATCCATCAGTCAAATGCAGAGCAGAACGGGGAGGGGGGGGACACCTCTGTCCCTCTCTCTCTCTCTCTCTCTCTCTCTCTCTCTCTCTCTCTCTCTCTCTCTCTCTCTCTCTCTCTCTCTCTCTCTCTCTCTGAGGGTGCACAGAACATTCTTCTCTCATGCTTTGAGGATGCAATCTGGTCCAGCCTTTCTGCTTAGCTGCTGTAACAGCTGCTTCTTTGTCCGATTTACTTACCGTCCTTGAGCAGCCAAGCTGGTTTTATGGCTTGTGAAAACTACACTTCATGTTCTATATTTTACGACTCAGGGTATTAGAGAAACATGGGCAATAATTATAATCTTGAAATTTGGATTGAATTCCTTCTGAGCCATCGATGATCCTCAACTGAAACCTCTTGCATCTAGTATATACACCCTGACTCCAAGAGTAGCTTCTTCCTAACTCCAGAGTTTCAAATTCTACTGAACTTGCTAGAAATGTAACCATATGACACAAGCTGAAACCACAAGGTCGGTGCTGGAGTTCAAAGTATCTGCACAATCGGAGCTTCAACCAACACCAACCCCAGTGGCCTCGCACAATACCGTTTCCTTCCACACTCTGGCCATAAACACAAAGGGCTCAATCATTTCAAATTTCTCTTGTGGGGCAAGAGATACAGCTCATGTTGCCCAAGTTAGCCAGCAACTACGTAGCCAAGGCTGGCCATGGACTCCTGATTCTCCTGCCTCCGCTTGCCAAGTGCTGGGATGACAGGTGTGGACCACCTTCCACGCATCAAGCTGAATGTTACCTTTACTCAGAGTCCTTCCGCCTTCAGGAGTCCTTTCTCACTTTTCCTGAATAAACCTACATTAGATCTGCTATTAAAAAAAAAAAAAAAAAAAGCCAAGGGCTAACGGCACAGAAAACACTATGCTGGACTCACATTTCCTTCAGAATGAAGGTGCAGTGGGGCTTTTCCACATCGGGGCCTATCCATTTCCTCAAGCTGCAATGTTTTCCCCTTATTCTATTCTATTCTATTCTATTCTATTCTATTCTATTCTATTCTATTCTATTCTATTCTATTCTATTCTATTCTATTCTGTTGTTGTTGTTGTTGTTGTTTGTTTGTTGTTTTTTCAATCAGGGTTTCTCTGTGTAGCCCTGGCTGTCCTGGACTTGCTTTGTAGACCAGGCTGTCCTGGAACTCACGGATCTGCCTGCCTCTGCCTTTACTTCCCAAGTGCTGTGACTAAAGGCGTGGGCCACCTACGGAACCATAAGGACCTGAGTTTGAATTCCTAGGACCCACGTAGAAGGCAGACACAGTAGCACATGTCTATAACCCCTATGGGCTATAGATCAGGAGGCACAGGGCACGGAGAGCTCCTGGAAGCTCGTAGGCCAGGTACCCTGTGTACTTAGTGGCAAACAACAAAAGACATGTAGCCTCACATGAGGTGGACTGCACACAGACACAAAAACACACACAGCGACACACACAAAGACACAGGGAGCTCTGGGGCTCAGGCTGCAGGGTATCCACTGTCAGGGACAACCAACAGCCTTTGGCCACCAGGCATCTGGTCCTAACCTCACAAAACCTCCTGTTCCCTAGGCTTCCCAGAATGACAGGGAGATTTAGGGGTTTGGCTTCCCGAGTCTTTAGGAACGTGTTTGCTGTCCTTCCCTGCAATGCTTTCTCCTTTCTCGGATCCACCCGGCTTCTCTTCACACCCAACGTCCACTGTAAATGACCCCGTGCCAAGAACCGCAATATCCGTAATAACTGAATCCCACTAGAGCAAAAGGTGACCCCTTTAGAGCTGTAGTAAGATGTTTTCATGAATGACTCAAAAGGCTCAACTTGGGAACAATCGGGTTCAAACAACGTTGAGCACTGGAGGGAAGGTTACTCCAGGATCAGGGTGAAGGGATCTCTTTGGCAAAGGGCATGATGGGAGAAAAGGGGTGAGGGGTGCATCCGAGCTTTCCCACCACATAGATCAGAGCCTTTAGTCTGTGTGATCTAGGAAATTTTATAGGGGTAAACAGACAGACACACCACACAGGAGGCATCAAAGCATGGCTGTCAGTGGCAAGTGGTAGAATTCAGTGCAATAGATCTCCTGTTTTTACTCTGAGCACAAAACTAAGGCCGATGAAGTCCTCTGTCTGGTCTCTGTCCTTTACAGTAACGTGGGAGAAGGCAATATACTCAGGTCCCCTTATCGCCCTAAAGACAGTGTCTAGCCTGTGGCAGAACACATGGTGCTTTTCTTTCCGGAATGAAGGCTCTTACTGACCGTCCTTTGTGTTTGCCCCTAGCACGGCCTGGGTTTCCTTCACCTGCTGCATGGCGTCAGCTGTCACCACCTTCAACACCTACACGAGGATGGTGCTAGAGTTCAAGTGCAGGCACAGTAAGAGCTTTAACACCAACCCCAGTTGCCTGGCGCAGCACCACCGCTGTCTCCTCCCTTCGCTGACATGCGCATGTGCGGCCCCTGCGGGGGACCCTCTGACCAGTTGCCGTCGGTACCCCAGCCATCCCATCCGCTCGGTCTCCGAAGGTATAGACCTCTACTCAGCACTACAGGACAAGGAGTTTCAACAGGGGATAAGCCAGGAGCTACCGGAAGCGGCCGAGTCATCCGTAGAAGAGCAGTGTTAGGAGTTAAGTGGGTTTGGGAAACAGGCTAAGCCCTACCATAAGTGTCGTTCGCTATCAACATCTGCCTAAGCAAACACGTCTCCCGAGCCTTATTCTTAGAAACTAAGAGTAAGAGAACCTCCCTGCGCCTCCCACTGCTGGGATGTAAAGGTAGGCACCACCACTACCCAGAAGGCATTGCTCTGCCTCCTTCCCCTTTCAACTGTTTCGCCCTATCCATCTCCCATCCCGTGTCTCCAGAACCATCTTCCCTGATTGCTTAAGGCAGGTTTTAGACTACACACTGCATATTAAAAGGGCAAGTGTAAAATGGTTCCTACCTTTAAGAGTCTGGTAAAGCGAGCTCAGCTGTCTGGAAGTTGAAGAAACGCAGCTAAGCAGTCTGACGGTACCTTATCTGTGATATACTAGGATTCTTCTGGAAGTCACGCACAGAAATATGGAGACGCTGTTGAGGGCGTTCTGCGCACTTGTATTGCAAGGATCTTGAATGCTCATTGTAGCTCGTAAAGCATGGTTAATTGGGCTGGTTATAGCGTTGCAAAGAAGGCTCAGTGGTTCAGAGCACTGGCTGTTCTTCCAGAGGACCGGTATTCCACTCATGGTGGCTAACCCCTGTAACTCCAGCTCCGGAGGATCTAACGTCCTCTCCTGGCCTCCACAGGCATACCCACGCACATACAGCCAGACATACAGGCAGGCAAACCACCCATCCACACACAGAATAAATCTTTAAAAAAACATTTAAAAAAAATAGGCTGGTTAATTAAATGACTCAGTGGTTAAGTTTGCTGCACACGCCTGACAGCCTGAAGTTGGTTCCTGGATCCTGCAGTGGAAGGAAACTGGCTCTAAAAGTAGTCTTCTAACATCTGCACGCATACAATAGTAAAATTTTAAAATTAAAAACTTGGTGAAATAATGGCCCTAGAAGCCATTAGGAACGTAGTATAATTCATGGGGGTTTGTATAGTCTATGCATCAGGCTCCCTTCTAGACATGGCCTCCTGGGTTCCTAGAGGAGACTCGTGCTATGAATGAGACTGAGGGCGTGCATGTTCCCCTGCGGAGACCCAACGGCTCACTCATCTCAGAAACTGGTCCCACTGTTTTCCTCCACAAACGGTGCCGGCCGTCATCCTGGTTAGCAAGAATGAGAATGGACACGTGTATATTCCTGTACACAGCATTTATTTGTTCTGGAGCAGTTCACATTTGAAACGGTACTTCCTGGCAACAACCCCTGGCTCCTCCTCTCTGCAGGTAATGTGGATAGCAGTTCACAGTCCTGGGGTTAGCTGGTATCACCACGTGGCATGTTTGGGGGCTGGTGAGGATGTTGTACAGGGCAGAGGGGGAGGGCTTACAAAGGAAGGAAAGGAGAGGCTGGGAGGAGGGGAAGGGAGACCCTTGCCCTGCAGACGGCACTACTTCTGAGGAGTGCTTGGGTTGATTCTGTGGGCCGTCCACATTGAATACTTCTTGAGTATCTGGGTGAGCTGTTGCCTACAAGGAGGAGGACATTTGGGGAGGCATTTGATGGGAGGCCAGGTGAAGCCACCTCAACCTTCAGCTACCTTTCTGTACCAGCTGCAACAGGAAGGAAGCCTAGAGTTTCCATTGCATTCAGCAAGGAAGCGATTCACACTTCCAGTAAGGAGAAGTTAGGAAGTTAGGAAAATGCCGAGAATTCAGTGATGCTGTCTGTGTAGCATCCTCTCCTCTCGTCTAAGACTCCACCAGCATAAACAGCCTCCAGCCCGAACAACACCACCAGGTGTCCACTGGGCATCTCTGTATCTTACCCCGTCCTGCATGGGCTGGCTTCCCCGAGACCATCAACACTGCAGAGGACACACTGTGCCTACAGGAGATCAACCAGGCTGTAGGACCACCCATTTCACATGCTGGTCCCCTGAAAAGCAGTCTACAATCCAAACTATATTCTAAGCCCTTTTACTGGCGGAAATTCAAGTTACTAGAAATGACCTAGAATCATCCCCAGACTCTAAAGGATCCTATTCACTGTTCCCCTACCCAAAGTCAACCTGGTCCCCTATGACCTAAATATGCTTCTCTGCTCTTTGTAGCAGATGTACCAACAAGTCTGGTGAGGCCAATCTATTGGGTGGACCGAGGACCAACCTCTGTTACCCATAACACTTACTGTGGGCAGTTCATCGATAGCCCCTTAAACCTAGACCCTAGTTTCCTGGGATTTCTTTATTAACACAAACTAAAAAGACACACACACCCAAGTGAGGAGAGAATCTGTTTTTTCCCTCAAGAGCAGTGTGTTTTCATTGGCCACCATGAGAACAGACAGCACATCAGATAATGACAGACAATTGAAAGAGTTAAAAGCGGTCACACATCTACACAGAAGGGGGCAGAAAAGAATCGCAGTAATCCTAAAGAACGTAGTCATAAAAGTTACAGTATTTACATGAGCACTTTCTCGGAATATGCTTCGAAGCTCTACAAGGAGGGGAGGACATGGGGCCAGAGTGGTCGCATACCGGACCCGAGAAGCAGAAGTCCAGAAACAGATCCCTGAATAAGAGAGGAAGTGGGAAGAGCTGGAGACGCCCCAGAGAAGGCTCAGAGCAAGAGGGCAGAGCTGCGGCAGGACAAGGCCTGGGACCTCCGACCTTTAGGCTGAGGACTGTGTGCATGCAAACCCTCTGTCATCACTGCAGAATCCAAGATCACAGCCGCAGAGCCATCAAAGATCAAAGGGCTTGACAGGGACCTGGTCAGGGGCGTCTTGCAGTCTTTCCCTTGCTCCCTCTGTGAGAGAAGCCTGTCTGTTCTCATGACCACTCAACAGGTGGAGAGTCTAGGAGACAGACAGATGAGCGTATTGGATAACTAGCCCCATCGTAACACCCAGTGCCTTCCGCTGCTGTCCAGAGGTGAAAGGGAACCACGGCAGGTGGAGGGCAAACAGTGGTGCCTGACCCTCAGGACCAGAGAGAGGCCATCCAGATGCATCACGATGGCTGAGCCAGATGGACTTCACAAGGACAAGAAATGGAATCCCTGAAGCTTGGGGAATGTCTCAAAAATAATTGTTACAACACTGGACACACAGACACACACACACACACAGAGGGCCTAATGCAAAACAACATATATCCTGCTTGTAGGCCACTGGATTTCCCCACAAGGGTTTATAAATTAAAGGTAAAAAAAAAAAATTAAAAATAAAACAGCTATAAGATTCACATTTCCAAAGTATCCACACAGAGTTCTCAGGAGAGGGGTTAGTGCAGGGACAGGGAGGTCATGAGAGTTCCCAGCTAAGTGGATCATGCCACATCTCTCAGCTCCAACAGGCTGCCACAGTACAGTGATCCCACATGCTGCGTGGCCCCGAAGTCATCCTCTCAGGAGAACTGACACAGGAGAGGCAGGAGCCAGTCCGTAGAGGAGTTCTGAATCCGAAGAATCCCATTGCGCTAGATCTGTGGGGAAGCGGCTGTTATTACCTTCTGTAAGTGGGAGTTCCAGAGCAATGCGAAGTCTAAACCCAGGAATGTTTCTGCATCTCCCAGTCCTGTAGTTTAGTTCCAAGGGTTTGTGAGCCGCAGGGACTTGATCCTTCTCAGTGATAAGCTCTTCAACTTTGAACTTATCCCAAATATTTTTTTTTAAGGGAAAGCGCTGGTGTTTTCAGCAAGGTAACTGTGTGGTATATATAGGTTCTGTAAACCCAAAGTTAAATGGGCGTGAATGTCATTGGCACCCTACACAGTAAATGCCAGGGAGATCTACCCCCTTCGGTCATTGGGATGGTTTAAAACACACACACACCCAATGTCACATTTCTAAATACCTACAACCCACATGGAAGAAAACCAACTTCTAGAACTGTCCACTGATCACTGAACTTGTGTCAGGAAGTGTGTGAGCCTCACACACAGATGTGATTTAAAAAAATAATAATAATAAAATAAACTTTTTTTTTTTAGTTTAAAAGTAAGTTACCTGGTAGGGAGAATCGACAAACTTTATCCTAGATAGGAATCTTCGCAGCTCCCCACGGCCAATTTTCGGGGTGGTGTCCTTCAGTTGGACCATCTGGCCTTCCATGAGTGCCCAGCGCAGACTCAGCTTGCTGACCACCAGAGAGGTAGGGTGTCCTTCAGGGCTCATCCCTGTTGTCCTGGTGACATAAAAGGCATCTTTCCAGATGTCGTTGATTCCAACTGAGGAAGGGACAATGACAAGAAGCGGTTATCGAGAGAGGAGTGGTTCTGCCCACCAGCGAGGGCCATCATCGCGTGGATTTACATGACGGGCACAAGGTCCCACACAACTCCCTGCCTTGCCTTTAGGAATTAGCTTGTCTGAAGGGAACCCGAGGTTCTTCCTCCACCTACTACGCTGTCACTATGAGCTGGTGTTCCTCCAATCCGCAGCCTCGGCTCACCCTGCCTCTTCCTCTGCCCAGAGGTTCAGGTAACTGTGGTACTTTTCTCTAGAGGACTCATAGATGACCAGGGCAGAGTACTATCCTAGCTTGGTAAGCAGCCTTGAACTGGCTCTGTGGCCAAGGAGAAACCTTTGGTTCTCCTGCCTCTACCACCCCAGGGTTGGGATCAAACCCCGGGGCCTCTGGCACACTAGGCAAGCACTCTGTCAATGTGCTGCTTCTCAGCCTGTGAGATTCTCATCTACCATGGTTTATGCACAAGTTGCAAACCAGCCTATGTATATCTCCTACATGGTTTGGCAAGCTGACGCCCGCCCGCTCCCCAACCAGTTGAGACCCGCACATTCCAGGCCAGCTTTTCTGTCCCATGAAGCCCAGGGCATGCGGACAGACAGTGATGCTTCAGTAAGGAACAGTAAGGAGCAGGTCAACGGGAGCCGACAGTGTGGAAAGGCATGAAGGAGTTTGGCATAAGGATACACACCTGCGATCAAGCACTCGGGAGGTAAAGGCAGGAGGGTCAAGGGTTCAAGGCCATCCTCAGATACAGAGCCAGTCTGAGGCCAGCCTGGTCTATATGGGATCTGTCTGACTGTCCCTCCCCAGCTGGAAAAGAAAGATGGCAGGGAGCTGTGGCCAGACTGATCTCTCTTTCCTGACCACCAATAGGAGCCCAGCATAGACTAGCTGACAGTAGCAGCTCAGTTTCCAGGACTGTAGGGTATCCTAGTATTTCTAGGATATGCTCTCAAGTCTGCTCTATGGTTTACTTAGATAGGTGCATGACGACAAAGAAGAATATTCCCAAATGTTCAGAGCAGTCAGGTTATCGGTAATTATTCTCCTCTGCTTGGTTCTTCTGTTGACTCCAATTTTGATACAGTGTGTTTAATATTCACAGAAGTAATAGCTAAATCAATGCCCTAGAAAGAACATGTCTCCTTCCATCATACCCCGTACAGTTAACTGCCAATCCTGAACCACTACAGGCGCCTGGCACACAGTGGTGGCTCCGCCATCACCCCCGGAGTCCTCCTGGAATGAGGGTACACCTCAGGAGAACCTCAGCTGTCAGCACATCCAGAGAATATGTATTCTCACCCTAGAACTCTGAGAAAGCCCCCCAGCAATGTCCCGGTCCCAGGGACACCACTGGAAATGACACTACTGCCTCCTGAAATGCCCTTATCCTTCCCTTGGTGAGCAAAGGGACGCTCTTGTGTCACAGGGACTCACCCTCCGAAGCTGTCACTATGCCAGTGGTGTTGCTCAGGTCCAGGAGGATAGAGGGGAAGGCTGGGTGCAGGAGGTAGAGGTGGTAAAGGCCGGGAGGCTCGGCTCCTGAGCTGTCATCCTGGCAACGGTCACAGAAAAGGAGAGCCTGGGTCACTATGTTTCTTACACAGGACACCATCAGGGGAAGGGGCGGAGCAGAAGGTTCCGGCCAGACCGTCTCCGGATCCTGACTACAGGGACAGTGTGATTACATGGACGCCCAAGCACAGGCTTACCCAGGACTCTAAACCATTATCCTCAGCCAGCAATATATAAGGGAGAAAGGGAGGAGAGAAGGAAAGGGGGAGAAAGAGGGAAAGGGGCAGGGAGGAGGGAAGGAGGGGAAGGGAAAGAAAAGGGAAGGAGGAGAAAAGGAAGGAGGGAAGGAGGGGGAGGAGGAAGAGAGGGGGGAAAGGAGGAGGGAAGGAGGGGGAGGAAGAAGAGAGAATACTTGCAAGTGTAAGCAGAAAGGAGGGAGGCAGGGAATAGGAAGCAGGGATGGAGAGGAGGAAGTCTGTGGAGACCCTGTCTCCGACCAATGGCAGAGCTGGAATTCTTATTCATCATTGCAGCAGGTAAGGCTCTGAAGAGAGAAAAGCTATTTCTGAATGGTAGCCAAATATATTTCCTCTCATCGGATGCCCGACCGACGGCAGGGGCTGGGCTGGAACTCCACGGTAGTCTGGCCTAGCACGCATGAAGACCTGGGCTTGATGACAAGTGTCCGGGGGAAATACCAGAAACGCCGGACAGTTCCTCCTGGGACCAGGCTGTTTGACTAGGCTGAAGTAACAAGTAAAACGTGCTAAGATCTGAGCACTGACTTTCTGAATTCCAGCAGCAGGAGAAACACCCACAAGAGCACTTTATCATCACGCCTTCCGAGTGGGGATGGGCTGTGGTCGCCCACGTGTGGATAGCCACATGCATTACAGTACAGAGACTGTCGGACCCCGCCTCCATGGACTCTGTATGAGAAGCACCTGCTTGATGGGGGAGGGGCTGGGAACAGTCTTGCATCCTCATGCCTACCATGAGGCCCGAAAGCAGAGGAAGCCATTTCTATGCACCCTTGTATGAAGGGACAGACCTTAGGCTCAGCTAACATAACATGAACATGACTGAACACTTCCTTCCGGCCTTCAGAATGAAACCCAAAGTTCTTAGCATAAAAGTTAAAGGGTTTCAGTCTGGGCGTCATGATGCGTGCCTTTAACCCCAACACATAGGGACCCCGGTGAGCTCAAGGCCAGCGTGGTCTACATAGTGAGGCGCAGGACAGCCAGGGCTGTGTGGAAAGATGCCATCTCAAAAGCAAAACAAAATGAGAACAGAAAAACCAAAGCAAACGAAAAACTAACTTCTCGCTTCACTTATTCTAAACTCTACCTGCACTCATTTGATGCCAACCTCGTGCTTTAAGAAACCTCTGAGGAAGGCTGGTGAGGTGGCCCAGCGGTTAAGAGCACTGACTGCTCTTCTGAAAGACGTGAGTTCAAATCCCAGCAACCACATAGTGGTTCCCAACCACCCATAATAAGATCTGATGCCCTCTTCTGGTGTGTCTGAAGATAGTTACAGTGTACTTACACATGAAACACTCCGTAATTGCCCCTGACTGAAATCAATGTCCCTTCTTTTGTTCCCATACCTCTATGTGCTGTGTGTATGTATGGGCCCATGTGTACATGCAGAGGTCAGGAGGAAGGGGTGTCAGGTTTCCTATCTTACCTCGGGGCTCAAAGGGATCAAACTCAAGTTGTCAACCTCAGCGGCAAGCAACTCACTCACAAGGACACCTTATCTTGCCAGCCCCATGCACAGTTCTTATCTGGCCTCCATGTTCTTAAGACACCCCTGGAGTGACACACACAAGCTCATTTTGAAGACTATCTGGTCCAGTGCCCTCATTATTGTTAGGAAACCAGGCCCAAGGGGCACAGCCGAGCTAGAACCATACCCTAGACTGCAGATCAGTCTGCACATCAGTGAGGGGAGAGATTAGCATCTCTGTGAGGAAAGAGCAGGAGGCTAAGAAACAAGAATAGAAGGCTCAGAAAAGTAACTAGTCAGGAGGTCCTGGCTGACAAATTCAGTACTGTGTGTCTGCCGTGCTCCCCTGTCTCCGGGCCACCTGCCTTCTCCAGGGGTTCAGAGCTACAACCTGTTATGCTCAGTTCCCCACAGACAGTCCCAGCATCTGGCACGTAGCAAAGGAGGCGCAGTGCATTCCACTGGACTAGGTCAGCTGGGCTTACAGCAGAGTTCCACCACATTCCAGGCAGCAAGCCCGCCTAGGCCGCCCCTGTCCTGCATACCACCCAGACAGGGCAGCATGGGACAGAAACCTGACATCTGCCTTCCAGGTGGCAGGGCTTCTTTCTTACCCATGATTCCCACCGGCCCCTCCACTGAGGCCTCCTCAGCACCCCTCTCCCAGCGTTCTGTCTCCCGTCTCACTCTATAGAGCAGCAGCTGTGGTTGTGTGACAAAGAAGGGAACTACCCCACCCTCCCCCTACTCCCACCGCCTAAGCCTCCACCCCCCCCCCCACTCACAGAACTGAGAGATGTAGCAGTCAGCGCTTCTGCCCAGAAGAGGAAGACAGACTTCTGGTCTGAAGTAATTGCAGAAGTGGTTGGCGTTTCCTTCATGTGACATGGGATGCTGTGACTCCAGACGATGGAGCCAGAACCTCCGTCTACCACCATCATCTGCAAATGAGAAGACAGAGAGGATACAGCCAGTCTGTGGGACAGCGGAGGACAAGAAGATACACAAAGATAAGCAGTACAGCAAACATCCCCAAGAGCGGGTATTCATCCTCCTCCTGGGGGGCACTGGGCTCCAACACCCGACATGACACACGGAGCCACCAGATGCCAAGCCCTTGTTATACAGGGCAAGCATTTGCAAGTAGTTACACAAGTTCTTATGTGCGTTTTCTAGATAACCTGCAAGAACTAATGCAATGTAATGAATGTCAAAACAATAGTTGTTGTTCTTTAAGAAATAGTAAGAAGAGTCTGCAAGGCTTTCAGTATAAACAGTTTTTTGGCCATTTCTCAGCCCACAGGTGGTTAGCTTTGATCGTCAACATAAAATCTAGGCTGATTGGTTTTTTAAAACTGAAACTCTGAGCCAGGCAGTGGTCGTGCACACCATCAATCCCAGTACTCAGAAGGCGGAGGCAAGAGGATCTCTGTGAGTTCAGGGCTAGCCTGGTCTACAGATAGAGTTCCAGGATAGCCAGGGCTACACAGAGAAACCCTGTCTCAAAAAAAGCCAAAACAAACGAACACAAAAACTCTATTCTGCCTCTGACATTAACTGAATGAAAACTGACTCCCAGAGCATTACGTCCTCACTACACACAACCTTACAGGAGAGGCAAGTTGTATCCCAGGCCCAGCACCCCTCAACCTGCTGCAGCTCCTCTGTCTCTGAGCTCTGGTCTCAGCTCTCAGCATTCCTGCTGTCCATGGCATACATCCAACCTTAGAGGCCCCACCCATATCGCCTTCCTTCAGCGACAGCCTCCCACAGGCCCAGCCACTGAGTCCCGACTCCTCTGATTATGCCTGTGCTGAAAGATGACATATATCCATTTATACTTCCTTTCCCTACCCAGTTTTGGACAATGGTTTCCCCCACCTGACTGGAAGCACGGGCTCCCGGAAGAACATCAAACTAGTCTAGAAAAGCACTGTTGCGGATTTTAGCAATGATCTGTGAGTTTCCAATGTATCCATCCACTTGACTCTGAAGGGAGAAACTGCTTCCGGTTTATCATCTTCCCAACATCCCACCCAGGGCTCAACACAGAGCCCACTCTTTACAAAAGTTCTGACCGACTTGAGGTCTGTTTTTACCTTTATCATCCCAAGTCCGTCTTGGGTCTGTAGAAGGAAGTCCAAGGTCTGGTCATCGGTGAAGTACCCAGGCGTGGGCTGGCTGCAGACAGACAGGAAACCATGGACAGCTTAGACAGAAAGAACCAGGCGCCCCTCCCTTCCCACGCACCAGCCCACCAGCCATGGTAACGAGCAACTGCTTTAGATCATTTTGAGACGGGAAAGTTGCTCAGAACGGTAGCTGTGAAGGGCACTCTGCAAACCTGCGCAAGCCTTGAAGGTTCAGTTTCCAGTGAGGCGTAAGGTCTTGTCCCCTCAGCAGGACCAGGCCTTGTCTGGTTGTAATCAGGAGGCTGCTGCTGTTGGAATCTGGAGCCTTCACCAACTGGAGAAGCTCCACTCCATCACTGCTTTGAACAAAAGCCCAGCAGTCAGTCTCTGGTGCGGATGAGGTTCCCATAGCTGTTTGTTTTAATGTTTGCTTGTGTATTCAGTTGTCTCTTAGCGTCTGTGTGGGAGCTAGTCCCAGGAGCTGCTGCAGATCCTAAGTCGGCCTGTTCATCATCCTTACACTGAATGATACATTGTCTCCATACAACCCTATCCTCCCACTTAATGTGAACCATCTCTAGATTAGTTGTAACTCCTGGTACAATGGATAGATAGTTGCAATCTACATCCTTCAGGAAATAATGACAAGAAAAAAGTCTGTACATGCTGAGTGCATGCACAATTTTCTTCCAAATATTTTCAATTTGCAGAGGAGTGAATCCACAGTCTGTGATAGGAATTCCCAACTCTTCCTGGTTAGGAATCCTCTATGCCTGGACCCTCTCGGGACAGTAACAGAGCCGAGGATAATGGCACAGGCAGAGATGGGAACAGGTGGCCTGAAATAGCCATTAAGCTTGGCCAGTAACTCTTGGCATTTACTTCATCAAATTATTTCTTTTCCTACACTACTGGAACCACTCCATCAAATTCACTAAAAGCAATGATAACACCAGAGGGGAAAATGTTTGAAATTTCTGACAGAAAGGAATAAAACAATGATTACCCAAACCAAGAGTTGTGAAGGTAAAATACATAGATCACTGCATATAACAATACAAGTTGAGAAGTAAATAAAAATTAAAAATTTAATTTAATTTAATTAATTTAAATTAATAATAAGATTTCATGTATCCTATTCCTGCTCTGTTGCAATATAGGGAAGAAAAGGTCAAAGCTTTCCTATAGCTTTACAGCCGTTTTATAAATATATCCTTTAGGTGTTCTAATTCAGACCATAAGTTAATATCAATCCTTACTCACTAGTCAACCTAGACTCAGAGACCCTCACGGTGTACGAGTCTCCAGAAGACCTCTCTATGGCGGAAGACGGGTGTCAGTCATACCTATAAACATCGATGAGCTCCGAGAGGTTGACAGATCTGTGCCTCTCCCATTCTGGCTCTTCTATCTGCAGAGAGGGTGGTGAGCTGTCTCGATTCTGGGCCTGAACAAAAATGTCCCGCAGGGCGACAGCTTGTATATTTCCTAGTGCCACAGGAAGAGTCAACACTGAGAAGCTGGTTTAAAAGAACTCCCCCAGGCTATCCCAGGCTATCCCAGGGCGGGGTTCTGGGCAGGATACACAAAGCAGATCCCCTGGCCCCCGCAGAGCCCACTACAGGTGGTCCCACTTGGAGTGATGGAAAAGTGTCAAGCGATAGGGGCAGTGGGGGGCAGTCCCTCTCCAGAGATGACATCAAGGGGAAAACAGAGTCAATGACCTGCAGTAGGGGAGAGGCCCTTTAACAGGAGATGAAAGAAAGCCAATACCAGCAACCCCTGTCTCACAGGAGGCCAGGGCACCTATACTACACTGGGGGGAGCAGAAGTCAAAGCCAGCCTAGCTTCTTACCAAAGCCAAACAGGATGTAGACAGCTCCACTGGCGGTGATATAAACCTGGGGACCGATCAGATTCCCCACTCCCACGATGTTATACTTCACAGGTCGGCCCATGGGACTCCCTGTCCGGCCAGAGACCAGCAGAAAACACAGATCTGGCTGAAGAAGTAAAAGAAAGGGGACGTGTTACTAGAGGCCTTTCGTTTCCGAAGGCCTCGCGAGCTAAGGGTAGGAACACTTCCCCAGGCTGGAAAGCACGAAGCCTAGCTTCTTGCTTATCCCCCTGGAGATAAGAAACGGGCAAGTGTATATTCCCTGACTAGATATGCATGGAGAGTATCTTTAAGACTCCTCAGATGAAGCACCATGGTTGCTGACTATGTCATCGCCTAAAGACAGAAAGCCAAATATAAGAGGCTGACACGAGGGAGGGTCTTTATCCTATAACCAGTTTCCACCAGAGAGATCCAGATGGCCATCTTGATAGGGATTAAAATCAGCAAGGAAACGCAGCTCTGGGTGTCTCCAAAGATGTTTCTAGAAAGGTTTAACCAAGTAGGAAGACCAACCCTGCATATGGGCAGCTTCACCCTATCAGTGTGATGTCCTGACTGAATGAAAATGAAAATAAAAAAAATCAGGGGCTGTGGAGAAGGGTCAGCAGTTATAAGTACTCGTTGTCCAACCAGGAGGACTGGTGTTCCGATCCCAGGACTGAAGTCAGGTAGCTTACAAGTCCCTGCAGCTCTGGCTCTGTGGAATCAAAACTCTTCTGCCTTCCTAGGATGCTCAGGTACACACACGTGTGCACACAGATTCACACAGACATACATACAAACATGTGCACGCACATAAATGAAATGAAGTTTCCATTGGAAAGAAATAGAAGTGAGCAGAGGCATTTCTGACTCCCTGCTTCCTGACTGTGGACCCAGTGTGACAGCGCCTGGGGCGGCCATGCCTTCCCTCCCATCCTGGCTCTTCACACTGTAAGACACAGTGAAACCTTCCTCCAGCAGTGGATGTCACCAGTATTTGTCCTCAGCAATGACTGACACACTGCTGTGTCCGTGTATCAGCCCACAGAAGTCTCCATGTCCAGCCTGGCCACTGTCAAGTCCACTCTCAAAAGCAGCAAAACTTCCCTGCAAATGGCCAGTTAGTAGATATTGTAGGCCTCTCCGGTTGCATGGTCTCTATGGCAACTCCTCTCTACTGTTATTCTAGCATGAAATCTGTCACAGGAAGAACAGGAGATGACTATGTTCCAACAAAAATTTATTTGGGAAAACCAACAGTGGGGAGAATTTAACCCACTGGCCACGGTTTATCAGCTTGAGCTCTAAAGACTCTGTTTTTCATTTATTGTTAGTGTGTGTGTGTGTGTGTGTGTGTGTGTGTGTGTGTATGTGTGTGTGTGTGTGTGTTGGCTATATACTATGTGTGAGTAGGTACCCTTGGAGGCCAGAAGAGGGCATCAGATCCCCGGGAACTGAAGGTACAGGTGGCTGTAAGTCATGTGACATGAGTGCTAGGCATCAAGCAAGTTCCCACACTCTGAAAGAGCAGCAAACACAACCACTGAGTCACCTCCCCTTCCCCCTCAATAAAGTGTTTGTCCCAGTTTATCATTATAGATTCTTACAGAGAAGATAAATGGGTGTGGCTTACAGCACACACAGGAAAAAAAAAATGACTTATTCTGTGAATACCAGCGGGGAGCTTTTAGGGGAAGGTCCTGGCACTCTGCTATTGGGTATCCTAAAACATCCTTGTCAAAGACCACCTGACTAGAGTAAGTATATTGAAGACAGAAAACACTGTATAACAAACTGAATGCTCTAAAAGGCCTTAGGTTGGCAGATGAATTAAAACTGTAAGAAGAAATCATTTTACCAATTAATTGATTATGGTGGTTTAAATATGCTTGGCCCAGGGAGGTGTGGCCTTGTTGGAGTAGGTGTGTTACTATGGGTGTGGGCTTTAAGGTCCTGATCCTAGCTGCCTGCAAGCCAGTCTTCTGTTTGCCTTTGGAACAAGATGCAGAACTCTCAGCTCCTCCTGCACCATGCCTGCCTGGATGCTGCCATGCTCCTGTCTTGATGATAATGGACTAAACCTCTGAACTTGTAAGCCAGGCCCAATTAAATGTTGTCCTTACAAGAGTTGCCTTGGTCATGGTGCCTCTTCACAGCAATGAGACCCTAACTAAGACATTGATTAATGAAAAGGTATGAGCTCATTCACTGACTATACGTAAGGAACAAATGTTAGAAAGTCTTCAGCTATAAACAAAAAATGAATTTGCCTTAAAAGAAGTCATGGTATCCTTGGGTTGAGATAACCATGAACAGAGCTCTTTGCAGATGTTAAAGAACACATGACAGATGGGGTTCAAGGGGAAAGGAACTCCTTGTCTCTGAAGGGACTGTACTAAGACATGGATATTTAGTCTTTGGAGTAACCGGCTTAGTGGGACCAGGCTAACAGTCACTAGGTTTAAACTTAGGTGGAGATCAGATTCACTCCAAATGCCAAATGGCACTGAAGTGGGAACAGAGACCGGAAGATAGGAGAATAGATATCTCCACCAACACTACAGCTCTCAAGCTGACTGATAGCGATGCCACAGGGCTCACACATCAGTGGCATTAGCAATGGCCTGGGGGCTTGAGAAGGGTACACAAGACCGTGGGTCTAGACTCAGACTCAGACTGACACACAGTGTGACCGCAATGACTACAGGCCTCTCAGGCCCCTTCTCCATAACATTCTAGACCAGCCTGGCATGTAAAAGCAGGCTCTTCTGCCAAGTCCAGTTCATCCCGCTCCCAGGCCTAAGGACTCCTCTACTCTAGTCACAGTCCAAAATATATTCCCTTCCTTATGTCTGTGGCTCGCATAGCGCCTCACATTCGTCACCACCTGTAATCAAGGTAGAAGGCAGAAGTGGCCAGTAGGCACTGCCTAGATCCATCTTGGAATATCCTGCAACTGTCACTTTCGGGCAGCATAAAAACTATTATATAATCTTGCTGTACGCTACCACTCAAATGAACAAATCCTGCGAATCCAGCCGAGCAACAGACGAGGTAGAGATGAGGAGTTAAGAGCACATGAGGTGATTCCTCTAATGAGGGCCCAATAGTATGGAGGATCCCAGGAGCCTGGGCACTGCCCTTCAACACCACTGGGCACAAGAAGCAGGTGGGGCATTAAGACAATGGGTTCTGCTAGTCGTGGTGGTGCACACCTGAAATTCCAGTACTAGGGAGACAGACAGGATGATGAAGATTGCCAGAGGTTTAAGGTGAGCCTGAGATACACGCAGTGAGACTCTGTCCCCCAAAATCTCAAACAAAAGAACCAAGATCTCCAAGTGTGCTGATGTGCACGTGTGTGTATATGCTGGCCTTGCTGGGCTCCATCAGATAGCGGTTTCCCACGCTGTTCCTATAGCAGGAACAAAGCCCCTCCGTCCCCACCTCCTCCCCTTCTATTCACAGTGGCTAGGATGCAAAGTTTAAAAACACCGTGTGAGGTAAGATAACTCAGCTGTCCCTGGGGTCCTGAGTTCAATTCTCCAACAGCCCAGATCGGGTGCTCTCTTCCGGCATACAGGTGTACTTGCAGACAGGGTGCTCATACATAAAGATTAATTATCGCAAATAAAAGGCTATGTGAATAATTCCTGTCTCAGGCCGACCCAGAGGCTAAGCTGAGGCTCGTAAATCTGAGTCTGAGGCAGGGCTACGAAATGAGACCCTGTCTCAAAAAACGAGAATAAAACAGACTGAGCCACTGAAACTGATCTTTACGTTAAGAAAGGCTGGGCCACCAAGATGGACACTGGATTCTCCTGCAGAGGCCTCGTGTTTGGTCCCCAGCACCCATATGGTGGCTCGCAACCATCTGTAAGTCCAGACCCAGGGGATCTGATGCCCTCTTCTGATCTCCAGGGTTTCCAGGCACACATGTGGTACACAGATACATGTAGGCAATGTTGTGTTTTGTAAAAAGATAAGGAAAGAAGAACTATGTTTGTTGGATGTGCAGTCAGGTGGGGGAAGGGGGTGCGACTGCGGCCCATGCTGAGGCATCCCTCCCCCTGAGGGACCAGCCACAGGAGGACAGTGTAGGAGAGAGTTTACTCATGGCCTCGGGAGGGGAGTTGAGGGAGTAGAGACAGAGAGAGAGGGGGGGTAGGGAGAGAGAGAGAGAGGAGTAGAGCACGGAGAGAGGGAGGAGGGAATGGGGGGCGGGAGCAAGAGAGCAAGACAGTGAGGAGGGGGTGAGCAGCCCCTTTTATAGTGAGTCGGGCACACCTGGCTGTTGCCAGGTAACTGTGGAGCGAAGCCTAGACAAAATGCCAATAGGTAGAGCATCCATATATACAATACAATACATACGGGGAGGGGGGAGTTGTTGTTGTTGTTGTTATTGTTGGTTCGTTGGGTTTTTGTTTTGTTTTGTTTTTTAAGACAGGGTTTCTCTGTGTAGCCCTGGCTGTCCTTGAACTCACTCTGTAGACCAGACTGGCCTTGAACTCACAGAGATCTGCCCGCCTCTGCCTCCCAAGTGCTAGAATTAAAGGCGTGCACCACAACCACCCAGATGCACAATAGCTTACATGTAAATTGCAAGCCAGTCATGGTGCCTTTAATCCTAGTACTTTGGGAGTCAGAGGCAGGCAAATCTATATGAGTTTGAGGCCAGTCAGGGCTACATAGTGAGATCCTGTCTCAAAAAAAAATTTTTTAACTGAGATAACTGCTCATTTTTTTATCTTTCCTGAGACTAGGGAGAAGGCCTTTTATTTGATCTATGCACCAAGCAGCCGCTCTACAGTGTCTGAGTCATGGCTTTATGAGGTCACTGTGTTAGAATCAAAGCTTATCTTTGTTAAAGGAGAAGGGAGGAAATTAAGACACTGAATCACTAGACAGATTAGAACATAGTAAGTAGTCCAGGCTGTCCTCGAACTTACAGCAATCCTCCTGCCTCAGCTTCCAAGTGCTAGAATTACAGATATGAGCTACCAAATCCACACTGAAAGTCTGTCCTCTTCCAGCACCTCCCTTTGGTCATTGATGAATCAGAAAGGATTTTAGTCTGATTAGTTTATGTAGAGGGAGGTCCTGATGTTAAAATCCCGTTCCCCAATTGGTTCTTGACTTGCCAATAAAGAAGGCCGGTGGGGCAGGTGAGACTTCCGGGTCCCAGGAGGAAAGGAGACACAAGGGAGGAGCGTGGTGGTTCTGCCCTGCTTTGGAGGAAGAAGGCCAGGGCAACCATGTGAGGCCTCAGGGCAGCTAGGGCCTGCGGCCTCCACTACTTGGGCAGAAGGCCAAAGATGTTTGGCATGGGCTGGTGGAACAAGCCACTAAGTTTAGGGCAGGAGGAGAAACAGAGACAATAAATTGGAAAGGGAGGAGTTATCTGTGCCCAGCAATTGTGCCTAGTAGGCAAGTTTAAAGGTAACAGAGCTGTGTATGTGTCCTTTTGTCTGAGGATTCAAGGGTCTCGGGAGTGGGCTGGTAGCGTGACCCCTCCCAGGGCAAAGGCTCGGAGAAGAGAAACAGGGTTAGGGCTGGCAGCGGCAGATCCCGGAACTAAGACGGTGATGCAAAAGGAAAGCATGGAGGGGCCAGAGCTCTGTGCAATCCGGGAAAAGGTGGTAGTGAGTTTTAAAACTACATACTGCAAGTTTAGACAGGTCTCAATGTACAATCCAGGCTCACCCAGAACTTTCAAACCTCTGAATGCTGCAAGTACAAGGGGGAAGCATTTGCTTGTGACTTTGTTGTTGTTGTTGTTGTTGTTGTTGTTGTTGTTGTGGTGGTGGTGGTGGTGGTGGTGGTGGTGGTGGTGGTGGTGGTGGTGGTGGTGGTGGTGATGGTGGTGGTGGTGGTGATGGTGGTGGTGGTGGTGGTGGTGGTGGTGGTGGTGGTGGTGGTGATGGTGGTGGTGGTAGTGGTGGTGGAGGAGGTGGTGGTGGTGGTGGTGGTGGTGGTGGTGGAGGAGGTGGTGGTGATGGTGGTGGTGATGGTGGAGGTAGTGGTGGTGGTGGTAGAGGAGGTGGTGGTGGTGGTAGTTGTAAGGTCTCACCACACTCAGGCTAATTTCAAGCTCACAATGTTCATCGCAGATGACCTTGAACTTCTGATCTTCCTGCCTCTATCACCCGAGTACAGGAGTCTTACCAGCACACCAGATTTATGCATTTTGGGGTAAAACAAGGGCTTTATACGTGCTAAACATCACACTACCAACTAAGCTACATCCAATGAGTTTTCTACCCATCCATCCTGTTGTGTTACAACTGAAGTAGATTTTAAATAGATACAATATAGTAAAGCCAACATTCTGTTTACAGAATAACAAACACGCAGTTTTCTAGGGACTTAATTTGTTAGCTCTCATTTTCATAAGCAGCCTACAGGGACAGAGAGAACTTTCTCATTTAGACATGTGAAGAGACCGGAGCATGGGCAGGGTAAGTTTGCCCCAGGCCACAAAGCTACAGAGTGGCAGAGAAGGAATTTACACACAAGCTATCCGCCTCCAGAGCCCTCCTAAACCACAGTCCTCAGAACCACAGTGTATCATAGGAAATGAATTTGGAATAGTCTTGGTTCACTGAACCTCACCAGGAGAATCTATTTCGGCCTAAGCCATTGCAACAACAAGGTCCTACGCAGCACTCAGAGTAACCATCGCTAGAGACCATACACACAGAGCTTACAGTAACCATCACTAGAGACCGTACCTGCAGCTCTCCAATGGCCAGCACCACCAGATCTCTGACACCATCTTCATCCAGGTCTGGCAGCACCACAACCGGGGCAGCCAAGGTACCGTTGGACAGATAGTTTGGGTTTAGAGTCCAGAGGGCTTTCCCTGGGGAAGGAGACAGAGGGAGGTCATCACTTCCACTGACTGTCTCAGCAAGAGGCAGGGGCAGTGTTCCTGAGCAGGAAGAGAAAGCTCAACAGCTGACCAGGAGACAGTAGCTTCTCCCCGCATTGTCCCATTAGTTTTCATCTGATAATAAAGAAAAATGGGATCTGAAATCCTCATCCTTCTGGCTGCACGTGCATGTAATAACCTCACATCTGGATTTTAGTTTATCTACTTACTGTTTTATTTTACGTGTGTGACTGTTTTGTCTGTGTGTATGTCTGTGCACTGCGTGTGTGCTGATGCCTTGGGAAATCAGAAGAAGCCATCAGGACCACTGTACCTGGAGTCATAGCTGGTTGTAACTGCCCTGTGTTGCTGGGACCTGAAGCCAGGTCCTCTGTAAGAGTAGCCAGTGCTCCACTGAGCTATCTACTCTGTCCCACACATCTGGACTTTGTATATCAAACAGAGATGTCTCTGGCCTCCTGGCAAGTACCAGCTCACTCTACGAGGCCTGAGGGACGTGTCTGTCATAGGGCATTGCAGGAACTAAGGAGCCCACACCAGAGAAAGCGCAGAAGGCTTTCAAGGACAGTCCTGAGCTAGAACGGTAAGTGCACTCTGATTTGTTTTAATATAGGAGCTCATATATCTCAGGCTAGCCTTGACCTTACTATATAGCCAAGGATGATCTTGAACTTCAGATCCTATTTTTACCTCTTAAATGAGTGCTGAGATTACAGGCCTGCACCACTATGCCCAGTTTACGTGGTGGTGGGAATCAAACTGGGGGCTTGGTGCATGCTAAGGAATCTCTCTACAAAGAGAGGTGTGTGTGTGTGTGTGTGTGTGTGTGTGTGTGTGTGTGTGTGTGTGTGTAATTTGTTTCCCCAGTCAGAGGTACCCCACTAGACAAGCATGGTACTCACACATGTAACTCCAGCATTTAGGAGGCTAAGGCAGGAGGATCTCATAAACTCAAGGACTGGGGGTACAGTGTAAAACCAGGTCTCAAAAAGGAGGGAGCAAAAATAAAGTGCCCCATTATGGTACCACTGATGTGGGAAGGATGTTACTGTTCAACTTCTCTTGAGATTATGGCCCATAGAATATTATATTAATTATATTATGTTATATTATATGATGTGAAGATAACTTTCATGCTAGACTCATTTTTATCACTTCCAGCCTGTGGGTCTAAAACAGAAAATAAGCTAAAAAAGGCTGAGCTGGAGAGATGGCTCATGGTTAAGAGCACTGACTGCTCTTCCAGAGGTCCTGAGTTCAATTCTCAGCAACCACATGGTGGCTCACAACCACCTGTCATGGGATCTGATGCCCTCTTCTGGAATGTCTGGAATGTCTGAAGACAGCTACAGTGTACTCATATATATATATACACACACACACATATATATACATATATATACATATATATGTGTGTGTGTTTATACATATATATGTGTGCGTGTATACATATATGTGTGTATACATATATATGTGTGTGTGTATACATATATATGTGTGTGTATATACATATATATGTGTGTGTGTGTATACATATATGTGTGTGTGTGTGTATATATATATAAAAGAAGAAGAAGCTAAAAGGCCATATGAGCACAAGACTGGGAGTTCTTTTCCATAGCGTCTAGCCAGGACCCAGGTTCACATACAAACCAGCACAATTCAAAGACAAGGAGGTGACACTCTCTTGCCTGTTGTACAAAGACTAGTGCAGACACTATTTACAACCCTGGCCTGGGCAGCATCTGTTTGGGTAAGAGTTTATTTAGCCCTGTCTTATCACCAAACGGGTTGCAACAAGAACTACTTTCCCCATCCACCCAAGTCCCTTATCACTTACCCTTATAACTGTCTCCTGAACCGGAATAGCAAGGCAGATCCCCCATCTCTTTTCCCCTGCAGGCTGCTCAGGTCTGACCCTGAGGCCCACAGAAACAGCGCTCTGCACGCTCAGGGACGCTCTTTACCTGATGTGGCATTGAATGCAGTGAGCATCCTGCGAGTCCCCGTCACAAGGCAGGTGGTTTTGGCCACGCTTCCTGGTATCAGATCTAGGCATGTGACGTCTTGAGCCTCCTCTGGGAGGGGACAGGACCACAGCGTGCTGCCGTTCATCCCCGAAAGGCACACAAGATCTGCAGTTGGCTGTGAGCCACCACCTAAAGGCAACAGTTGAGAGAGGTGAGGAAGGCACAGAAGGGAGGAGTCAGGGAGAAGCGAGCCGTTCGGGTGTGAATGGTGGGTGGTGAAGCGGCGGCTCACACTTGTGTGCTCAGCTCCTTCCTGGAGTGTTTGACAAGGTGTGAACACAGAACTTGTCATCTCTCCTACCTCACACCTCCTGTAGGACAAGTATAAGACCAGCCGCTGTGGGCTCCTCTGAACTGCCTCACCGTGTCTCCATCTTGGCGCCTTTCCCGATGCATCTGTTTACCCGTCTGCCACCTTAGAACACTCAACAGTGGCATCCTTAGAGAGAGACAGTAATCTGGTGTCTCAGCACGTCATGAGGTGCCTGCTACAGAGTTGTAGCTGAGCACGAACCAGTTGTTTGCTGAGCAAAAGACACGGCTGAGGCTGGCAACATGGGTGGGGAAAGGTATCTGCTGCCAAGGCTGGAGCCCGAGGTCAGGTCAGTCTCCAGCCCCAGCACTATTCCAGTATTCCCACACAGGAGAAGGAGAGAATCAATTCCTAAAAGTCCTCCTCTGTCTTCCACACGTGCTCTGTTACACACATGTGTACACAAAACACACACACACACACACACACATCTCTCTCTCTCTCTCTCTCTCTCTCTCTCTCTCTCTCTCTCTCTCTCTCTCTCTCTCTCTCTCTCTCTAAATAAATGTAATTTAAAAATCAAAAGAAAAAGACAGGAGCAAAATCCAGAGCAGCAGCAGCAGCATGTAATAGTTATCGAGGGGAAAATCCAAGCCACTCAGGCAGGAAAGGAAGGCACAGGAGCGCCCAGGCTGACCTAGAACCCATGCCGAGCAGGGGGCAAATCCTAAACCCAGTCAGCAGCAGCAGCACAGGCTCCCCAAACAGGAAGGCTGGTTTCCAGAAATGACCTGCACGTTACAGAGAGGTAAGCAGCAAGGAGGCCTCACTGCCTGCAGGAAATGCACACCCAGGTCCGAGGGAAGGGAAGCCACAGCCACTCAGTCCAGGGTGTGACTTAGCAACAGTCACACTTCCTGCCTGCCCTGCTTTCACCGAGGCTGGGGCATCTTGACACGAGTATACTTTCTACTTTGAGACACCTGAAGTTTCTTGGCTTCTGTCTTCCTGTTCCTCAGCGATACTAACTAAACAATACAGCCTCAAAACGGAAACAGGATATGGCTTGCTGTGTTAGACGTCCTGTATTATCTTCTAGACTTTTCCAGACCAATCCTGTGCAGGTGTTCCTGCTGAAGAACCCCAATGAGAGAGACAGCGGTAGTGCTGCATGCTGTTAACCCCGGCACTCGGAAAGCAGAGGCAGGAGGATCTCTGAACTCAGGAGAGGGTGAACAAGACAGGGCCTGCTTGTTTAGTGGATCGTGAGGAACTAGTTCTATCCCTCTGCTCCTCCCAGTGGCACTGTAGGGATATCCATGAGGCATTAGGGCTGGGGACGTGAACTACAGAACTTTTACCAGATGTGGGACTCTAAAAAGTTCCTCAACCTCAGTGTGCCTCAGTTTCCTTATCTGGAAGAGGGGATATTACTAGCCTTATTGGTCAGATTATGTTGAGAAGCAAATCCATTCGTGTGGGCTGTGTGCCTACATTGGAACACAGCACATAGAAAGTTCCTAACGGTGGTTACTGTGGTGGTTTGAGTAAGAAATGTCCCCAACAGTCTTGGGTATTTGAACACTTGGCCCCTGGTTGGTGGTATCAATTTGGGGCATGATGGAATCTTTAACATGTGAAGCCTTGTTAGAAGAAAGACATTGCCAAGGAGGGGAGGTTTTGGGAGTTCACTGCCAAAAATAAACTCTTGTAAATTGTTTGGGGTCATGGTATTTTGTCTTAGGCACACAGAAGCAACGAATATAGTTACATTGATACTTTTACAACCTGTGAGTAAATCCTGTTTGTCTACATAGTATCCAAACCTCAGTCTTGTCACTGTGCATCTTGATGTAGAGTAAAGCAGGCAAAATCCCAAACATCTTCAACATCTCTAACCTCCCTTCAAAGGCAAATGAGTGACAGACCAGGAAAGTGCTATCAGGCTGCGACCACATGAAAGTCTGCTCCAAACCCAGAAGCTTTCTCTGTCTCAAAGTTGCATCCATGTATCAAACAGACTTCAGAAAGGTGTTTCGGTGATGTCCGGCAAATGCACACTACAGAAATCTCTAAAGCATACCTGGACACTCACTCTGGGCCTTAATGATCAAAACATGCTGGTTAGGGTTTCTTCAACCTCCTGGTAGGGTTCGTGCATCAGCTGACATACTGTAGTCATTACCAATTCAGTAGACATGGCAGGCAGTCTAGGATCCTGTGTAGCTATCATGGAAATGAGGCATTTTTGCTTGTTTGTTGTTGTTGTTGTTGTTGACTTTTTTTTGGTTGGGAGTGGAGCTGTTATTGGTTGGTTGGTTGGTTGGTTGGTTGGTTGTCATGTATAAGCTATGGAGGCTTTAATAAAGAGACTATTGACAAAGATGTGTCAGTGTGTTGGACCCACTTGCAGGGTAGAAGCAACATTCACTATAACCAGGGGGCAGAGGAGAACTGGCTGGGGAGATGACTCAGTTGGCAAAGTGGTGGCTACAAAATCAAGAAAGCCTGAGTTCAATCCCCAGAACCCACAGAGAAAGCCTGGAGAGGTGGCACAGTCTTGTCATTGCAGTAGGGGGTGGGGCAGTCATGTAGCTTCTGAGGGCTGCTAGCCAGATCCAGGCCAGTGAGAGATGCTGTCTCAAACCATAATGCGGATGGACGGTGTTGAGGGTTGGCCTGGTGCTGCTATGTATTCAAATGATAAATACTGGCCTCCAAAATCTGGTTGCCCCCCACCATGTCCTACTAGCAGATTCTCACGTACCCCTAGTGATGCTACATAAACATTGCTCCCCAATTTAAAGCCACTGGTTAAATAAAAGTGGCTACAGCCAATTGCTGGGAACTACAGGAGGAAGTGGAGTTTTCAGTTACTGAGCTGGGGTCACAGGTAAGGACAAAGAAGAGAAAGAAAGGAGGAGGAAGAGGAGAAGGAAGAGAAAAAGGAGGAGGAGGAAGAGGAGGAAGAACAAGAGAACAGGAAGTCTCCATTAGATGTGTCAGACCAGGAGCACTTGGCCAAGTAAAATGCCCGTTGAAGACAAGCTGATAGAGCACAAATAACTCAGTGAGACCCAGACAGCAAGTACCTGGGGAGCTCAGCTGGGGAGTTAACAGTCTAGCTTATAGAAAAACAGATTAGGGCTAATGCCCCAGTAATCGTGCTAAGCTGATTAAGTAAATCCATAGGGCGCTGCCTCTATTACTGGGGGCCTGGCAGGGTCATATTAATAACTCATAGAGTCGATTAAAATCCATTTACAGGACAGTTACTGAGTAATGACACCTGAGGCTCTCTCTGCCCCACCAGCCACCACCTCCCAACACACACACACAAAAACACACACAGACACATCTAACTACTAAGGCTGTCACTACAAGGTATGGGCAAGTCACTTCTCAGTACTGGTTTTGTCACTGGCCTGGGTGGCCACGCAAAGTCCCTCCAGCTAGGACTCAGTCTTCTTTCTTTCTTCCTTTCTTCCTTTCTTCCTTTCTTCCTTCATTCCTTCCTTCATTCTTTCTTTTTGTGTATGTGGGGGTGTAGTGGCTATTCCTGGTTGTCAACTTGACTACATCTGGAATGAACTACAGTCTAGAATTGGAAGGCTCACCAATGATCCTATTTGGAGGCTCAGGGGTATAAATTTCTGACCTGGATCTTGGTATGGAGATCTTGAAGCTATGAATTCCAGAAGATTAAGACAAGGAGATCTCCGAGTTCAAGTTTATCTGGGATTAAAGGCACGGGAGGCACATACCTTTAATCTGGGCCACACCCTCTGCTGGAGATATATAAGGACATTGGAAGAAGGAAGATTTACTCACTCTTCCTTGCCTGCTTGCCTCCTGGAACTGAGAAACTGCTAGATCCTTGGACTTCCATCCACAGCTGCTGCTGCCCATTTTTGGGGAGTTGGACTATAGACTGTAAGTCATCGACAAATTCCCTAACTATATAGAGACTGCCCATACATTCTGTGACTCTAGAGAACCCAAACTAATATGGGGGGAGGGGAGGGCTGTCCTTTGAGCCAGGGTCCCTCCAACACTGGCTGTCCTGGAATTCTGTATGTAGATCAGGCTGGCCTAATCCACAGAAACTGGCCTGCCTCCACCTCCAGAGTGATAAGATTGAAGGTGTGAGTGTGCACCACCACACTGGGCCCTGGTTTCTCGGAATGACCTTTTATTTTGAGATGATCTTGATTTACATTGGGACCATTCCGATGAGACGTATCATGCAGGGCAGACCTACACAGCCCTGTCTCCTGCAGACCTCCTTGTGCACTGGCCCTGGGAAGCTGACTAAGGCTTTCTTAAGGCTGATGCTTCTCCTGTGGCAGTCTCCAGAAGAGGAATCTCTTACCTCCTTCGGTCCCATTCCTGGTTGTCACAAAGGTGAGCAGCACGTCCCGAAGGCCATCTCTATTCACATCAGCCAGCTCCAGGGGAGACAGGTCCCCGCCTGGCGTACACATAATGAAACAAAAAGGGCCTGAGCCAGTTACCACAGACTAGTTCTTTTCTGCCAGGTTAGAAAGAAGACAGATGCAAAGGCCGCCAGCCCCCCTCCCAGCCCAGGGGGACTGCCTGTTCCCAGACAAGAGATATGCATCTCCCCTGACTCCTGCCCACAGCCCTGGGCTTTATACATAAAGCATCCAGAGATAGGCTCTGAAGGGAGGGGTCGGTAAGTCACCTTGACTAGAGCTTGCAAGACCTAAGGAACAGTAATGTGTGGAATTCCCTGGGGTTTCTGGCCACTTTAGACAAGATATAGTAAAATAACTGCAACTCAGAAATGCCACAGGGCCAACAATGCTCTAAGGAACCTGCTTCCCTGGCCAGAGGCCCAGGAAGAAGGCAAATTGATTATAGATAATAAGGGCCCCACCCCCACTCCCACAGCAAAGGCCACAGAAGCTGACTTCTGGAACCTTGTCCTGGCACTACCATGGTACCCTCCCCTCCCACCAGAGCCAAGGCCAAAATAGCCACAGGGCTTGGGGGAGCCGGGACTGCTATCCCACCTGCAGAGGGAGGGAAGTCTGAAGCTCTACCCAGCCAGCCCTGCCCTTCCTCCTCAGCGGGCAGCAGAGGCCTGTGCAGAGCAGGGGTAAAGGAGGATCCCCTCCACGGGTGGGAGGCGGCAGAGAATACCTGCCAAATCTGCAGGGAGCTCAGACAAGAGTGAGAGCACAGGCTGGTGCAACCACCTTAGCAGACAGTGGGAAACTTTAGAAAGAACACGCCTGGCTGGAGAGATGGCTCAGCGTTTAGGAGCACTGAATGCTCTTCTGAAGGTCCCAAGTTCAAATCCCAGCAACCACATGGTGGCTCACAACCATCTGTAATGAGATCTGATGCCCTCTTCTGGAATGTCTGAAGGCACCTACAGTGTACTTACATAAAATAATAAATAAATCTTTTAAAAAAAAAAAGGAAAGAAAGAAAGAAAGAAAGAAAGAAAGAAAGAAAGAAAGAAAGAAAGAAAGAAAGAAAGAAAGAAAGAAAGAAAGACCATACCCTCTGATGGGTAATTTTACTTGGCTTCTGCCTTGGAGAAATTTGTACATAACCTTTTGGAAAAGTATAAAAATGTTCTTAGAATCACTTATTTAAGAAAGATTGGAACTCATTTATGTTTATCACCCTAGAAAAAGAAATCCTGTGCTATTCCTAACATGAAAAGTTAGCCGCTACTAAAAATGAATAGAGTCTAGCTATAGGGCATCACTGTAGATTAATCTTAGGATTGTCTCTTAAAAGGATGTGGATTATAGAGTGTCAAGAGTCGTTATAGATGGTATGAATGAAGCTCTGGCTTCAACCTCCAACATGGAGAAAAAACTTCCAAAAAATCACCGGCACCTAATGCACTACGGAGATAGAAGCAAGATCAGGAGTTCGAAGTCAGGCTCAGCTACTCCAGAAGTTCAAGCCCAGCCTGAACTACAGCAGGGTGTCTCAGGAACAAACAAGCACAAAACCTGTATTGACAAACCAGGTGTGGTGACACTCAGGTGTGGTGGCATATGGCAATGATCACTGTACTCAGAAAACTGAGACAGGAGGTTGAAAGGCCAAGGCCAGCCTATGCTTCATAGTGAGATCCTGTCCCCTAAAACAAAAATTATGTTGAACAAAAGATCACAGAAACTATGATTCTGTTTATATAAAATTAAAAAAGAGACAAAATTAATGAACTTATCATGTCTATATCAATGTGACAAAGCTTTAAAGTCAACTAATAATCAGGCCAGATTCAGGATCAGAGTCTTTTGGGGACAGACAGGGATATGGTCAGGGGACTGGAAGGCCACAACAATGTCCTGTTTCCTTGGGTGGGTGGGGGACTCAGCCACAATGCTATAAACTAAAGCTGTCTTCAGGAAACTCAAAGAGCAGGGCCCAGAGACACAGAGATCTAGCCTTCTGTCTCAAGTCTAACCTCGTCTTCCCAAGCAACCCTAGGCACAGGGGGAAGACTGCATGGCACAAATTAATTTTTAAGATTTGGAGGGAAAGCCAGGCAGAGTGGTGCGCAGCCTTGATGCCGGCACTTGGAAGGTCAAGGCAGGAAGCCATCCAGTCTGCGTGGGGCATCCTAAGCTAATCAGGGGCCAGCAATGAGGCACTGTCTCCAAAAAAGATTTCAGCCAGGAATGATGGTGCATGCCCTTAGTGTGACCATTTGGAAAGCAGAGGTAGGGAGATCTCTGTGAGTTCAAACCCTTGGTCCACACAGTGAGTTCTAGGCCAGCCAAGGCTACAGTGAGACCCTATCTCAAAAAAATAAAAACAAACAGACGAAACAACTAAACTAAGTGAGATCAAAAACAAAACGACTTGGAGGGAAACTTGAATGTACTAACATGAAAATTTGCAGATTTCTTTCTTAAAATCCCGCAACTCACCTCCTTGGGAGCCCAGGCGCCGACTCCAGGTGCTGTGCAGGTCTCTGGGAGGGCAAGGGATGAGGAAGGCGCAGAGGAGGACCAGAACCATGGAGATCACCAGTGTGAGCAGAAAGACAGACGTGCGCACATAGGACACCAGGGAAGAGGTGGCCTTCTGCTCCAGACCCCCGAGGGGTTCCGAGGGGAAACCTTCCGGGGTGACTTCGGAAAGATGTGGCTTTGCGGCCCCGGCCACCTCCGCGTCCGAGTCGGGCTCCGGCGCGTCCCCCAGGGCGCTCTTCCCATTTTTGACGCCTCCGTTCTTCTGCTGCAAGTTAAGCACAAGATCGTCTTCGCTCTCATCACTGTCGGCCTGGGTGAGGGGGTCGTACTCGCCGAGGTCTGGGCTCTTCTTCCCTGTGAAGGCAGATGGAGACGGAGGCAAAATCACAACCAGAAACCTAGCTTTACATCATTTAGACTGTAGTGGCTTCTGTGTGATTAGGTGGCGGAGGGGCGGGTGAGAGGGGGGTCCACTGTTCTAGAATTATTGCCTTTTGGTGTTAAGAAAATTGAAAAGCAGAATACACTGTGTTAACCAAAATAAGCCAGGCCTGGACAGATACATGCTGCATGTTCTCCTGTGTGGGAGCTGAGACAGTAGTCATGAGAGCAGAGAGCTAGGCAGAGAGGCTCATGCCTTTAGTCTCAATGCTTGGGAAGCTGAACCAGAGTTGCCATGGGTCTGAGGCTAGCCTGAGCTACAAAGCAAGCTCCTGCCCCATGGGCTACTGATATGGCTTGGTGGGTGAAGGCAGTTTCTGCTAGGCCCGTGACCTGAGTTCAATCCCCAGGGCCGACACAATGGGAGGAAGACACTTCCATGAGCTATCATCGGATCTCACTCCGATGCTCTGATGGTTTGTATGAGCCTTGCCCAGGGAGTGGCACTATTAGGAGGTGTGGCCCTGTTGGAGTAGGTGTGTCACTGTGGGTGTGGGCTATAAGACCCTTACCCTAGCTGCCTGGAAGTCAGTATTCTGCTAGCAGCCTTCAGATGAAGAGGTCGAACTCTCAGCTCCTCCTGCACCACGCCTGCCTGGACACTACCATGCTCCCACCTTGATGATAATGGACTGAACCTCTGAACCTGTAAGCCAGCCCCAGTTAAATGTTGTCCTTTTAAGAGTTGCTTTGGTCATGGTGTCTGTTCACAGCAATAAAACTCTAACTAAGATGCATGCATATACATATAGTTTTTTAAATGTAACAATAAAAAAAAAATCCTGTCCCCAAAACACATAAAAGGAGGCAGAGGCATGTGTCAGTTTAAGGTGAAATGCTGGCCTAGCACACACAAAGCCCTGGGTTTGCCCCAGCACCGCATAAGCCAGGCATGATGGTGAATGCCTCTTATTCTAACACTTGGGAAATAGTGGCAGAATCTGAAATCCAAGGTCACCCTCAGCTTAGTGTGAGGCCAGTTTGCCACCTAAGACACTCAGTTTGTTAGATGATGGTCGAGCTGGAGAGACAGCTTGGTGATTAAGCTCTTCCAGAGGACCTGGGTTTGATTCCCAGCACCACAAGGTGGCTCACAACTAGGAGCGACTCTAGTTTTTGGGCTCTGCACCCCTCTCCTGACCTCCTCGGGCACCAGGCATGCATTTAGTGCCCAGGCCTGAAAATATGCCAAGCACCCATACACATAAAATAAATACTTTCCTTTCAAGAGAAGAACAGAACAGCAGTTATCAGCTGCAGCTGGATAGGAAAATAGCTTCCAACGTTCTGTAACGCAATCCATCACAATGGTTGTCCCTGTCGGTCCCAGAGATTGAACTCAGGTCACCAGTCTTGGTGGCAAGTGCTTTTACCTACAGAAGCATCTTGCCAGACCAAATATCTGCACTTCTTATCAGCTTCTTAATTTGACTGATGTCACTAACAAACATGGCCATGGCTTTGATTTTAAATTTTTTATTCATTTATTCACGTATGCATGCATGTATTGACCTATAAATTTGAGGCAGGGGTTCACTATGCAGCCCAGGCTGTCCTTGAGCCTGTAGTAACCCTCCTAGCTCAGGCCCCGCCCCCCATCCTGGGATTATATGTGTGCACCCTGCAGCCAGCTCGAGGCTCCGGCTCTTGAGTAATCTTTCCTTTCACCTGCTCTGTTCCTGCATTAAGATTTCTCAGAGCCATGAGGTGTGATTGTTCCCGATAAAGTTCTAGAACAATTCTCTTCTGTATGCTGTCTCTCACAGAGTGGCTATGGTTTCCCTGCTGTTTCTATGGAGACAAGTTAGCAAGCTGAATACTGAGTGCCAGCTAAAGAAGTTCGACAAAACCTCACTTCTTAGAACTGCCTGTGATTTGAATGTCCTTGAAGACCAGCTTTCAGTGACGGTGGAGAGACTGTTATTCTGAGCATGTGTCCTGAGATAGGTGGCAGACAGCCTGTGCCCTGCTTCTATGCAGACTCTACATTGACTCTGGATAAATTAGAGAGAGGCTTGGGCACATACCCACACGGACTCCTGGCTCCGGTGCATTAATCTGCACCTTTGTGTCAGGCTATGGCAGAGAAAAGGTTTCCTCTTTGGCAAGCTACGACTAATGAGAATACGGCTAAACCTTTAACTCAGATGACTTAAAAGGCAAAGGCATTCCAGCGAATGCTGAGGAAGAATTCCTGGTACAGCTCTGTCTTGCTGATGCCCCTCAGGACATTACTTCTGTGTGCGTATTACACCAAACAAAACAGGAAAACAGACATGGAGACCAGATGTCAGGGAGACCTGGAGTGTGGAGCTTAGCATTTGTATAATAAATTGTTCACTGAACAGCATTCCACAGGATGATTATGCAGCATTTGGCACTTTCCAAAAACACAGGCTACACTAGGTAATATGGTAATCAATTAACTAGGAGTTTCTCTTTATTTTCATTTTCAAAGCTATTCATTTTATACAGTGAACATCAAATTTGATCTTTTGTTTACTTGTAAGCTGGGTCTATCTGACACTGTGCCTGACTTTCTAAATGCTAAGGTGACAGTCGTGTGCCATCATTCTTGGTTTGGACTTGATCCCCCATCCACCCCACCCCAGTGTGTGTGTGTGTGTGTGTGTGTGTGTGTGTTCATGTGTGCCTGTGGTCTCTCACTAAAACTGAGCTGAGCATTGTGGGCTAGAATAGCTGCCTAGCAAACTCCCAGGATCTTCCTATCTCAGACTCGAAGCACACTGGAGGCAAAGGCAAAAAGGTTAAGGACCAACCCAAAATTGAGGCTAGCCTAGTTTATATATTGATATATTGAGTTCTAAGACAATCCAGACAACTTAGTAAGCTCATAATCATCTGTAACTCCAGATCCCTGAAGGTCTTAGGTCTTATATACTCCCACATACATACATACATACACATACATACACATACATATATACACACACACATACATACACACACACATACATACATACATACATACATACATACATACATACATACATACATACTGTTTTAGTCAGGGTTTCTATTTGTGCACAAACATGATGACCAAGAAGCAAGTTGGGGAGGAAAGGGTTTATTCAGCTTCCACATTGCTACTGATCACCAAAGGAAGTCAGGACTGGAAGTCAGCCTGCTTTCTTATAGAACCCAAGACCACCAGCCCAGGGATGGCACCACGCACACTGGGCTCTCCCCTTTTGAGCACTAATTGAGAAAATGCCTTACCGCTGGATCTCATGGAGGTCTTTCTCAAGGGAGGCTTCTTTCTCTGTGATTAACTCTGGCTTGTGTCAAGTTGACACACAAAACCAGCCAATGCACATACATACACATGCACATAAAAAAAAAGTTTTTAAGAGAAAAAAACTGGAGAGATGGTACATCAGTTAAGAGCACTGGCTGCCTTTCCAGGAGCCAGGGTTCGACTCCCAGCAAGTGTATGGTGATCACAACTGTCGATAATTCCAGTTCCAGAGGATACAATGCCTCCAAGAGAACTGGGCACACATGTGGTTCATAGACATACATGTAGACAAAACACCCATACACATTAGATACATAATATTTTTTTTCCAACACAAGGTTTCTCTGTGTAGCCCTGGCTGTTCTGAAACTTGTAGAGCACACTGGCCTCAAACTCAGACATCCACCTGCCGCCACCTCCCAATGGCTAGAATTAAAGGTGTGTGCAGCCACTGTCCAGCCTAATGAATAAATAATTTTTTTAAAAATACTCCTGACACCCAAGAAAACATATTGAATCTTCTGTTTCAAACTGTGTCTCCTTTCAAACATCCAGCAAGCAGACCCTTGGCACTCAGCTGAATGTGACCAATGTCGGGAAACCCACTGGTCTCCACCATCCGCTTGGGGGGCTAAGACAGGAGCATCAGCAGTCAGGGACAGCTTCTGCTACATGCGCGTTCACAGAAGCTTGGCTGCATGAGGTAACCAAGAGAAAAGAATTCCGCCCTGCACTAGGTAAAGGCCAGTGTGGCTCACTTACCAGCTACGTGTGCCCTTCCTTCTCTTAACTCTGTACAGCCCCAGTGTCTCCATTATAATCTATAATAAGTACCATCCATATCTCCTGACTGTTACAAGGATTAGGTAAGGGGCATGCAAATGCCTTCAGGGCCTGGATTGCAGTCATAATGAATTTGGGCCTCTACGATTATTGCCTAAACATGTCGACAGCCTTTGCCCGGTGTCTTAACTCATCAAATCCTCATGATGACCCTATGTGAGGGTTCTGATACCTACTTTAGCAACAAAAGAATTGAAACACTGAGGTAATTTGCCTAATACCTCAGGACCTAGGGAGAAGCAAGGCCCAGGACTCACACCCAGGCATCAGAGAGTAGGGCCCACTTGTTCTAAGTGATAAGACCCTTCCTGGTCTCATGGATGTGTAAACCAACCAAAAATTTCATCCCTGAAAAAAATAAAGTCTAGGGTCACAGAGACACCCATGAGCCCTGTCTCACAGAACGTGACAAAAAGCAGGATCACAAAAACAAGAAAAACTGCCGGCAATGAACGCTTCAAGAGCCTTCTTTTCTCCGGGTTAGACTCCTCCATCTTCTCCAGCCCAGGATTTGAAGGAAGGGCTTTGGGTGACCCTTCTCTGCACACAGTGTGGAATGCCTGTACTTTTAAATGTAGGTTTTCTGGAAGTGAATGGAATGCAAGGGCGCGGTCTGGCCACAGACAGGACGAATCAAGCCATCTCACTCCAGATAATTCACTGGTTCAGTACATGGTGCCAGCTTTCTTGGCAGACTCGCACACCCATCCTCCTGAAGGTTCCATGGATTCTGAGCCGCCCTCAGGACGCGCTCTCTGTCGCCTTACCCCTGCGTTTAACAGCAGCAGCTACTTTGATGCTTCAGTCTTGGCACTGTCGGCCTCCCAAGGTTCCCAAAGAAACAACAGCCAAACTGAAACCACTGACGAGACCCAGTGCAACTGGAAGGCCATTCACTTTTACCATGCTATGCTAGGAAGGAAGAGACCCTGGCGCCCTGAGCTACAGAAATGCGGAGGATTTAATGAATTTATAAAAAAATAATTAGTGGATGTTCTTTTGTAGGAATACACACTTCTAATTAATCATGTCCTGGGAGGGGCTTCTGTCATTGAGCCTTCCTTAAAACCAGAAGACAGGAGGGAGACAGCAAAAGGATAAGAGGGAAGGAAATGAGGGAGAACACAGTACATTCCCAACACAGAATGTATGAACAATTGCTGCCGAATTCGAGAAAGTCTATCTCCTACAATAACAGGAGATACAGGCATCAGTGCTTGAACAAGGAACGGAGTCCACAGAACTGATGATGATGAGGAGGAGGAGGAAGAGGAGGATACTGTGGTAAGAATTTAAAATGTCTCAACTGTCTACCATCCTCAACACTGACCCAACCATCCAGGTGTCTTAATTCATCAAATCTTCAGGATGACCCTATGTGAGGGGTCTATTACCTACTTTAGCAACAGAAGAATTGAAACACTGAGGTAATTTGCCTAATACCTCAGGACCTAGGGAGAAGCAAGGCCCAGGACTCACACCCAGGCATCAGAGAGTAGGGCCCACTTGTTCTAAGTGATAAGACCCTTCCTGGTCTCATGGATGTGTAAACCAACCAATAATTTCATCCCTGAAAAAAATAAAGTCTAGGGTCACAGAGACACCCATGAGCCCTGTCTCACAGAACATGGCAAAAAGCAGGATCACAAAACCAAGAAAAGGTGTGGGCAATGATCTCTACAAGATGCAAGCTGCCCAGTGGTTAGAAAGTAACTGCAGGTATCAACCCTGAAGAGGCTGATTGCTTCGGCAGACAGAGACCAGCTGGGAGACAGAGACCAGAGACAATAACTCAGAGAATTCCATACAAAATATCGCTAAGCTGTGTGGGAAGCCATCCTGAGCTATTCGGACTAATGCTTACTCATGGCCCTAAGGTGGTGGCTGCTAAAATATAAGAACAATTAACTAGAGCCTTCTTGAGCTATCAGTGTGAGAAGATTCCGAGAATACCACAAGATGTTCCTGCCCTAACCACGGAATGTACCTGCCTGCGTTAACTCTGGGTGTCCTCTCCAGATGACCAGATGACCTCCCTCGTTTGCTTCCTGCTTCGACCCCTAGGGGTGTCTCTGCCCTTCCCTCCTTTGTCTGGTGTGAAGGTCAATTCCTTCTCTGGAAGCCTTAAAACCCGTTTGTCTCCCTGACATTAAATGAAGCCATGACACAACCCAGACTGACTCTGACTTTGTTAGCGTGCTTGGCTTCCTTTCTCTCTTCCCCCCATTTTTGACCCTCAGGTAGTACCCCTTTGGGACCCGGGAATAACTGGACCTGCTGGACGGGTCAAAGCTGTGCAAAATAACCCTAATCTTAGTTGGAAAACTTAAGGCTGTCCCAAGATTAAACTGGTAGCAACTAAAGCATAATCTGGGAAGCTCGGAGAACGCTCTCGGGGCAAGCACAAGGCCCCACACAAAGCCAGGCTCAGCCATCAAAGCCAGGCACAGACATACACACTTCACACTTAAAGCAGATGCAGGGGGATCAGAGCCCTCATCTGGAAATGAGTCGCAGGCCAGCCTGGGCTACATAAGATCCTGTTTCAAAAACAAAACAGGTTGTGGGAAGCAGAGTCAAGGGGACTGCCACAAGTTCCAGGCCAGACTGGGCTACATAAAAGGCCAGCCCAAGCTCTGCAGGGAAAGCATGTCTTAAAGGATGTCAGGGCATGGTGGCACACACCTTTAATCTCACTATTGGGGTGGGGGTGGGGGGGACTGGAAGAACGGTGGATCTCTCTAAAGGCCAGCCAGGTCTACATAGCAAAACCCAGTCTTAAAAACAAAACAAGGCCGGGTGATGGTGTTGCACGCCTGTAATCCCAGCACTCTGGGAGGCAGAGGCAGGAGGATTTCTGAGTTTGAGGCCAGCCTGATCTGCAGAGTGAGTTCCAGGACAGCCAGGGCTATACAGAGAAACCCTGTCTTGAAAAAAACCAAATTAAAAAAAAAAAAACCAAAACAAAACAAAACAAAAACAGAGTAAATGAAACAAAAAGAGCCCGGATCTACTTCCACAACTCAAGCAACAAAGGTTAAGAGTGAGGTTCATAGGTGAGATATTTAAAACCAGCACAAAATTGATATCTTAGGACAACTCTGAGCCCTGCACTCTCCTAGCTGGGACAGAGACAGCAGAGGAAGTGCACTGCTGGGAAAGGGAACTGAGTTCTGAATCCTCATGAGATCCAAGCTTCCAGCCACCCCAGCTGGAAGCAAACTCTGCTCCCCACTCAGCCAGCAACCCAAAGAAACACAGCTACCCCATCATCAAAACAGGGGTCATCTGGAGAAAGGGCCCAACATTAGCATTCACTCTGTAAGACAACAGTGCTGCAAATGCTCAAGAGAGGCTGCAACACAAAACTGCAAGCAAATTCAGAAGAGTTTGGGGGGGGGAGCAAGTAGGGATATCGCTTAGCATTTACCCAGCATGCCTAAGGGCCCGGGTTCCGCCCTCAGCACAGCTTCCGGGAAGAGGATATGCCAATCCCACAGTAAGGTGAAAGAAATATTGAGCACTTCATTTCCCAGTGGATTCCAAAAAATTGAGTACCATCTTTTCTGAAATAAGGATTCGTAAAAAGATGTGCTACTACTTCTAAGAAGCAACCACAATTCGGGAGATGAAAAGTTAACTATCAGGAGTCAGGAGAACAATGGGGAAAAAAACAGAAACAAAGTAAATTTAGAAAAGACCTTCTTATAAATGCTCCACTATGTTCATAGCAGCCCTGTTTATAATAGCCAGAAGCTGGAAAGAACCCAGATATCCCTCAGTGGAGGAATGGATACAGAAAACGTGATGTATATACACTATGGAATACTACTTAGCTATTAAAAACAATGAATTAATAAAATTCTTAGGCAAATGAATGGAACTGGAGAATATCATCCTAAGTGAGGTAACCCAATCACAAAAGAACACACATGGTATGCACTCACTGATAAGTGGATATTAGCCCAGAAGCTCTGAATACCCAAGACACAATTCACATATCAAATGATGCCCAAGAAGAAGGAAAGAGAGGACCCTGGTCCTGGAAAGGCTTGATGCAGCATTGTAGGGGAATAGCAGGACAGAGAAGTGGGAGGGGTTGATTGGGGAATGGGCAGAGGGAAGAGGGCTTATGGGACTTATGGGGAGGGGGAAACCAGGAAAGGAGGAATCATTTGAAATGTAAATAAAGAATATATCTAATAAAAAAAGAAAGAAAAGAAAAAGAAAATCCATCCAGGCAAAATGAAAAACAAAAGAAATGTAAATAAACAAAATAATCAATCAAAAAAAAAAAAAAAAAGAAAGAAAGAAAAGACCTTCTTATTGGTCTGGCTCCTGCAGTCTCCATACACAGGAGGCTGAGGCAGGAGAATCATAAATTTAAAGGCTACATGGTTAGGACTCTGTGTCAAAAAAAAAAAAGTCAACAACAACAACAAAAATTATAGAATCAGCAAAAAAGAATAAATATGTCTGAAAGCAGACATAGACAATGACTACTGTAAACCATATCTAAATTAAATAGCTAACAAAGCTGGCTGTTCCTCCTGGGCACTTTGAATATCTCCCCTCAGAAAACTGTGCAACAGCTTTAAGAAAGAAATGCCTCCCATTTTCTGGAGGAGGAAACTGAGGCTGAAGCATTTGGAAAATTGGCCCACATAGTTAAAGGGCAAGTAAGCTCAGAGCAAGGCAGCCGGGCCTCCCTCCTCCTCCCTCCCAAGGTCAAGGCTTTGGAAACAGAGTAAGAGCCAAGCCTCAAGCCTGTATCCCAGAACCTAGCAGGCTCGGGCAGGCAGAGGGGAGGGGGGAGGGGGCCACCTGGAATTCCAGGGCAGTTAGGCTCTTTAGAGAGTCTCAGACCAACTCAGGCTTTAAAGAGACCCTGTCTCAACCAGGGCTGGAAAAAATGGCTCAACGGTTAAGCACACACATGCCTCTCCCGGGAACATGAGTTCAGCTGCCATATCTGTTTCAGGCAGTGTGACAACTGCCTGTAACTCCAGGGCCTGCCGGCCTCTCCTGGCCTCCATAGACGTGGCACTCACATATGTAAACCCACACATGCACATGCACATGACTCTAAAAACCTCAAACCAAACAAAAGCCAAGAAACTGAGCAATGCAGAGATATGTATAACTGAAGAGGGAAGGAAATAGATCCAGTACTTAAAGGAGATCAAAAGACGAAGGAGAGAGCCTGTGATACAGGCGAACCTAACTGCAGAATAAATGGAGCACGGGGACCAAAGAGCACCGGGTACGGAATAACATCACTGAGCATTCTCATAAAACCACAAGACTTCAAGAAGGGCAAAGACAGCATGCCCTGTGGGCTGAGGGGGAGTCAAGTTCTAACAATGACAGAAGGCAAACTGGCAGTGAAGAACCTAATTCAGTAGGTTCAAGAGTTTGAGGACAGCCTGGGAAAGAGGCAGCGAGACAGCTCAGTGGGTGCCAATCCTGACAAACTGAGTTCAGTCCCCAGGACCACATGATATAAACTGACTTCTTTCTTGCAAGTTATCCTCTGCCTTCCATGTGTATGGCACACACGCATGCCCCCTGCAGCCATCACACATGTGCATGCACTTACACACACACACACACACACACACAAGTATATTTTAAAACCTTTTACTGGGCTAATTTCGCCTAGTTGTGGTAGCACATGCCAATGGCCACACACTTAGGAGATGGAGGCATTTATAGTCCATCTCTGTTGTGTGGTGAGTTCCAAACCAGCCTGGGCAACATGGATCGTGGGAAGAGAGTAATAGAACTACAAAGTCCTGGGGGAAGAACTTATGGTATGAAGCTCGGGGCCTCTGAAATACCAAGTAAGCACCCCAGAGCATAGAGCCACCATTGGCTGCTGTCTTTAAAGATCCCAGAAGATTGGAGTTAGATCCAGACCAACCTTCGGAGCATGACAAATATTTGCATTTATACTAACACGGAGAATATGAAAACAAATGGTGGCTTAGTTACTATAGACTACAATTTTTGATTAGGCAAAGGTTTTTTTCTACCACAGAAAGACAACAGAAACGGACAGAACAAGAAGTCCCTGACTACCCTTAGGTCATACCCAGGTCAGACATCAACCTGTGCTTCACAGTCTAGGACCCAGACTCAGTCTGAGTCTGCTGCTTCCAGTGAGCACAGGTGTGTGTGTGTGTGTGTGTGTGTGTGTGTGTGTATGTGGGTGGGTGGGGGTGGTGTGTATGTGTGCACATGTGATGTGTAATATATATATGTGTGTGTATATATATACACATAAGTATATACATATATATATACACATAAAGTATATGTATATAGTGCAGTATGAATGTGTTTATGTGATTGTGGTATACATATATATGGATGGTATATGTCTATGTAGGATATGTATATATATAGACATGCATACTGTATATGTATGTGCAGTGCATATGTATGTGTATTGTGGTATGTGTATAGATGGTGTATATGCATGTATAGTTTGTGTGTGTGTCTCTGTGCGTGTGGTATGATATGAGAAGGGTACATGTGTAGTATATGTATAACATATATAGGCTGAAGTGTGTATACATACCAGAAGAGGATGCCAGGAATCCTCTTGGAGGATCTCACACTGAACCTAAACCAGGTTGGAAGATAGCAAACACCAGCAGTCTTCCTGCTTCTGCCCACTGCAGCACTGGGGTTACTAGGTATATGCGGCCGTGGCCAGCTTTTTACGTGGATGCCAGGAAGTCAAGTTCAGTTCCTCAGGCTTGTCCAGCAACCACTCTTACCCACTGAGCCATCTTCCCAGGCCCCAGTTTTCAGTCAATGAAATGCCTGCAAAGAGGCACTGGAGAGATGACTCAGGAGCTAAGAGCATGCGCTGCTCTTGCAGAGGGCCTGCGTTGAATCCCTCGCACCACACCACACGATGTGAAGCGGCTCGCGAGCTCCAGTGGGGATGCTATGCCTTCAGCTACCAGGGGCTCCTGCAAACACATGAACATGCCACACAGACACACAAACAGACACACACACACACACACACACTTACTCACAGAGACATTTACGTAATTGACTTTTTATGTCTGCAAAGAATATAAGAGAAGACAGTGGTTTCATAACACATAGATATAAATCTTTTTGGAGCCTGCTTCTCCTCCTAGGAGGCTGAGATTGTGACTCAATAGTGTCCCTGCATGGTGCGGAGGAAGGATGCATATGAAGGGGAGCAGCTGTGCTGTGCCCAAAGGTCCTTAGGGAGATACACTGAAATGCATGCTACCCTGCGACATCCGGCACCACGGTATAACTGTAACCTGCACGTGCGATGGGATGTGTACCTATACAAAAGTAAATAACCCCCAATGTAGGTTAGTTTATCTAGGGGCACAGACTCTCTGAGTCACATATCATAAAACAAACCACAACAATAACACTGCGCTTTAACAGTCCCTTCGCTGTTTGACCTTCAAACTTTAAAACTGAAAAAACATATACCTAAGAGATAAGCTGTCCTAACAAGCTTTACAAATGCCACATTGTCCCTCTGTCACTTATTAACCTCATGCCAGGCCTGGGAGCCAAACTCCTTTCCAACCCGAGCCCAGTGAACAGGTTTTAGATTATGAAATGCATCCCCAGAGAGCTTTGTCCCTGGATCTGCTAGATGAGGCCTGCGGTCATGTGCCACCCCCCATAAGCTACAGAGGACCAAAACCATCTCCGATGTGTCAGGAGCTAATTAAATCCCTAAGGACAACTATCTCTTGTACGACTCCCAATAACCCTATGAGGTAAATATGCAAAGCAGTGTGTGGCGTGTAGAGAATGTTCTAGAACAACACTGCTATTGCAGATGAGGAAACTAACGCAGCCAAGCAAGTGAAGAATGCATTTAGTCTGGAGCATGGCTGGGGTGAAGCTCAAGCACTCAGCCGCTGGTGGTTTGCATGCCTAGCAATCCAAGGCTCCGGGATGGAATCCTGCGCACAGAAGTCAATCAAAACTGATCCGGTCAAGTTCAGAGGCCCTCTCCTGTTCATAGCCACCACTCCCTTTGCTTCCCTCACACAGGAAAGCAGTAAGAGAGTTAACTACAGAAACACAACCTGGACTGCAGTCTCACAGTCCCGATTACAAGGTATCCAAGAACAGCTTTGAGAAAGCAACTTCTACCTAATGCAAAAGCCACAAATTATATTTTGGGGACTGAAGGAAAGGAGCCAAGGAGAGACCAGGAGAAAAAAACAAGCCAAAAGATAGAAAAAAATCCACAGCACTTACAGTAAATATAGATATTGTATATAGGCCTTAGTATTGATCATAGCTCACCCCTTAGGGCCAAACTGCCTTCCAAACACAAGAATCCATCACCCCGACTGTCAGCTGATGAAATAACTATAACCCAACACACTGAGGAGTATTCTGTGTCCAGCACATTCTCAGAAGGAAGGCACAAAAGAGCTCAGGCAAGATAGTCTGGTTATTTTTTAAATGATTATTTCAAAGATTATATAAAAGGATTCCTTTTTTCTCTCTCTCTCTCATATTCGTCCCTTATTGCCTCTTGTCCCACCTCCCCTTGACTACTGCTACCTTTTATTTTCCATGCTGGGGCTGGAACTCTTGGCTCTGTGAGTGCTAAGTAAGCAGGTACCCTGAAGTACATCCCCTTTGTTTTATTCTCAGAGAGTAGTAATCATCTATGCTGAAATAAAACAAGGGCTCTTAAAAAAACAAAAATAAACAAAACAAAAAAAAACCCCCCAAAAAAGGCTAAAAATGTCTGGCATTTAATTATGCCTTTGAGAAGATAGCATTGAACCCGCCGGGGTGTTTTCTTCAAAGTAAATGAGTCCTGCAGGGAAAACCTGTCTCCCTCTTAATTTCAATATTATGTACACACTCCAAGACAGATCTTATCAATGTTCTTTCCAGTGCTCCAAGCAGCCAGTGAAGGGGAGAAAGATCTAACGACATGGAGCCTCATGTCATCTAAGATACAAGGCCGGTTTCAAGGTAGCAGACTAGAAACTCTTTGAGAATAAGCTCCCTGCAGCCCTCCTGGGGCCTCAGGCTGGTTATCAGAGATACCCCTCCTGACGTGGCAGAGAAAATAACTGCTTCCCCTCTTATGTGATCAGCCAATAAACCCTTATAACTTAGTGTTTGATTTTTTTTTTTAAGTGCAGCCACAATGTTTTCGAAAGCCCTAAATGTTTAAATTTTGCTAACGACAGAATAAATACGCTTTGGTTAAAACAGTGCAATTCAAACAGCACAGTGCCCTGCTGTGTGACCCCGTGTGATTCAATTAGCCATTTTCCTAATCTTTCCTCTTTCCTCTTCCACACAGGAGGAAGGAGAACACCTGCCTGGGCTAGCTCACAGCCGCAAGGCTGCTGTCAGTAAGTGGATGCTGTTCCGCCCAGGCCACTCACTTACAGTCCTGCAGCCCCCGGCTCCCCCTCTGGTCCAGCCCCAGATAGCAGCAGCTAGTCCCGGCGCTCGGGGAAGGATGCTCCAATGGCCGGCCTTCCCTTGGAGACCGCGGCGACACGCTCTCTGACCTGATAGTCACCGTCGCGCCCCTACACTTTCGATCCGGCCCCGCGCGCCTTCAGCAGTGTCTGCCCTGGGAGTCCCCGAGAGTCCCCAAGTGTCCCCGAGCGTCCCCGTTCCCCGACTCACACCCGGGAGCCCCCTTCCTGTCCCCCGGGCGCTGCAGCCCTCCCAGTTAACAGTCAGGCCCCGCCGCGCCACGCCACGCCTCGCCTCGCCTCTCTCCCCCAGGCCAGGTCTCCACGGCGTGGTCGCGGGGCTACAGACTCCTTACCGGGGAGCTTGAGAGCCCTGGACAGCACTGTCGCCATGGCGGAGGCCCCCTTGCGCTTGCGCGCGCCGCGTCCTGCCGGGAAGTGTAGTTCGCTGGGGACCGCGCGTGGAGCTGCAGGCGGGGAAGGTGTGACCTGCCGCGAGCCGGGCTAGGAGGAGGCGCCCACTGTCGTCGCAGGTCACTGGCCCGGCGCAGCGCCAGGTTGAGTCTCTTGTGCCTCAGCAGCCGGTAAGGAGGTAAGGAAAGTCATCTCTCCCCCCACCCGTGTGCATAGAGCCTGGAATGCTATTGTAGCTACTTTGGAAGGCTCCGGCTGCGAAGTTCGCGTGGGTTTGGAATTGACAAACTGGATTGAAACCTGCCTGCGCTATTTACTACCTGGGCCATCTTGGAAGTCACTGAGACTCGGCTTTGTTTGTTTGTCCGTCCTGACTGTCAGTCTGTCCATCTGTTTTGGAGCCAAGAGTCTCAATGGAAACTGGCTTTGTAGGTGAGGGTGACCTTGAACTCCTGATCCTTCTGCTTCCACTTCCAGGCACCAGATTTGTTCGTTTAACTCACTTATCTATGGCTTGGTGTGGTTGAGTTTGCCTTTCTGAAGCAGACAGATCTCTGAGTTTGAGGCCAACCTGGTCTACATAGAGTTCCAAGCCAGCCAGGGCTGCATACTGAGAACCTGTTTACATACATACATACATACATACATACATACATACATACATGCATAGATGTATTCATTAGTTTGTTTACTCATTTATTGGTTTATTTATACATTGAGATCATGTAGTACAGACTGGCATTGAATTGGCTATGTAGTTGAAACTGGAAGTTCCTAATCCCCCGGCCTTCACTGTGTAAGTGCTGGAATTACAGACATGCAACACCACACCTGGCTGGCTCTCTCGAAATGAAAATGATGCTATCTCCTTGTTGCTTAGAGAATTAAGTGACACCACCCTTTTAAAGTGCACAGCTCCTGTGACTCTTTTCCCCATCCTTATTGCAGACTGATGTATGCTGGGGCACTGACATGGGTTTCCTGATCTCAGTTCTTTCCAGGTATCTATTTACACTCTATCAGCTGCTCCTGGCTTTCGAGGTCCAGCAAACAGGGGCTGACTGGTTTCTCACTCACAGGCACCAAGAGATCGGCATTTTGGTGCAGAAATACTGGAAGCATCAGCCTGACCCTGGAGCTTCCTGGTTATCGAGTCGTGTGCCTAATGCTGACACACCACTCCTGTTCCAGGGGAGTTGTTCTGAGAGTCAAATGCCCACGTGCAAAGCATGTAGCTCCAGCAACTGTCTCATCAGTAACCTAGTGTCCTCTGGTTGATGTCTTATTGTTGTTGAGACAGAGTCACACTATATAGACCAGGCTGGCCTGGAACTCCCAGAGGTCTGCTTGCCTCTGCCTTCCCAGTTTTGAGATTATAGACATGTACCATGGAACCTGGCTAATTAATGTTCTGATTTTTAATTCACTAAGTAATAAAATTGTAAACTTGGGGGCTAGAGAGATGGCTCAGTGGTTAAGAGCACTGGCTGCTCTTCCAGAGGTCCTGAGTTCAATTCCCAGAACCCATGTAGCAGCTCACAATCTTCTGCTAGCTCCACCAATGCCCTCTCTGGCTTCCTTGGGCACCAGGCACACACATGGTATACAGCTAAGCACGCAGACAAAATGCCCATACACATAACAATAAATAAAGTCTTTTAAATAAAAGGAGTGAGCCACCATATATCACAATTAATATCAACAAGGACGGTAATAATTTTTGGCTTAATGATTTAAGTGTTAATTCTTCTTTAACATTTATTTATCTTGTGTGTATATGTCTGTGAGTCTGAGTATATGATACTTTTGAAAACCCATTCTCTCCTTCCACTGTATGGGTGTCAGGAATTGAACTCAGGTGGTCAGTGCTGACCTCAAGCACCACTAAGCCATGTTACTGGCCCCTTATGTGCTAACACTTTGCATGTTCTATAATTATTGAAATGTTCACTGTTTCCCAGCTTCTCTGCATAGGCTTAAAAGCCATATTTTATATCAATGTAGGTCATCCAAGAAAAGACACATGTTGCAACAAGCCGGTAGCTGCTTGCCTGGCATCAGATGAAATCATTAGAATACATTCAGAAATGTGAAGACCAACGTCTGTGGCCCTGGAGTATGAGAAGAATGTAGACAGTTGGGAACTTGTGAACCCAGGACAGGAAGGTGACCCAGAACAGCCAGGTTACATGGGGTGGAGAAAGGAGAGAAGTCACTTTACACAGTGAAAAGATAAAAGAATGTCCCTGTCCATGTAATCCAAATGAAACTGTGCACATTGCAGTGTGAAAACTTCGCAGCTAGATGACACACCTGTAAAGTCAGTGCTCAGTAGGCTGTGGTGGCTCGGAGATCCAGTTCAGTGCGCCAACCCGGGTTGTGCAAAGAGATACTATCTCAGTTTTTTGGTTTTGTTTTGTTTTGTTTTTAAGATCCAGGGAGATGGTTCAGTGGTGAGGTGCCTGTTGAACAAGTGTGGCCACCTCAGTTCAGATCCTCAGCACCCCATAAAAGCTGGGCATGATTGCATGCTCCTGGAGTCCCCGCACTCAGTTAGGGGACAGCAGAATCCGGGGTTCTCTTTACAGCCAGACTAACAGAAACACTGAGCTCGAGTCATCTGGGAAGAGGAGCCTCGATTGAGAAGCTGTCTCTATCAAGCTGGCCCGTGAGCAACCTACAGGCCACTTTCTTGAATGATGACAGGTGTGAGAGCCCATTGTGGGCATTGCCACCCCATCACGTAATCCTGGCCTGTATAAGAAAACAGGCTAAATAAGCCCTGGGGAGCAAGCCAGTAAGCAGTGTTCATCCCTGGTTTCTACTTCAGTTCCTGCCCTGAGTTCCTGCCCTGACTTCCCTCGATGACGAAAGTAACACAAATGGGTTTATTCAAAGTGTTTATCACACCAGTAAGAAGCAAACTAAGACCATGTCTCCAAAACAAAACAAAACAAAACAAAACAGAAAACAAAAAACAAAAAAAAGGTAGAAAGTCATAGAGGAAGATACCCCAAAACGAACTCTAGACTCCATGTACGTAGTCACACATACACACACACACACACACACACACACACACATATGTGTATATACCACACACAACAGTCTAAGTTTAAAACTTTGTTTTAAATGGTGTGGTTATTCTAAGTGCCCCACGCACACCACACACACATACACACCCAACAGATGCCACCTGATCTGTAGACATTTCTGCTCTTCAGAAGCCCAGCTTTGCAGAGGGATTTCCAGAGGGAAGCAGATGCCAAGGGCCCACGGCTCCCTGGCGTTACCCAGTTTGTGTGCCTTGGCCCCCTCAGATGTCTCCTTCTCCCATTTCCCCGTTTAAGCCTAAGAATTACAGCTCAGCATCAGATCTCTCAAACTTAACCTGCCTTCCTTTTTTTATTTCAATATTTCTTTTGGAGGGGAGGAGGAGTCTTCCAGGGACCATCCAATTCTGATCCAGACTGGAGTGGGATTCACCAAGTTTGAGGAACATGGGTCAAACCCTCTTGCCTCTGCTCCTCTCAATTTAAAGAAAACAAACAAACACCACAAAGCAGTCACCAAAGGTGTCAGGATGCTTGCCTCTGTCACAGAGAGCACCTGTGAGTTTCTCTCTAGTTAGTGGCAGACTGAATATCTTGGATACCACAACACCCACTGAGGTCATTATAGAAAGGACAGATTCCCCAGGACTCCCTGGCTTCCAAACTTGGCTTGCCTCCAAGGAAAGTCAAAGAAAGGTGACTGGAGAGGTGACCTGAAACAGCCTGTCACACATGACAGCCGTGTCTCGTCTGAATAGAAAATATTGTTCTAGAGATCACAACTGAAGCCGCATTGATCCCGAGTGGGCGGGCATCTCAGTCACAGAAGGAACCTGTTGGGGGTTGGTCTGGCACTACTGTGTATTCAAGCACAAAATTCTGTAGCCCAGGACAAGAAGATTCCCAATATACCAGCTTCTGTTGTGCAAGCCTTGCTCCCCAGCTTAAAATTTTGGTTAAATAAAGGTGACTACAGCCAATTATTGGAGGGAAGAGAAGTAGGCAGGTTTTCCATTATCTGGCTGGTAAGGAGTTAGGGACCTTGAGGAGGGGGAAGGGAAGGAGAGAGAGAGAGAGAGAGAGAGAGAGAGAGAGAGAGAGAGAGAGAGAGAGAGAGAGAGAGAGAGAGAGAGAGAGAGAGAGAAGGGAACAAGAGGGAGGGGGAAGGAGGAAGGAGATACACAGATAGAAGAGGAGCTCTCCACCATTAAATATGACGGACCAGGAGCACGTGCCCAACTGAAATGGCCCCAGAGGGCAGGCAGGTGGGACAGGAATAACCCAAGAAGACACAAACAGCAAGTGCTTGGGGAACTCCCCTGGGAAGCAGCCATTTCTAGCCCTTAGAGAATTAGACTAGCGGTCATTCCCCCAGTAATTGCCCAAGAGCTAAATAAATAGATCCCAGTCTGAGTCTTTTCATTTGTAAGCTAGACAGAGATAGGTATAATTCAATTATTTTACAGGAACCCACATGTGTCACCTCTTGCTGTCTTTGTGACACAGTTGGCATCGACTTAAATCTCTCGAGTGGCCTGCACTTAATCGAAGGAAGGTTGAATCGTGTTCTCTGATACTTCTTATCCTGAGGACACTGTCGACACTTCTGTTGGTCCTGACCAGCCTCAGGAGTTTCCTGGCTTCCTCTGGGATCCAGGACCACTGAGTCCACCAGCAGCTGCCACCCATTGCTCTTGGTACACTGGGGCTGCCAGGCTCTCTGCCTCCTGTCAGAAGGCTTCTGGGATCTCACAGATCAACACCGCATCAGGGTTAGTGCTGTGAAGACATAGAAGTCCTGTGATACAGTGGAAAGTGGAGACCACCGGCCCCCTCTTCCTAGGTTACATTTATGAGGGAATTGCATACACTATTCTGTCTCGTCTTCAAGGTCAAACTCAGGACTTTCATCAGCCCTTTCCAATTCAGTGGGTGAGTCAACCAAGGGAAAGCAATAACCTCAACATTTCAGTGAGTTTAGAGAATACAAATTCATTGCTAGCTGGCTAAGTCACAAGTAAGGGGGGCTGGGCAGGCAATCAATGCTGGCCTCTGTGCTTCCTTGTTGGTCAGGGACCTGAACTCCTTCTGTCTAGTGTTTCTACATCTTAGAGCCCTGAAGGCCTGTTTTGCATCCCAGCTCCTGCTACTGTCCTGGAAGAAAAGAAAATATATTTGAGAAGCATCCGTTTTGTTATGTTAAGAACCTCTCATGTTTACAGAATACAGGTTTGAAAGAATGTGGCAGCTCCAGTCCCAGTGCCTGAGAGACTAATTCAAGGGCATTGTGCATGTGAGGCCAGCCTGGGCTACATAGGGAGTTCCCGGCCATGTAAGAGTAGCCTGGTGAGACTTGTCTCAAATAAACTAAATAAATAAAAGAAGCCTGAACCCTTCATAACAGAGGAAGATCCCGGGCTTTGTTCTGCTAGAGAAATGAGGCTTTGTCCCTGAGCTGAGATTGTCCTCCTGGCTTAGGAACTTGCCACTGTGTCTAAAATAAAGCTGTCCCTAAGGGGAGGGAGAAATGGTTCAGTGGTTAAGAGCACTGGTTGCTCTTCCAGAGGACTAGGGTTCAATTCCCAGCACCCATATGGCAATCCACAACTGACACCCTCACAGAGACAGACCTGCAGCAAAACACCAGTGCATATGAAATCAAAAATAAGTAAATCAATTAAAAAAAATTATTCCTTTAAAAAAACAAACCTGTCCCTAGAAGCAACTCCTTCCTCTGGAGACAGTTTTCTGAAGGCCAAGGACCAGCTGATATCCTGGGGCTAAAGAGAGAGAAGTAGGCAGAAATCAGTGACAGGGAAGAAACCTGAAAACAGAAGGAAAGAATAATAAATAACAGAGCGGGGAGATGGAGAGAACCCCAAGAAGCAGCCCAGCAAAGAACATCTAGGGGTTAAACGCAGATGCCAAGGAACCGGAGAAGTCAGTTTTGCACCAGGAACTTGGAAGAAGGCATTGGCCTGTGGCTTGTTCACTTAGAGGGAACTTGAGTCAGACCCAGAGCAGCTCAGCTGGAGAGGACAAACAGGTTCCTGTTCTCTGAGTGTCCTTTAATAAAGCATAAAGACTCAGATTTATACACACCTAGACATATCCAACCTAAAAACGACTTTCTGGAATCAAACTCTTATGTGCTTTCTAGGCCCTGAGATTTAAACAAAAGGTGCTTTACAAGCCTCTGGCTGGGACATCTCTGTGGGAATAACAAGACAATTAAGGAGAGAGAGATCCGCCCAATCCAACTGAGATCCACCCACCCACACACACACACACACACACCCACACACACACACACACACGCACACATGCACACACGCACGCACGCACCTTAGCATTCAGCGGGGCTTGGTCGTCTTTCTGTGACACCCTTGAGGTTATCGTGAGGGAGGTGATAGCTACCACTGATGAACCCTTATCACCCATAAGAAAGCTCACTGTTTAGGACCCATGTTAATCTTGCATCAGACCTTGGTCATTTTATCAGCTTCAGAAAAACAATCAATGATCAACCAAATTGGGACCTGAATAGTTGTTTTCCTGATGATTGAAGAGGTAACATCAATCAGAGATAGAGGTTCTGACCCTCGGCATTACTCCAAAAACAAAAGAACATTAGGGCCCCTGTTCTCCCTGGTCTTTGCTTCTGATCCCATCACTGTGTCTCCTCCAGCAGGACCTGTGGATCTGTTCTGTCCTTGGGTTTTCTCTTCCTGCCATCTTTCCTGCTCCCATTGTGATTAACTCTGACATGGGCTGGACCCACCTCATTCCCCAAGTGGTAACTTACCATGGATGTCATCACTCCATGCTGTAGGATTCTCATACAGTGTTCCTGCCAGTATTGTCTTAGTCGGGGTTTCTATTCCTGCACAAGCATCAAGACCAAGAAGCAAGTTGGGGAGGAAAGGGTTTATTCAGCTTACACTTCCACACTGCTGTTCATCACCAAAGGAAGTCAGGACTGGAACTCAAGCAGGTCAGGAAGCAGGAGCTGATGCAGAGGCCATGGAGGAGTTACTTACTGACTTGCTTCCCCTGGCTTGCTCAGCCTGCTCTCTTATAGAACCTAAGACTACTAGCCCAGGGATGGTACGACCCACAAGGGGCCCTCCCACCTTGATCACTCATTGAGAAAATGCCTTACGGCTGGGTCTCATGGAAGCATTTCCTCAAGGAAGGTTCCTTTCTCTGTGATAACTCCAGCTTGTGGCAAACTAACACACAAAATCAGCCAGTACAGGTATTAATCTATTTCACTGTCACAAAAGCCCTATGGTATAGATGTCAACCCCAGCCTTTCAATTCTCTCTCTCTCTCTCTCTCTCTCTCTCTCTCTCTCTCTCTCTCTCTCTCTCTCTCTCTCTCTCTCTCTCTCTCTCTCTCTTTCTAAGACAGCATCTCACTGGACCTCTCTATACAGACCAGGCTGGCCTTGGACTCATAGAGGTCCACCTGCCACTGCCTCTGCCTCCTGAGTGCTGGAATTAAAGGTGTGAGCCTCCACCACACTCTTCTGTCTTTCAATCACCAGCAAAAGCATCACATAACACATATGCTAACATCTGTCCTCTGTCCTTGCCAAAGAGCTTAGAATCAACTTCAGAATCCATAGCTCAGCTGTCCAGGGAAACACTATCTGTTCTGAGCCCTCTTCTTACCTCCCTGAACACACGCATAGCATACACATAGATATTGAGACACACATTAATAATAATAATAATAATAGTAATAATAATAAATGTAAGGCTGGGCATAGTGGCACATGCCTGATCTCTGCGAGTTCAAGGTCAGCCTGTTCCATATAAAGAGTTCTAGGACAGCCAGTGCTACATAGGAAGATCCTATCTCAAAAATTAAATGGTGGTAGCACATGCCTTTAATTCCAGCACTTGGGAGGCAGAGGCAGGCAGATCTTTGAGTTCAAGGCCAACCTACAGAGTCTACAGAGTGAATTGCAGGACGGTTGGGGCTATACAGAAAATCCCTATCTCTAGAAAACAAACAAACAAAAAACTTGACTAAACAAAGAAAGACACATGCCCTTTCCCACAGCATGAGGAGGCAGCGGAAGGCAGAGACCTGTGAGTTCGAGGACAGCTTAGTCCACACAGTGAGCTGTAGGACATCCTGAGCTATGTAGTAAGACTCTATCACATTTTTAAAATTATATATGTATATATGAATAATATTTAAAAGTCAAGTAAATAAACAAATAGTCAAGGTCTTCAATCCTAGCATAAAAGGAAAAATAAGTATGACTAATTTCATGGGAAAATGGCCTATTGGAATACAGTCCCAGTAGATTATATAGAAAACTACTCTAGGTGGGCCGGTGCTGCATGCCTTTCATTTTCAGCACCTGGAGACAGGGGCAGGTGGTTCTCTGTAAGGCCAGCCTGGTCTCCATAGCCAGTTCCAGGACAGTCAGGACTAAGGAAGACCTTGTCTCAAACAACAACAACGACAACCACAATGACGACGACAACAACAACGACAACAACAACAACAACAGAAACCTTCCTATGGGGAAAAAATGTGTATCTATTAATTTATCTGTTTTTATGACTTAGCTTTAAACCATGAAGCTCTGTTTCTTTGCTTCAGGGATTTTATTTTCTTCCTCTCCTGGAGAGAGGTATAGAAATGTGAGTGTACAAGAAACAACAGCGCTCACTGGGCGAGACCAAGGAGATGAACCCAGCATGGCCGCTCTATTCAGTTCTTGGCCTCTGACCTCAGCCTCCTTCTTCCCCTCTTTGTGTGGAGCAGGATCATTCTGGAAAGAGCTGCCTACTGCTGTGCTCCACAGAGAAGCTATTATCTCCGACTCCCTGTACAGGAAGGTGAGGGAAGATTCGAGGAGTGTTTTCCTATGGCCTACCTTGGGCAGGAAGAAGTTTGACTTCTAGGATTCATATTGGGAAAGAACAAAGACAAGAGGCGGGTTGCGGTAGGGAGATCAGAGACACCCTGGTTGTGAGGCTGCTTCTAAGGACCTCCAGTGTCTGTACATAAGTTCTCCGCATGGCAAAGCACCACAGTTTGGAGATTCATTTTTTGACCTCCGACCGCATCAAAGTAGAACAAGAATCTAATCTCTTGGGGGGGGGGGGGTTGTCAGCTTGCTTTTTGTCTCGTTTTGTTTTTACACTGCCCCACTACGGTATCCCCAGCCGGCCTCAGCCTCCACTCCAACATCCCCAGTTCGGGACTTTAAGGCATGAACCACTATATCCTGGGGATTCAACCCAGGGCTTGTGCATGCTAGACAAGCATTCCAACCAACTGAGCTACATCTCTATCCTCAAAGCTACCTATTCTTAAGTTACAGCTTAAATAAAGGTGTGAAGGAGGAAATGGGTAAGTAATTTAAAATGGAATAAAAAAATAACTTCTGTAATGTGTGTGTGTGTGCGTGTGTTGAGTGTATGTGTGTGCACATATTACTAAGGCTTAAACCTAGGGTGATAGGCAAGGCTGTGGTGTGTGTGTGTGTGTGTGTGTGCGCGCACACACATATTACTAAGACTTAAACCTAAGGCGATAGGTAAAGCTATTGCTTTACCACTGAGTTATATTCCCAACCGCCTTCCTTTCTCTTAAACAGGGTGTAATAATACTTGAGATGTCTACCTACTGAGTAAACCCCATGACCTCTCAGTGAGTCCGGGCTGGCAGTTTCAGACTGAAGCCTTCACAGTGGAGCAGAAAGGCCTATATTCTGGGCATTCATTATATTTCAGGGCATGGTTTGGGATGTCCTACTTTAGACTTTTGCGGTCCCCTTCCAGTGCCTGAGAACACCTAGGTGTGTTGGCACTGTAGCAAACTGCAATGAACTGTCCTTCCTCAGGGTGTCTCCAAGGGACTTTCACCCTGCCTCCACCCAACCCAAGCATTTAGTGTTTCATTCAATGTCAAACTGCCTGTGTGGAGGAAGCCTATCTGGAAGGAGATCCAGTCAGTCAGCCCACACAGCCACCATACCTCAATTCCACCTATGTTCAGTGTCAGCCCTGGTGACGGGGATTTATGTACAGATGTGGTTATAAAAATACCGGAACTTAAGAGTTGGGTGGAGCTCAAAAGTCTACAGATCTAATCCACAGCAAGCAGCAATTGCCTCTGCAGTCTGGCATCCCATCTCTTTGGACTCCATTAGATCTTGAGAGCTCACGCCGTGTGGTCAGTGTCCACTGTGGTAGCTGTTTGATTGTTTGTTTGTTTGTTTGTTTGTTTGTTTTGTCTTGCTGTAACAAAATATCCGTCAGAAGAAACTTAAAGGGAGAGGCTATTGTGGAATTACTGCCCTGGGGATTGTTGCCTTTAAATACCTAGTTGGGGTTTCTACCCCACTCCAATCATTTAGTTCCCAAATAAAATACAAAGAAACCTTTATATTTATAATAAAGCACTAGAGCTGGACAGGTACCAACCCTCCATGCTGTTTGTCTACTCTGGTGATCCCCTCTTTGATCTATTTTTTGATCACCTCTGGTGATCCCCAAGATATCACTGGCTGTGTCCTGCCTGGGCAACTCCCACACATCAGGCCAGGCCTAGCGGCCATGTGCTCAATGTCTATGCTAACTTCCATACCAACTTCCTTCTTCTTCCTGGTCCCTCAGATGCCCAGTCCAAGAACTTTCAATATGCGTCCCTCTCTTCTGCCCATCCCAAGCTAGAGGCATCTTTATTAACCAATCAAGGATAACAAAGGAGGCAAGGTTTGTACAACAAAAGTTGGTGTGTGTGAGAATTCACTCATCATGAGGTAACCAGGTCTTGGGATACAGTGTTTAGCATTTGAATACATAGCAGCACTAGACCACCTCCAACACAAAGCTTTATTTTTGCCCATAGTTTTTAAAGGGATATTAATCCGTCATGGCCAAGGAGCCTGAGGCAGCTAGTCATATTGTAGCCACAGCCCAAAAGCAGAGAGAGGTGAAGGCTGGTACCCGGCTCCCTTTCCCCTCTTTACCTAAGCACTCAGTCTAGGACTCCAGCCCTACGATGCTATCGCCATATTTAGGTGGGTCTTTCCTCCTGAACTAAACCTCCCTGGAAGTGGCCCCATAGATATAGTCAAAGTCGAAGGTCTGTCTCTTAGGTAACTGGAATCCAGTTAAGTTGACCGTCAAGGCTAATCGTCATGCCTGCCCACTGTTGTACAATATTGTCCCTGTGCCACCCAGTAGCACTGGCACTTTTTTGAAGGCATGGAAACAGGCCTAACTCCTAGTTCACATTCCATTTAAGCTTGGAATTCTGACATTCTGGCTCAAGATTCTTAATAATTTTTGCTTAAAGCTGTTTTCAAAATATTCATAATGTCCTTGTCTCTCTCTCTCTCTCTCTCTCTCTCTCTCTCTCTCACACACACACACACACACACACACACATCCCTCTACCTCAAGTGCATTCGATTTTGTCTTGCTGAACAGCCTTTCCGTTGAGACTAAGTTCGTCTTCAGCAATTGAGCCACACATCCCTGGAGATGTGGCCAGTGATGTAATGAGTGCAGAAGGGTTTCCTCCCCGTCCTGGGCTGTAAATAATGAAAGATCTTAGATATGGACTCTAAAAGCTGCGCTGGGGAAATGCCGCAACAAATCTAGATGCTTGGTGCTCAGGCCTGACACCTGAGATGAACCCACAGCCCCCTCCAGCCTCCACAAACACACTAGTGGCACCAGCCAGAACTTGCTTCTGTGTACACACAAACACAATATCATTTTATAAATTAATAGTATGATAGTAGGGACTTAAAGACCACAAACTGTACCCCATATACATCTCTTCTTTCTCTGAAGAGAACACGGGTTAGCTCAGGCTGGCCCAGGATGATCTTGACCTCCCAATATACCAGACTTTCCCTGTCCAGGGTTATAGGGATTTTTAAAAAGAGAATATATCCTCAGCCTGCCCCTAAGAAGAGGCAGCACCCCCAGAAAAAGGGCTATTTCCTGAGAGTTTCGCATCTATCTTAAATAACCCCATTCTAATTGTTGTTTTTTCCAAGATGGTTTTATTTTTATTTCATGTATATGAGTGTTTGCCTGCATGCATGCGCGCGCGCGTGTGTCTATTACCACGTGTGTGCCTGGTATGGTAACCGTGCCTGACTCTCCGGAGCTGGAAACAGAAGGCCGCGTGCACTGCCATGTGGGTGCTGGGACCCAGGCCATCTCTCCGGCCACTACTTCTTTTATTTTCCTCCTAATCAGCCTCAATTTAACTCAGTCCACTTTATTTTGTTGTTTATTTGGAAGTCTTGTTTTGCTTGTTTGTTTGAGACAGGGTACATTCTTTAGCCTAGGCATGATACCGCCTAGGCGAGCCTCAAACTCTTATCCATTCTCCTGTCTCAGTCTCCCAAGACCTTGAATTACAGGTGTGAGCCACCCCTTCTGGCTTCCATTATCAGTCATTCTTGGGGGATGGCAGGGAGTTCACCACGGGGTTTCTCTATGCATTCCTGGCTCTCCTGGAACTCAATCTGTAGACCAGGCTGGCCTCAAACTTAGAGATCCGCCTGCCTCTACCTCCTGAGTGCTGGGATTAAAGACATGCGCCACCACCTCTAGACTATCTTAACTGAAAAAGTATTGAGTGTTTTTCTCTATTTTCTCATTAGAAGGATCAGGTGTGGGAGCGGCTTTGCTTCTGTCACCAGTGTCCCCTCTGTAATTCCCTTACTGTATGTATCTGTAGGTTACTCTCTTTAATGAAGAGGTCAAAATACAAACTAGAGACATTAAAAAGAAGGGGTGAGGATTAGAGAGATGACTTGGGGTTCAGAGCAGGGGCTGTTCTTCCAGGGGACTGGGGTTCGATTCCCAGCACCCACATGGCAGCTCACAAACATCTGAGACTCTAGTTCCAGGGGATCTGACACCTCACAACCTCACAGAGATGTGCATGTAGTCAAAACACCAATGCACACAAAATAACGATAAATAAATTTTTAAAAAGAAGGGGCATAGCAGCCATCAATGACCCAATCTCACTTACTTACTTTGATTATCTGTCTATTTATTTTGAGTCATGGTCTCACCGTGTAGCCCTGGCTGGTCTAGAACTCATTGTGGAGACCAGGTTGGCCTCGGACTTAGAGACCCATTTGTTTCTGCTTCCCAAGTGCCGAGATTAAAGCCTATGTTAACACGTTCAGCTATTCTGATGATTGTGCTTTTAAAATGAATAAAGAGACTTCAGCTGGTTTCAATTGTGTGTGTGTGTACTTCTCAGTAAAGTAAGAAGGGATTAACCAGAAAAGCATTTGCGTGTGCGTGTATGCACACATGTTCACACATGCATGTGTGTGCACACACACAGAAGTGTGGAAGAATTGATACCAGATTGTCAGTAGTAACTACTCTGTAAATATATACTGCAGAAGGCAGTATGGCTACCCAAAGGGAAATAGCCATTTATTTTAATAAATGACAAAGTCTCATTGTGTACTCCTGGCTGACCTAGAACTCACAGCGATCCACCTGCCTCTGCCTCTACCTCCCAAGTGCTGAGATGAAAGGTGTGTTGTTCTACCATGTCCAGCCAGAAGTAGCAAACATTTTTTTTAAGAATCACAGCAGAACAAACATAGAAAGCAGCTGAATTTGGTGACTCACATTTGTAAACCCAGCATCACGGGACAGAGGGTTCGAGTCCAGCCTATGCTAGCAGGAAAGGGTCTTTCTAAACAAGCAAACAAATACAGTTAAAGACAGAATCACCAGAGAGAAACTGGTTTGTTTGTTTGTTTTTAGAGTCAGTGTTGGGGTCCAGCTAAGCTCATAAAGTAATTACTGCACAGACATGAAAGCCTGGGTTTAGATCCCTCGAGCCCACGTAAGAGCCAGGCTCAGTGATGGGCACTTGACATCTCACCCAGGGCTAGGCTAAGCTCGGGTAACCAAAACAGACTAGATGTAGAAGCTAATGAAAACAGGAGTAACTTGACTCCTCCCACCCATCAAACACCCTGGCTATTAGCTTCCAAATTATATGTCTAGCCTGGGCTTCACCATTGAGTCCAAGGCTATACCTCCTCAGAATTTCCCCCAGAACATTTCATAGACATCTGAAAACAAAATGTATCCATACCTGGACTCCTGAAATTTACCCCAAAATGTCTTATTTGGGGACAGAATCTCACACAGTAGCCAGGCCTAGAATTCACTATGTAGCCCAGGCTCCTCTCAAACTCATTGCAATCCTCCTGCCTTGGCATTACAGGCATGATCCACAACACTGGCCCAAGGTATGTTCTATTTTTTTGTTTCTTTCTTCCTCCTCCTCCTTCTACTCCTTCTTGAGATAGAGTTTCACTACACAGCATTGGTTGGCCTCCAACTTGCTATGTAGAACAGGCTAGCCTCAAACCCACAGCCACTTGCTAGCCTCTGCTCTCAAGTATTAGCTTCAAAAACATCCATTACCACGCTCAGCAAAACATGTTCTTTCCACAGCCTTCCCTATTGCAATGTGGTCAATCATTCCAGTCTCCGAGTTACTTTCCAAACCTGCCAGCACACTCTATCACTACCCAGACAATGATGAATTAAGAAAGTGCAGGAAGGGGCCTGGTGAGATGGCTCAGTGGTTAAGAGCACCAACTGCTCTTCCAAAGGCCCTTTAGTTCAAATCCCAGCAGCCATATGGTGGCTCACAACCATCCTTAACAAAATCTGACACCATCTTCTGGAGTGTCTGAAGACAGGTACAGTGTACTTACATATAATTAATAAATAAATCTTTAAAAAATAAGTAAATAAAAATTTAAAAAAAAAAAAGAAAGTGCAGGAGGATGACCACGATAGAGGTGAGCAAAAAAAAAAAAAAAAAAAAAAAAAAAAAAAAAAAAAAAAAAAAAATCAAAGTGCAAATCAGAAAACTTTGTCTTAGATAGGGTTTCAGTGCTGCAGAGAGATATGGAGACCACAGAAACTCTTTTTGTTTGTTTGTTTTTGTTTTTGGCGGGGGGGGGGGGGGTGGTATCGAGACAGGGTTTCTCTGTATAGCTCTGGCTGTCCTGGAACTCACTCTGTAGACCAGGCTGGCCTCGAACTCAGAAATCCACCTGCCTCTGCCTCCCAGAGTGCTGGTATTACAGGCATGTGCCACAACTGCCCGGCGAGACCACAGAAACTCTTACAAAGGACGTATTTAATTGAGGCTGGGTTACAGTTTCAGAGGTTCAGTCCATTATTATCATGACAGGAAGCATGGTAGTGTCCAGGCTGATGTGGTGCTGGAGACTGAGAGTTCTATCTATATCGTGATCCACAGGCAGCAAGGAGGAATTGTGTGCCACACCGGATGTAGCTTGAGCAAAGGAGACCTTTCGTTGAAGCCCGCCCCTACAGTGACGCACTTCCTCCAACAAGGCCACACCCACTCCAACAAGGCCACACCTCCTAATGGTGCCACGCCCCATGAAGCAAGCATTCAAATACTTGAGTCTGTGGGGACCATTCCTAGTCAAACAACCACAATAGTCATCTGCCATTTAATAAGAAAGGCTAGGAATTTGAAAAACATCACATATAGCTTCAAAAGGTTAATTAATGAATTGAAATGACAAGAAAGATTACCCAACACTTTTTATTAAACTGCACACCAAAGCATGATGTCAGAGTTTCATTGACTGGATTTAGAATAACTGTGGAGACACACCTCTCAGCCCATCTGCAAGAGAATCTCCAGAGAATTTTTTTTGTATATATATTTTTTTATTTTCTGTATTCTTTGTTTACATTCCAAATGATTTCCCCTTTCCCAGTTCCCCCTCCCCATATATCCCATAAGTCCTCTTCTCTCCATCCATTCTCCTATCATTCCCATCAAACACCAAAATTAAATCAGGATCAAATAGATCATCTAAACAGTCCCATAACCTCTAAAGAAATAAAAGGAGTCATAGAAAGTCTCCCAACCAAAAAAAGCACAGGACCAGATGGCTTCAGTGCAGAATTCTATCAGACCTCCAAAGAAGACCTAACTCCAATACTCTTCAAACTGTTCCATAAAATAGAAACAGAAGGAACACTATCCAACTCATTCTACTAAGCCACAATTACGCTGATACCAAAACCACACAACGATCCAACAAAGAAAGAGAACTTCAGGCCAATTTCCCTTATGAATATTGATGCAAAAATACTCAATAAAATTCTTGCCAATCGAATCCAAGAACACATGAAAACGATCATCCACCATGATCAAGTAGGCTTCATCCCAGGGATGCAGGGATGGCTCAATATAAGGAAATCCATCAATGCAATCCACTACATAAACAAACTCAAAGGAAAAAATCACATGATCATTTCATTAGATGCTGAAAAAGCATTTGACAAAATTCAGCATCCCTTCATGATAAAAGTCTTGGAAAGAACAGGAATTCAAGGCCCATACCTAAAGCAATATACAGCAAACCAGTAGCCAATATCAAACTAAATGGAGAGAAACTTGAAGCAATCCCACTAAAATCAGGGACTAGACAAGGTTGCCCTCTCTCTCCATATCTTTTCAATATAGTACTTGAAGTTCTATCTAGAGCAATTAGACAACATAAGGAGGTCAAAGGGATACAAATTGGAAAGGAAGAAGTCAAATTATCACTATTTGCAGATGATACGATAGTATACTTAAGTGATCCAAAAAAACTCCACCAGAGAACTCCTACAGCTGATAAACAACTTCAGCAAAGTGGCAGGTTATAAAATCAACTCAAGCAAATCAGTTCCCTTCCTATACTCAAAGGATAAGCAGACTGAGAAAGAAGTTAGGGAAATGACACCCTCCACAATAGCCACAAACAATATAAAGTATCTTGGTATGACTCTAACCAAACAAGTGAAAGATCTATAAGACAAGAACTTCAGGTCTCTCCAGAGAATTTTAAATGAGATGGAAGGCATACCCAGACTTTGGCTGGCATCATCCCCACAGGACAGGTTCCTACCAACCCAAAACAAAAGAAAGAAAAAGAAGTGTGGAGAATCCAGTCACATGACCCTGTCTGCAGGAATGTCTCCATGGTGACTGCATTCTCTTCAATCATGAGCCAAAGAAAGGCTTTCCTTAAGTTGCCTCTCACATGCATTTTGTCACCTCAATAAGAAAAAAATGAGCTAATACAGAAGCATCCTCAGGAGAAAAGTTTTCTTTGGCCCTTGATGCCTCTTACCCATCAGTCTCTGCTGAGACGGCCCAGAAAAGTTCAGATTTCTCTTTCCCAAAGCAAGTCATAGAAACCAGAATGCTCCCTGAAGCCAGCCAACCCCAAAATAGTTATCTTTCTGAATAGGAACCAACCATAAATAAACTCCCGATCAACCGCCTTCAGGGCTGTCTCTGGCTTCCTGGACTCTGAGATAGCCACCAAAGGAATTGAGACAGGACAGTCACAGTGTGGTCAGCAGATTACTGCAGAGGAGAGAGAACCACTCTCAGGGCAAAAGTGGCCCTGGCTTTGTGAAATTTATCAATTTTTAAGAACAGATGGCTTTTCCTACGGTGCTGTTTTCCTGTCCAAGTGATTGATGGGCTGGTTTGATTGATCTTTATGGAAGGAAGCACTGATCTGAATTGTCTGCTCTCTGAAGCCAGTAGCTGGATAACGATCTTGGAACATTTAGATACTTTTGTATTAGTGACTCTCCAGTCAGTTCACAATGTCACCTCTCCGCCAGAGAACAGAGGCATGACTCAGAGCCCATTCTTTCCACCAGCGGTGTTTCTGTTTGGTCCATTTTTGGTTGGTTGGTTTTTTTTGTTTTTTTTTTTTTTGAAACAAGTTTTCTCTTTGTAGCACTGGCTGTCCTGGAACTCACTTTGAAAACCAGGCTGGCCTCAAACTCACAGATGATTTGCCTCAGCCTCCTGAGTCTTACAGTGTCTATTCTAGGTTTTATAAGCTGCCAATCATGAATGACCTCCAAGCCTCCTAGTAACTAGGAGCCAGTGAAATGGTTCAGAGGGTAAAGGTGTTTTCTGCCAAGCCTGGAGACCTGCGTTTGATCCCAAGGTCCCAATGATAATAGGAGAGAACTGATTCCTGAACTCTGTCTGATCTCTACAAGCATGCCATGTTATATCACATGCTAGTATGAACACACAGGTACACATGCACACACAGGTGTGTGCACACACACAAGCTCACACACATATATGCTCTCACACACAGGCACATAGGCATACACACACACACACACACACATACATGCTCACACACACATGTTCACACACGTACTCCAATGTGCACACACACTGTTTTTAATTTTAAATAAGCTAGTTATGTAAGACAATTTGTTTGATTTTGAGTTGTAAGACCCCACCTCCATTCCAGAACTGACCATGCCCTCCCCCCCACAACAAGGAAGAAGAAATTCTGGGACTGAAGAGCCAAGAAGAATGTGGCGCGTCCGACCTTGCTGGGCACCTGCCCTCCATGCACCACACGAGCTCCTACCCTCCTTGCTCAATCTCTGATCTACAAGTCCGCCCATCCAACCTAAGATGAAAAATGGATAGGTAACCGGGGTCTTTGGGTCTTTGTTACAGCCTTTCTCGCCAGTCTGTTACCAGCTGGTGATAACTGTTTCAAATCTGAACATTCTGAGGGAAAAGCTAGCATTCCATAGAGAAGGAAAGGGTACGCACAGGAGAGCAAAACCCAACATCATGGCATGGGCTCTGTTTATGCCACCGGGCCTGTGAATATGTAAAAGGCTTTTATAATTGCAAGACAAAGCTAAGCCGAGATGGGAAGTCAGCTATTCCTCAAGTGAAAGGCAAAGGCCAGGTGTATCAGGGGAGAGCGTCACCACAGAGAGGAAGTCAGCCTGAGGGCCTCAACCCAGAGAAGCTCAGGACAGAGCAGCTCTGCTCTCACAGATGGCCCAAGCTCAGTTCCCAGCACCCACGCTGGATGGCTTACAGCTCTAGCTGAGGAGCATGCTAAGCCCCTTCCACAGGTGCCTGCACTCACAGGCACACACACACACACACACACACACACATTTTAAAATAATAAAAACATGGGCTGGAGAGACAGCTCAGAAGTTAAGAGCAAATATTGTCTTTCTAACACACGTGCTGTGGCTCACAACCTCCTGTAACTCAAGAGGAGCCTATACACACACACACACACACAGAGAGAGAGAGAGAGAGAGAGAGAGAGAGAGAGAGAGAGAGAGAGAGAGAGAGAATTGTTTAAAATATAATAAATCATATCTTTAAAAAAACTCAGTGATTTGCTTGTTCCTCTAATAAGAGGTATTGCTAGGCAAAATTATATTACAAAAGTAGTTTAGCCCAATGTAATGATTCCACCTGTAACCCTAGCTCTTTACATGCTGAGACTGGGGGAGGGGAGACAGGTTTCTAGGTGCTCTAGGACAGCCTGGGTTACATAGAAGAGACCCTGTGACCCAAACAAAAATGAAACATCGAAGATTCCTGAATTATATCTGTGGGTTGCATTGCTAATGGTTCTTAACAATTATCATTATTACTATGAAAACTGTACATGTGTACCATGATAGAATACAGCAAATAAGTGATCGAACTTGATATTTTAAGCTATTACATGCGACATATACATAGACAAGCAACAAGTAAGCTAATGAATAAAGAAACACAAGTTGAGAAAGTTAGGTGAAAGAAACGATTTGTCTGGTTTAGAAATAGGAGTCCCAGGGAGGAGCAGTGGCCCATATTTGGGAGGTAGAGGCTAACACTGAACTGTCTTGGATGTATAAAACTCGACCTCAAAAAGGAAACAAGAAAGAATTATAAGCTGTGACCCATGACATGCCTTCTTGTTTTTATTAACCTGATACCATCTCTCTCTGCAAGGACGCCTAGCATGACTCCCACTAAGAAGCTATAATGAGCTCTGGGGACGACTTTTAACTCTAATATCACATTTGCTCCTAGAACCTCAGTGACTTAAATGGTTTCCTTGGTGAGCAGGACATCTGCATGTATAGTGGGCTAGAAAACAAGGAAGACGCTAAAACCTGAGGTCAAGAAAGGTCTAGGAAGCAGTTTGAAGGGAGTCTTGTGACACAAAGATGGGGCACTCCCCATGGGAATGGCTGCAATAGCCACTGTCGTCACACAATGTGCTCATAGTTTATAATTGTAATTTTTTTTGAAACCCTCATTGATCGTCTCAGAAACTTGTGTAAAATGACTAAGTCAGTCACACATGCATCTAACCCCAGCATTCCTAATGCAGTCAGGGGACGCTTGAGTTCCAGACCAGACAGGGCTACACAGCAAGAGACTGTACAGAGAGAAGGAGACGCGGAGGAGGGAGGGACAGAGAGACAGAGACAGGTGTAGATAGAAGCTTCCATGGTGGCCATGAGGTAAGTAGTAAGGTGCTTTTCTCAGATAACCCTGGGCATGCTGGTTCACACCCATCATCGTCTGGGAGGCTGAGGCTAGCACACTGCTGTGAGATCCAGGGCAGCCTGGGCAACAGAGTGAAACCTGAAAAGAATCAAACAAGAAAGGTCCCAGGCGTGGTGACAAGAATGAGAAGTGGCAAGTGTGAAGTCTATGACAGTATGACAGTGGAGGGTTCTTCTTCCTAGATGTTAGACATCTTAAAAAAAAAAAAAAAAAAAAAAAAAAAAAGAACAACACAGATGAATCTCTGAGTTCAAGGCCAGCCTGGTCTACAGAGCTTGTTCCAGGATAGCCAGAGCTACCCAGAGAAACCCTGTCTTGAGCCCTCTCTCACACACACACACACAACACACACACACACACACACACACACACACGATGAGAAAGGCTTGTGAAGATGGCTCAGGGGGAAGAGGTTTACTTCTCTCTTCCTCCAGCACCAACCACATCCGATGCCCTCTTCTGGCCTCCATTGGTATCTGTGCAGGTGATATACATACATAATCATAATGATAAGAGGAGAAGGAGGACAAGGGGACAAGGAGAGAGAGAGAGAGAGAGAGAGAGAGAGAGAGAGAGAGAGAGAGAGAGAGAGAGAGAGAAGAGAGAACAAATAGATGGGCTTAGATTAAGCAGGCAGCCTAAGGCACTGTGGGAGTGATACACTTTCCAAGATACATTTTAAACAGCCTCCTATCCTTTATAGCCACAGGGCAGAATCGGCTAGAAAAGCAGTCCTGGGGTTTAATCACCAGCCTTGCAGAGTTCAAGAAGAACTGCAGGACAGCCTGACTGGTAGATCTTGTATTTCAAGGTCAAAAGCCTCCTGCTGTGACAGTGCTGAGACTCAGAGACCAAAGAAGAGAACCTTTGGGTGCATACACCTGGCAGCCTTGAACCATAGGGCCCACCCCATCCTCCAGACTGACTGATGCTCCTCCCTCTCCATCTTCCAGACTGGCAGATGCTCCTGCTGCCCTTGCAAATAGAGAGCCACTTCCAGTCCATGGAGAAACCAGAGTGGACAGCACCCGGAGCAAGGCTTCACAAAATGATGTTAGTCCGCTTCTTGAGACCTAAGCTAATCTTCCTAGCTAGCTCAAACTATGGTGAATTAGTCACTGTTCAAGCCCCTGGCCTACACATCTAATTTACCTCAAGCCCTAATCAATGTAATTGCCAGGCAATACTATCCAGTCATAAAAAAAGATATGCTTGTATTATTTCTGACAGTGCAAATGATCTCGGAAGACATTATGTTGTGTGCAATAAACCAAATATGGAAAGGCAAACTGTGCATGATCTGGTAGGGTGTGGACTCTAAAACAGTTCTGTCATGAAGAATAGAAACATGCTCACTACTCAGAGAGCCTGAGAAAAGGGGTCAGTGGGTACAAAGTTACAGGGAAATAGGAAGGTAAATTTTGGTATACAAGACCACAGCTAAAGTTAGAAAGTGGGAGAAATAGGTTTTGGATTCTAGAGGCAGGGTCTTGAGTTGAATCCCAACCCTAGGCAGACCTGAATTCACTCTCCAGGCTACCCCAAGTTCAAGGTAATCTTCCGGTCTCTGCCTCGCAAGTACTAGGATTCTAGAGAAGAGCCACCATATCGGGCTTATTATACATTGCAAACTGGTTAGAGAAAGGGTTTGTCGTCACCTCACAAGCAATACATGATAAATGTCTGAGGAGATGGGTGTGCTCATTATCTCATGTGAGCTAATTATCACATATGTGTTTGTGCAAGGGAAGAGTGCACGGTTGGGCTAAGGCACCGGCTCAGCTGTAAAGAGCGTTTGCTGCTCTCCCTGAGGACCAGAGTGGATCCCAGCACCCATGTCAGGGGATCCACAACTGTGACTTCAGCTGCAGAGGATCTGATACTCTCTTCTAGCTTCTGTGGACATCCACATACTCGTGGTATACAAAAATTTGACACACACACAATAAAGCAGTCCATTGTTTCCCAAAAATACGTGTGTCTGTTACTCATCATGTCGCTGTGCCAAAATAGAAAGCAACTTAAGGAGAGAAGGGTTTGTTTTCACGCACAGTGAACCATCAGGGCAGCCGGAGTCTGAGGGACCGCTCACATCCACAGTCAGGAAGCAGAGAAAGACAGACACTGATGCTCAGGGGATGTCTTCCTTCTTCCCACTTCATTCAGCCTAAGGTCACAGTCCTTAAGATGGTGCTGGCTACTTTTAGAGTGAGTCCTATCTCGTGAGGTAGACCAGTCTGGAAACTACCCAGATGTGCCTAGAGATGTGTCTCCTGGGTTATTCTAAATCCCCTCAAACTGACAATGAAAATTAACTGCAACAATATGCATAATTATTGCATCAATTTTAGGGCTAGAAAGGTAGCTTAGGCGTTCAGATCAATCGCTGCTCTTGCAGAAGACCTGGGATTGATTCCCAGCACCCACATGGTGATTTACCACTGTCCACCAGTTCCAGGGGACCTAACATCCTCTTCTGACCTCCAAGAGCACCCATGAATGCATGTGGTTCATATTCATGTGTGCAGGCAAAACACTCCTACACATAAATAAATAAACCTAAAAATAGTTTAAACGTTATAAAAGAAACTTAGACCTGGTTAACATGGGTCAGAATCGATGCGTGTGGAGAGCTCAAGGACATTGGTCTGAAGATACAAGATGAGCAGTGACTGATCTGTCTTGACTGAGCCTTGATGCCTTAACAAGAAGGAAAGGGGGCCTGGATATGGCGACAGTCTGCTGTGACCAAGAGAGGCAGGGACTGCCTGTGCAGTGCCAAGAAAGGAATCTGTAGCCAGGTATGGAGGCTCGAGCCTCCAGTTCCAGCACTCAGGAATCAGAGGCCAGCAGAGCTCTGAGAGTCTCAGGCCAGCTGGAGCTACACAGTGAGACCCTGTCTCAAAAGAAAGGGAGGTAAGGAAGGAGGCGGGGAGAGGGAGAGAGAGGGAAAGAGGGAAAGAGGGAGGGAGAGAGGGAAGGAGGGAGGGAGGGAAGGAAGGAGGGAAGGAAGGAAGAAGGGAAGCAGGGAGGGAGGGAGAGAGGGAGGGAGGAAAGGAAGGAGGGAGGGAGGGCGGAAAGGAGGGAGGGAGGGAAGGAGGAAGGGAGGAAGGGAGGGAGGGAAGAATGGAGGGAGGGAGGGAGGGAGGGAGGGAGGGAGGGAGGGAGGAAAGGAAGGAGGGAGGGAGGGAAGGAAGGCAGACTCCAGAAAGTAACGCTGGGCTGGCTATAGGGATGTGTAAACCTGTAATCCCAACATTTAAGAGACAATGGATGAAGAATTACAGGGAACCCCGGGCTACAGAGTAGGACCCTGTCTTAAATTCAAACAAACAAACAAACAAAAACAAAACACCAAAGAGAGTCAAAGTGATCAGTTAGTGTGATGCTGACCAATCCTGAATGAGCCAAGGTGCCTTGACCTACCCAGACCTATGGTAATAACTAACAGACAATTGTGCTATCAGGAGCGTGTACACAGCCAGCCAGTAGGCAGCAAGCACTATCCCATTTACTTGCTGTTAAGGGTTGACTGTGAACTCCCCCACCCCCAAACATGCCTCAGCTCATGGTTTGGAGCACTCTGTACCCAGCTGTGATGGTGTTTGGGAGGTTGTGGAGCCTTCAGAGCATGTGAGCCTTTGATGGCTGCAGGGAGCGGGCCTTGAAGGTTACACTTGCCTGTACTTCCTGTCTGAGCTCTCTGCTTCCTGTGTGCCACCACACCGAACTGTGAACAACCATCTTAGACACGAACTAAGCCACTTCTACCAGGATGGACTGAAACCCTTGAACTTTGCCCCAGATCAACTTCTCTCCTTCCGATTGTTTTTATTGGGCATTTTGGTCACAGTCACTCGGGAAGCAACCAGTACTCTTGCTTAATACAATCAACAGAAGGCTAGGCAGTGACAGCCAGGAAGTCACCAAGATGGGCAGTCCCAATCCAGTTCCCAGACTCAGCTGACCAATAAAGTAGGAAGCCTAACCTTTGATAAGGATCAACAATTATCACTATACATACAGTGTAGTAAGCGTGCCTATTCCTTCCCCAACAAGACATGTCTGTGCACCAAGAGGAGTGGCTAGGCCTCTTGTGGGATATAGGAGACACACTGTGGGCTTGGGCTGTGATGCCAGAGCACCTGAAAAGCCACTGTACCTTCAAGTTATAAAAACCAGGAGCTACACAGACTCCTGGCCAACAGCCAGCCCACAGCCACCTTATGCTGTCCATTAGCCCACAGCCACCTTATGTGGTCCATTAGCCCACAGGTGTTTGTCAAACCCGTGACCAAGTGTAGAAGTGGGAAACCGGGAAAGCCTTCGGATCTGTTCCTCCAGCCATTTTGAGAGACACTGTAGTAGGAAGGTCTAGAAGCCTTGAAACAGCCCACCCCCTCCTCTCAGAAAGAGGAGAGACTCTCTCCTACCCACTGCTTCGCTCCCCGCTGTGTCCTGCTACCTGTGATCAGTCACTGCCCTCAAGTGTTAGATGAAAAATTCAATAAATTAACATTTCATAAATATACAGCATTGGAGACAGTTTGTTGAAATCACATACCATCCTGCTCTATCCTGCCTCAGATACAAATGATCCCTACACCCTCCGCCCAGTGCATGCATCCCCGCTGTGTGCACTACCTGCCCCCCCCCCCCCCCCCCCGCCTTCACTGAGTAACTGTCTCATCATGTTAACTGCTGTGAAACTGGGATGCATGTGTTCTCATGACCTTTATTTTACTTAGAAATGAATGGCCTCAGAGCATAAAATGGTGACAATGCAGGCAGGCCTTCCTAAATACAGTGTCTCTCTAAATTAAAAAATTAAAATTCTCCACTTAAGAAAAAGGAAACCATTTGCTGAAATTGCTCAAACCTCCATTTGCATTGTCAGTCTCATTTTGTTTGTTTGTTTGTTTGTTTGGGGGTGATCTGGGGGGTGATGTGTATGAGGGGGTTCATGGTGCCACAGTACTTCGTAGAGATGATCAAAGGATGGATTTGTGGAGTCCGTTCTCCCCTTTCACCTTTAAGTGGGTTCCGGGGATGAAACTCAGGTCACCGGGCTTGCAGGGCAAGCGCCATTACCCCCTGCACAGTCTCCGACTCCTCCATTGTTGCCTGTCTGTCTCTTATCAGGCCTAGCGTACAGATTAAACTCTATGGACAGACATGAGTCAGATGACACAGAGCTTATGTAAGAACGATGCTCCCTAGGGTTACAGGGATTCGCTGGGGGCCTTGGAACATAGTCCTTGTGGATATGGGGTGTGGGGAGCTACTTTACCACACTGGGAAGGAATTAAAGTCTCCTTCAAGAAGAGAAAGGACAGTAGGCGATGGTCATGGTCTCACCGAGTTCTTGTTTCATTCGCCTGCTTAACTTTGTAAAAAAGCAAAAAACAAAAAAGTAAAACAAAAATCAGTCTCTGGCTTTTGTGATAGTACTCTGAACACAAAGATGAAACAGAGCAACAGCGCCCTCGGCTGTTCCTCAATTAGTGGTTTGTCTCACTAAACAGACAATGCAGCTCCTGTTGTGCTAGCACATTTGCTCTCAGAAGTAGAGTGGACCAAATGTTTACATTCGTGTGTGTGTGTGTGTGTGTGTGTGTGTGTGTGTGTATGCACTCGTGTGTGTGTGTGTGTGTGTGTGTGTGTGTCTGTGTGTCTGTGTGTCTGTGTCTGTGTGTGTATGCACACACATGTGTGTGAACACTTCTGTGTGCCCTTCCATGTATCTGTACATGTGCATTTAGTGTGGACGAATGTGGGCGAATGTGGATGGTCCAGCACTCATTTACTGTCTCAGCCCTGCGCTGTGCTGCTTAGCAGGACGCCAGGAATGTTGCATGACGGAGCCGTGCCCTCACCCCACCCAGACCCATGCCAGATCAGGTGTATCTAGTGCTGAAGGACTGCAAGCTCCCCCTGCGTGACCACAGGTTGAGTCAAGGGGGCAGTGGTGGCATCCCTGAGTTGTAGCCACAGCCGGGACCCCACACTGAGCCTGAGAACATTGAAAGTCTGCTTAACCTACCTCAAATCTTACACAAAATGTGTGTGTGTGTGTGTGTGTGTGTGTGTGTGTGTGTGTGTGTGTGTGTTGTGGGGTGGAGTGGCTGGCCCTGATTTAGATCCACACATGGAAAATAATACTGAGAAAATGTCTATTTAGCTAGCGAGTTAATTTTCTTGAACACAGCAGAAATTATCCTGGAGTATATCTTTCGAACTCTATTGTGCAGATTTAGCAAGCAGTCTGATTGTCATTGCTGTGTGACTCGTTCCTCAAATGAGGTTCCTAAAACAGCAGCCCGTTTTCTTATTCTCAGGGATCCTATGAATGAAAAATTCAGCCTAAGCACGGTGAAGATAACACTTCTTCCTGTATTTTTAATTTTTACTATTCATTCATCTACCCATTCATTCATTCATTCATTTGTTGAAACAGTTTCACTGTGCAGCCAAGGCTGCCTGATACAATGTAGACTAGGCTAGCCTCAAACTCACAGAGATCTCCCTGCCTCTGCCTCCCCAGTGCTGGAATTAAAGGTATATACCACCCAACTGGCTGAGAAGAAAATTTCTCTGCCTGTCAAAGTCATGGTAGGGGCTTTCCAAAGATTTCATGTAGGGGCTTTCCAAATGTTTGAAAGTTTCTCTTTTTTTAAATTCTGAGACAGCATTCCTGCCCCCCACCTCCTAAGTACAGGGATTGTAGACACACATCACCACATTTGACTAAAATAGGAAAGTTTGGGGTTTTATCCTTATTGTTTGTATTTATTTATTTATTTATTTATTTATTTATTTATTTGACAAAATGTTGTCTATCCCAGGGTGGTCTTGATCTTGCTATCTATGTACCTGAGTTTCAACTACTGTCACCCTGCCTCACCTCCCAAGTGCTAGGATTACATGTCTGAGTCATCATGCCAGGCAATTCTGTTTCTCTTTTAAATTTTTAAAAATAAAAATGGTTTTATTTCATTATTATTCAAGTACCTTCAAAGAGGTAAGGTGCAAGTTACCATGTGAAATATGGGCTTTGGGGAGCCCCTGCTGGTCTGAGCTGAGCTTTGGGGACCCCCCTGCTGGCCTAGGCTGGACCTTGGGGACCCCCACTGCTGGCCTGGGCAATTCTCTACCTACTTGTCTCAAAATCTGCACTGCACTGGCTTACCTTTCCCTAGGGACGGGAGTCTTGGGGATTTGATCCACCATCTTGGACTACTAGGCAAAAGTTCTATTAGTGAGCTATGTTTCCAACCTCACTTGGGGTTATCAAAAAAGCTTTTCCATGTAGTTTCCCCATGTGGTTTGAATTTCTTCAAATATGGTGGCCTCAAGCTGTGAGCCTTCTTCATGGAGTATAGGGCACTGGTCTAGTTTTCCATTGTTGCTGATTTTAAAGCACCAAAGGGGAGTGAAGGGTATCCATGACTTACTTATGCAGGTCACAATCCATCAAGAGAAGTGAGTAAGAACTTGAAGCAGACACCAGGGAGGAACGTGGCTTGCTGGCGTTCATCTGGGCTCAAGCTTGGTTAACTCTCTCATGCAGGCCACTGCCGCCTGCCTAGGGAATGGTGCTGCCCACAGTGGGCTGCACTCTCCAACAATTAACAATCTGGCCAATCTGATCTGAATTCCACAACCAAGACTCCCTTCTCAAATAACCATAAGCTCTGTCAAGTTGACAGTGAAGGTTATTTAGGGGAGTTGACATTTCTTCATAAGAGGAGGAAGTATTACTGACGGTTAGGGTCTGGGATGGGTGTTTGCAAGGTTTTTTTGGTTTCTTACTCAAAAAATTGAAATAAAGAATCACACAAAGTTGTAAAAGTAACAAGAAGACATTGTTTAATACATGGTGATAAAGCAGGTCAGACATACTGTCAAGACAGTCGGGGGCTCTGGTTGTTTCGAGCTTCCTTTTATGGGGTCCCCCAAGAAGAAAGGTTGGTTACCAGAGGAATAGTCTGGGTGGCTTGCTATTTCATTTTTTAAGATTTATGTTTTACTTATGTGTATGACTGGGTACCTATATGAGTTTATGTGCACCCTATGAGTACAGGAATCCATGGAGGTCAGAGGGCATCAGAGCCCCTAGAACTAGGGTTCCACACAGTTGTAAACTACCTGATGTAGATGCTGGAGAACCAAGCCGGATCCTCTGAAAGAGCAGTGAGCACGCACTCTTAGCCACCGAGGGATGCCTCCAGTGACAAAGATTTAGTTTTAGTTATGTGTATGTGCAGAGGCTGGGGCCTGGGTCCCCTGGAGCCCGACTTGCAGGCAGTTATGAAATGACCCATGTGGATGCTGCGAACTAAACCTGAGTCCTCTGCAAGAGCAGTCTAGGCTCTTAGCTGCCGATCCATCACTCCAGCTAATCTGTTATTTGAATTGGAAAATTAAGTTTTATAATTACTTCCTCTAGCCTGGCAGTCATAAGACTCGCCTTTAATTACAGCATTCATAGGAGGCAGAGGCAAACGGATCTCTGAAGTCAAGGCCAGCTTGTCCTTCAAGTAAGTTCCAGGACAGCCGGGGCTACACAGAGAAACCCTGTCTTGATACCCTCCCCAAAATGTTTCCTCTTCTGTGCACGTCCCTTCCCTTAACACTAAGTTTCATCCTATGCACACACAATCATAAGCATATGATATATAGAGTATTTTCCCTAAAGGTTCATTTTGAGGACAAACTTTGATCTGTCTGTGCATGCACAGAAAACCAGTTCAGGCTGGTTCAAGGCCTTCCTACTCTCCTACCTGGCCTTAGTGGGTAAGTGGAGCACAATTGAATCGAATCTACATTTTCTGGCTGTTAAAGGGAAGATAAACATAGTCTATTATTCAGAGTGGGGTGTATATGCACTAGATGCAGGCTCCCAGGTTTCCCAGATTATTGCAGAGGAGTCTGAGCCTAGCCTGCACCCAACAGAGCCCGAGCTTGCTAAGATCCCCTATGCTTGCCTGCCTGGTAGGGTCACCAGACCGCATGTGAGATTCCAATCACCGCCCCTTCCTGCACCTCAGCTGCAGGGAGTCCTGACCAGATGCATATAGCATGTGACTCTAGGGGAGGTGGGAGGTGCCCTGCAGTTCTCTGGTGATGCAGCTTTTAATGAGTCATCTCCCACACCGAGGGTAAGCTTTTCAGGGACACAGCTGCACTGCAGTCACCCATGCTCCTACAAAGAACCTCAATAAATTCATTGTTTCTCCACGCTAGACATAGAACCCTTCCTTTGTTCAGTCCATCCCCTGTCTGGGGCGATGGATGTTTCTTTGTGTTTCCTGAGGAAAAGTCACACAGCACATGCCACACACCACACACATTACGCATTACACACCACACATCATACATCACACATACCACACATCACACGCACTACACAGCACATACAGCACACATCACATATCACACAACACATCTTTCAGTATATTTTGAATTTTTCTTTCTTTTTTCCTTCTTCTCCCTCTCTCTCCCTCTCTCTCTTTCTTTCTTGACAGGGTTCTACCATGCATGTAGTCTTGGCACTGACTGTGAACATCAGACTGGCCCCAAATTCACAGAAATCCATCTGCCTCTGCCTCTTGAGTGCAAGGATTAAAGGTATACATGACCAAATCTAGCTTATTTTGAAATGTGCATTTTCATCCAGAAAACAAAACAAAAAAATGGGTGGTAAATGGAAGCTCAAAGCCATGTCCAATACCTCACAAGTTCGCAAGTTCAAGACCAGCTTAGACTATAGCAAATCCTGTCACAAAAAGTATTTAATTAATTAACTAATGATTTAATACCAAACCAGCTGTCCTGTGGCCTCCACCCAGAATTCTGATTTGTAGCCAAGGGATCTGCCTTAAATCTTCCCAAATGATGTCGATGTCAGTGACTAGCTGGAATCTGGCACCTCCAGAGGGTCCCAAGTTCTTATATCTCAGAAAAAATAATTGGACGGAAACAAGAATAGCAGTGAGCTAAGAGGGACTTCACTAAGACAGGAAGCAGACCTTCTAGCACTCTAGTGGGGGAGGGGGATTCGAACAGCTTCATTATTTTATTAAGAACTAATTAATTTTTGTCTATCAATTTCTGTTTCCTGACTTCTTTGAGATTCAGGAAAACTGAGACGGCAGACTGCCTTAGTTAGGGTTTTTACTGCAGTGAGCAGACGCCATGACCGAGGCAACTCTTATAAGGACAACATTTAATTGGGTCTGCCTTACAGGTTCAGAGGTTCAGTCCAGTATCATCAAAGTGGGAGCATGGCAACATCCAGGCAGGCATGGTGCAGGAGGAGTTGAGAGTTCTACACCCTGTCCATACCCCACAGTGTCTGGAGGTGACCTGTGTTCATTACAATACTAACACAGGAGAAGACTGGCCACCTCAGGCAGCTAACAGAAAGCTCTCTAAACCCACCCCTACAGTGACACACTTCCTCCAACAAGGCCACACCTCCAAATAGTGTCCTTCTCTGGGCCAAACATATTCAAACCACCACATAAACTAATGAACCTAAGTACCTAGTAAAGGTGCATCTACACTGATTGAGTCAGCTTCCCTGGGACAGGAGAGTAAGGTGGAGGCCGGGAAGGGCTTATACAGAGACTGCAAAATCGCCATACAAGAAAAACCTGGGGGCGGGAGAGATGGCTCAGCGGTTAAGAGCACCGACAGCTCTTCCAGAGGTCCTGAGTTCAATTCCCAGCAACCACATGGTGGCTCACAACCATCTGTAATGGGATCTGATGCCCTCTTCTGCTGTGTCTGAAGACAGCAATGGTGTACATAAAATAAAATAAATAAATAAATCTAAAAATAAAAAGAAATACATAAAAAAAGAAAAACCTGTTGTTAAGGAGGTAGGCTGGAAAACACACACACATACACACATACCATATACACATATACTCATAAACACATAACACACACACACTCACACACATGCCCCTGACTGAGGCCAACTAGAACTAGAACAGACTGGAACTACATGTTCAAGGACATACCCCACTGTGTCTGGACGTGAACTGTGCTCATTACAATACTAACACAGTCCTGTGAAGACTTAAGGCAATGAGACACGCAATAAATAAAGTTACAGGTAGAGCACCATGTAACATAGTATGCACGGGAAAGCCCATGTGATACGAAGACCCTCAAAAACTCATGAGATAGAACACAGAAGTCAAACTCCTAGGTACAGTGCTTGCTGTCGAAGCTCCTAAACAAGAGTCTGCCCCGCCTGCTTCCTGCTCCTCAAAAGCACAACCTTTCGTGAGAAGCCTCCCCTGCTTCTGCTGTCATCCATGCGGCTCTCTCCAGTGTCTTGTTCCAGGACAGAAGATGCTGGAAGTCCCCTGAAGATGCCCACTGAACCCCAATATTTGTTTGTATTATACCCTTACTTCCGCATGTTTGTGAATGGGATTTTCTTTAAACCCACCTGTAGGAAACTGTATCAGTGGGACAGAGTTCTCTAAGTCAATCCTATTCAGGGGAAAGAGTATATAAAATGGCACACCCTTATGTATGGTATGATATGGTATGGTATGATATGATATGATATTGTATGGTATGATATGATATGATATGATATTGTATCGTATGATACGATACAATACGATATGATATATTGTATGTGACCACACAAAAGAGTCAGAACTGATGAAACAGAATGAATTAGGAGACCCTGCAGGGGCCTATCTGTTCAGTCCTCTCTTGGTCCTTAGTTATAACAATTCCTTTCTTTATTCTTTCTTTTCTTTCTTTCCTTTTTCTCTGGGGAACAGGGACTTGGTTTGAGACAAGGTATTTCTCAATGGAAGAATAAAGACTAAAAGGTCACATAGGGCTGGCAGATGGTTCAACAGGAGAGGTGCTTGCAGCCCAAGCCAGGCAACTGAATCCCATCCCTGGTACCCACATAACGGTGGAAGGAGAGAACTGACCCCACAAAGTTGCCACCTGATCTCTGCATGTGCCCTGTGACATACATGTACATAACCCGCACCCCCACAATAATAAATAAATATTTTGTTTTAAATCAAGATCAATCAACATAACCCTGTAACTTAACCTTCTTTGCCCATCTTGTCTCCACATAAGGCTGAGCTCAGCTCCACTGTCCTCTGACTACAGGACTAGGTTGGCTTAGCGTTTGGTTTCACTTGGTTTGGGGTAGGGTGTTTTTGGTTTGGTTTGGTTTGGTTTGGTTTGGTTTGGTTTGGTTTTGGACAGACTCTCACTAGGTAACCGACTCAGAACTCATGCTGTAAGCCAGTCTAGCCTCAGATTCACATTCATCTGCTTACCTCTGCCTCCTGAGTCCTGGGATTAAAGGCATGTGACACCATTCCTGGGCTGGTTTTGGGGGCAGGGGATATGATCCTCAATATGTATCTTTGGATGACCTAGAACTTAAAACAATCCTCCTGCCTCTGCCTCTCAAATGCTAGGATTGGAGCAAGCCCATGTGACTTTTTAGTAGGAGCAGAACACAAAGGTCCAACTTCATTAGAATTCTGATTCGTGCTGCTTGGCACAGACCTGCTAATCCGGCCCTTACTTCACTCCGTCTCCAGATGTGCTGTCCATGAAGCGTCCTGTTCCGAGCTGGTTCTGCTGTTTCACATGCTCCAGATGGTCCCTCTCCTGCCCATCGTAAGGATCACGACTGACATCCCCACAGCAAAGGGGCAGCTGTACAAGAGAAAAAGCATCACAAAATCACTTTGTCATCGTTTTACATGACCCGGGAGCTTTCAGGTGGCGGACCCAAAGACCCAAGAGACACCATCTGACTTTGTGCTCAAATTACATGAAGCAGGATCAGCCCTGTTGATATGTGGCTAGACAAACGGGTGGGAGCTGATGAAGCAGACGAATTGGCGAACCCCAGAGGGGCCTGCCTGTTCAGACCCTCCTTGGTCCTTGGTAGTCACAATTATTTGGGGGGGGGGGGGGGGAAGGGGTCGCCACAGGATTTTTCTCCGTATAGCCCTGGCTGTTCTTTGTATAACTTGACTGTCCTGGCATTCTCTACATAGACCAGCCTGACCTCAGATTTGTGGAGACCCAACTGACTCTGCCTCCCGAGAGCTGCATCACCCTGTCTGGCTGAGGGACCCAGTCAGTCTTAGGTTCGTCCTGTGCAGATAACCACAGTGCAGTGAGTTACTGAGTGCAGGAACAGCCACATGGCAACCAGACAGCATCTTACCGCTGCACATTTCCTATCCTCGGGTGCTTAGAGTTCATTCTTCCTTCTCTTCCTCGATGTTCCCTGGGCCTTGGGGAGGGGGAGAGAGTCAGCTGTCCCACAAAGGGCTGACCCCCCGCTTTCACTTTCAGCACATTAGCCAGTTCCGGGTTTCAACCCACGGCACTAAAAAGCTTCCCGCCCCCCACCCCCCAAGGCTGGGCACAGACGGGCATAAACATGAGTATTTAGAAGACTTGAAGATAAACTTTTACAGAATACCTGACATTTCCAGGGCCTTGTGGAGACGGAGTTCCAGTTTCTATGATTAAACTGGCTTTGTGTTTTCTAAGGTTTGCATCAGAGGTATGAGAACCGAGAGGACAGGAACCGGTCAGAGGGAAACTTGGCTGCAGGAGCCTTCACAGCAGACAACCACTTTCTAAACTCTCACCACGTTCAATTGGCTCCCACACCTCCAGCCCCTCGTTTCCTGAACTCACATCATCCAAGATACATCGTAACAGTCTCTGATTACAGTACTCTTCCTTTGTCATGCTTTACCCTCTAAAGCTTAGCTTAGTTTTAAGGGCAGCAAGGTTACCCCCAGCAGTACCTTCATTCCAATCCTCCTGTGTACTTTCTTTTCTGGATACGGACACAAAATGCCCAAGGAAAGTGTGTAGGAAAGGGACGCGTTTGAGTGTACACGGAGTCGGGAGCACGGAGCAGTTGGTCACACTGTGTCCAAGATCAGCGAGCAGAAGGATGGGAAGGTTTTGGCTCAGAGCGCATTCTTCTCCCCTCCCCCACCGGGAGGGGTGCCACTTAAGTTTAGAGTGGCTCTTCCTGGTTCAGTTTATCCAATCTATAAACTCTCTTAGAGATCTACCCAGAGGTTTATTTCCATGGTTAGTCTTAATCCCATGAAACTGTCGATCCAGATTAGCTCTCGACCGCTGAGCCATCTTTCCAGCTCCCAATCGTCCATCCCATTAGTCTTAACAGTTTAGTTTGTAAAGAAGAAGAGGAGGAAGAAGAGGAAGAAGAAAGAGATATAACTGTGAGGAGGAAAAAATATTTTTAGTTTTATTTAATTGTTTATCCTTTTGGATTTATTTGGGAGTTTTGTGTATGTGTGGATGTTTTTCCTGTATATCTATATGTGTATGTCCATGTGTGTGCCTGGTTCCGCTGGCAGAGAAAAGGAAGATGGATCTCCTAAGACTAGAGTTGTGGATAAGTGTGACTTGCCACATGTGTGCTGGAACCCAGCTCTCAGCAATAACAAATGCTGAACCATTTCTAGGTCAGTTAGATAGTTAGTTAGTTAGTTAGTTAGTTAACTAGCTAGTTAGTTAATTCTTGAGTCAGAGCTGCATTTCGTAGTTTAGTGATCTGAAACTCACTATAAACCCCCAAGAAGGCTCGAATATTAGCAAATTTACTGCTCCAGTCTTCTGAGTGCTAGAATTTCAGGCATAAACTACCACCCTGAGCTTTGAAAAAAAATTCTTAAAATCAACATAACAAGCCATTCATGGTGGCATATCCCTGTAACACCAACACTCGGTAGGAGAATGGTGAGTGTGAGGCTAGCCTGGGCCACCTGATGAGATTCTAGTTGAACAAACAATCAAGCAAAAGAAACCAGGCAACATGACCATCACCTATAAAGTACATTATAATTTAATGTATGTTGGTGAGTCTAATAGTCAATTGAATGGCATAGTTTTTCTTATGTCACATTTTGTTTCTTTCTTGATGGTACATAAAAATAGTGCCTCTTAACATAAGTGGCATTTTAGAGTCAAGAAAGAAAGTATGAAATAATTAAATAGGGGGCTGGAGAGATGGCTCAGAGGTTAAGAGCACTGACTACTCTTCCGAAGGTCCTGAGTTCAAATCCCAGCAACCACATGGTGGCTCACAATCATCCATAATAAGATCTGCTGCCCTCTTCTGGTGTGTCTAAAGACAACTACAGTGTACTCACACATAATAAACAAATCTTTAAAAAAGAAAGAAAGAAAGAAAGAAAGAAAGAAAGAAAGAAAGAAGGAAAGAAAGAAAGAAAGAAAGAAAGAATTATATAGCAGCTTATTTTACACCAATGAGGGAATCTGTAATGAGGCTATGGGAAAGCCCCCCTGTTATATGCAGTTAATAATGTAAGTATTTCTTCCCGATAAACTCGAGGGCATCGTTATGACCTCTGCCGAGACCTCTGCCTAGCTCAGGCCCCACTTCCCTTTGTCAGGGATTCACCTACAGCTCCTCCGCAGCTGCACACAGTGGTCGATTCAGACCACAGCTCAAGTAGCAGGCAGCTTAGGCTGTGTCAGCCACCAGGTTCAAGGTACACAGACAAATTTCATATGGGCAGGACATTAGAACAAAGAGGTGCCTGTGCCTCTGGTCACAGAGCCACAGGGTTTGAAGTGGCCTTTCAGAGAAGCCAGATGCCAGGGGGTAAAAGAGGGCCCGTTCCCGAGGGGCTCGGGGGACGTTACAAACTGGGAGCTTACAGTGATTAGGAAAACCTGTTTGATTCGGGCTTCCTCTTTTTCTCCCCCTGCTGTTGTCATTATATTGTTGCAACAACAACAACAACAGCAGTAATAATATTATTATTGATTATATAATAGCATAATCATATAATGTTGTGTAAAATATTAATGTATAATATAGAAAATTATATATTAATAATAATATTATTATTACTATCTTAGTTAGGGTTTCCATTACTGATAAAAGGCCAGGACCAAAAGCAGCTCCAAGAGGAGGAGGTCCATTGTTCCATCACTTAAGGTGGGAACTGAAGCAGAACCATGGAGAAGTGCTGTTTAGTGGCTTGCTACGCCCTCCCCCCTTCCCCCCACCGCCTGCCAAGGGGAGACGCCCATCCACAGTGGGATGGACCCTCCCACCTCAGTCATTAATCAAGAAATTGCCCCACAGACTTGCTGACAGGCAATCTAAGGCAGACATGTTCTCGACAGAGGTTCCTCTTCTCAAATAATGCTGGCTTGTGTCAAGTTGACCAGTACAGATAGCGTATAAAACAATGGGCTTCACTGTGACAGTTTGTCTATCATTTGCATATCATTTGCACTCTGTTCCTATTCCTTATCTTCCTCACACCCCCCCCCTTTGTAAGATGGGTACGAGTGCATGTGTGTCAGTGATACTAGGACTGTGTGATATGTGTAGATTGCTAGTATCTAGTACCCTAATATCCGTGATAATAAGATATGGGATGTGTGAGTACAGGTAATATTTATAAAGTGCTTGGCAAGAAACATTCAAGAAAATAATTGTGACAAAATCGGTTAGGTTATAAGGGGACTGAATGAGCTGTTGTTTGGGAAAGTAGTGTGAAACTTGTGATTAATACACTGTTGGGCCTGGAGAGATGGTTCAGCGGTTAAAGACGCATACTGCCCTTACAGAGGATCTGAGTTCGGTTCCCAGCACCCACCTTTGGGACCTCCTGTGATACCAGCTCCCAGGGGAACACACACACACACAAGTAAAACCACTTTAAATGCATTGTAGAGCTTGTTATGGTGATGCACACCTATAAGTCTCAGCTCAGAGGAAAGCCTAGACAGGAAGACAGCAGGAGCTCCCAGTCACCCTGTTTACCTCGTGAATTCCGGACCAGCCTGGACTATGCTGAGACCCTGCCCTCCAAACTAAAAAGACAAGTTAGAAAAGAAAACAGTAAGAAACTGGCTAAGCGTGGGTTTCCCATCCCCTTAGAAGCTGAAGCCAAGAGTGGCAGTGATCGCTTGCAAGGCCAGCACTCCAGAAGCTGCGGCAGAGGGATCCTCAGGCCAGCCCAGGCTGCATAGCAGGACCTGTTACAAAATAACACAGATTTTCTTTTTCAATCCTCTGAGCGACGCAGTGAGGTAGAAAGAAGGTGACTAAGAAAAGTATCTACAAAGTGAGGTGTTACAGGCGGCGCTGCACTGGGAGGCTGGGCTCACGTGGGTGGAGTCTTGAGGACCCTGCCCAGGCCACGCCCGGTGTCGCCCAGTGGGCGGAGACCGCCGCAGCTCCGCCCCGGTCGCCTGTCTACTCACGCGCTCACTGCCCCTAGCCCTGTGGGCCTTACTGCCACTGAGTGTACGCTCGATCGTCCGTCCAGACCCCACAGCGACACCATGTTGGGCATGATCAGAAACTCGCTGTTCGGGAGCGTGGAGACGTGGCCTTGGCAGGTTCTAAGCACCGGGGGCAAGGTAGGCCGGCAGGGCTGTAGAGGACCTGGAGGAGGACAGCACGGTCGTCCCCACCCTGGCCGGGACTGGAGCTGGGGCCACGGGGCCGTGGGTGGGACTGTAACCGGAGCTGCATTCCGACTGGGACCGCCCTGTACTGCGGGTGCTCGCTCTGGGAAGGAGGGGAGAGAGCGGTCCGGCTCAGCCAGACCACTGACTCGGGAAAGGATCCATCTTGGCGAGTGGGACACCGCCTGTTGAGTGCATCCTTCCATTTAAGCGGTCCAAACCATCTGAACTTTTCCCCCCTCACAGCTAGCCTGCCTCTGGCTGTGTAACCTAGATTAGCCTCGAATTCTGTCGCAATATTCCTTCTACCTCAGCCTTCCCAGAGTTGGGATTGCAGGCGTGACCCACCATGCCCGGCTACATTCTGAACAATTTTGTGAGAGACTCATGGTTGCATACACGACTGACCAAAATCTTAGTAGGCAAAAACTCAAAATAACAACAAAACCCAAGTACAGTGGAGTAGAAAGGGTGTGTGCAGCAGGCATATCTGCTAGGGAGCCATTAGGGGCCCTTCAACCTGTCTTGGGCTGCTCTGCTCTGCTTGTGTGGGAGTTCCCAGTCAAGTGCGTGTGCAAAGGCTCAGAGCTGATGGTTGCTTTTGATTTATAATAAAAATTGTTAGCGCTGGAGGCATGGAATGAATGGGGAGACATAGTCACCGTGCTCCACCAAATTGGCATCGGCACTGGAGTGGGCATCGGAACATCCGGTCTGCTTTCATGAGAATTAGGATTGGGTGTTCAGGTATAATCTTGAAGGCATGGATTATTGTTTTTCCTAAACTAGTATTTGATTATTGATTGGTTGATACTGGGAAATAAACCTAGAGCCTTGTACGGATCGAGCCAAAAGTTTTGCAATTGATCTGCTCCCTCTGCCTGACATATGTTTTATCTCAGGACAGTCACGCATAATAATTCTGACTAAGGGCCCGTGTTACCTGGGGGCCAAGTCCTGGGCCCTACAACAGTGAACCTCACACAAAGGCACACAACTCAACTTTAGTCTAGACTCAGCCCTCTGGAGGTCTGTCAGGCCACCCCTCATACTCTCAGAGGTTCCTCAGTTGTGAGTAGAACAAACAATTGGAGCCCTGATCACACGGGACACACCTTGTTACAGATAATGAAAAGGCTCATAACTGACTCGGTTAGCTTATACAGCCTGGTGGCCACTGAAGCACCCGAAATTTCAACTTCCCCAGGACTAGTGTTGCCAAATCTCTAAGGAACTTCAGATACCCAAGTTCTCTATGAGAAATCCCCCAATTAAAGATGAATTATTTTTAACAAATAACATTTTGTGTGTGTGTGTGTGTGTGTGTGTGTGTGTGTGTGCCAACTATTCGTGGGCCATGTGGTTTAATAATGAGGATTAAGAGTGGACAAAACCAAACTGGATATGGTGGCTCATGTCTGCCATCCCAAAATTCAAGACGCAGAGGCAGGAGGATTGCCACAAGTTTGAGGCCAGGCTGGGATACATGTGAGTTCCAAGCTGGCGCTCAATAGCCACAGAGTAGGTGAGTCTACCTCGGAGTTCTGCCCTTGTGGAGCTTGGGTTCCGGTGGCTAATGAGCGAATAAATCTACACTGTGGTACTGGAGAGATGGGGCAGTGGTGAAGAGCGTGCGCTGCTCTTGCGGAGGACGTGAGTTCAGTTCCCTGCTTCCACCTCAGGTAGCTCACACCGAAGTGCTTAACTTAACAGTGTAGTTATCTCACTAAAACTTCAAAAGAGTTTATTAAGCCAGGTGTGGCTGCAATCCCAGCACTGGGAATGGGAGGCAGGAGGATTGTAGTAAGTTACTTAACATCTCAGCTACCCAGATCCTTCAACTGTAGAGGGAAACTAACAGTACCTCTGACAAGTTATTAAATACTCAAAGACAAGTGTAAACTTTGTTTTTTACAGAGGTGGGCTGTTGCAATTTTAAGGAGATTCTCTCTCTCTCTCTCTCTCTCTCTCTCTCTCTCTCTCTCTCTCTCTCTCTCTCTCTCTCCCTCCCTCCTTCCCTCCCTCCCTCCCTTCCTCTCTCTCTGAAAATGATCATCTGCTTTATCCTGGAAAGAGTCTGGTTCAGACTCTGCCAGCTACACTCCCAGCAGACAGAAGGCGCACTGCTGACAGGTTGCACGCTATCCATGTGCTCAAGACTGATTCCAGCCAGACCTTATCAGGCTTCTAGTTGCTCTGGGAGGGAGGGACTAGGGAACCCTGTGCTAAGGTGGGTGGGTCTTGAGAAGGCTTGGGACTCGACTGATAGGAACGCTGATGTCATCAGCCCAACCTATGCAAATATGTCCAGACCTAGAGCCTGGGTTTGAGTCCTGGCTCTACCATCTGCCCACTGTGACCTGGGTGGTCCCTAACTTCTTACTCCCCAGTAGCTCTAAAGATGAAGGCTGAAGCCCTAACCTCTTTGGCTTGTTGGAGGCAGCAGCGTATGATGACTGAATTCATGTTAAGTGTTTCAAGGGACAGCAATACATGGAAAGTTCTCTTAACAGTTTCTTCTCATGGGAAAGAGGGCTTCTAAAAATCATCACGTGGACTACAAGTAGCCTGAAAAAATAAAATGACCTTAAAAGGACTTGACAAGCCCCGAGCAGGGAACATTCTTTGGAGTTTGACCCTCACCCACTTTGCACCGATTGTGAAATATTGGTGTTTGTAACCACAGGTCCAGATCCTCACCCAGGAACTGGTTGAGAGTCTCAGCCACTGGGAGGTGGGGGAGAAGACAGCTGCTGCCCTGTTCCAACGGAACAAGAGAATGTTCTGGGTGGATGGTGTGGAGAGCCAGCAGTGTTCACACGGGTGGCCGGTTCCACTCAGATAATACACCCATACAGAGCTCTGTACAGAATTGATGGTTTTCCAGACAGCATCCATTTTTCTTTCCTTGCTTCTTTCTCTTTCCCTGTCTTCCTGGTTTGCTTTCCGTTTTTTATGAAACAGGGTCTCGTGTAGCTCAGACTGAACCCCTGATCCTCTCACCTACACCCACTAGATGCCAGGAATGGCACACACAACCATGCCTGTCTTAACATCCGTATTCATTCATTCATCCATTCATTCATTCTTTTTCTTTGGAGTTTTGGTTTTGTGAGATAAGGTTTCATGGAGTGCTAGGCTGAGCTGGGATTATAGACATGTCCCACCACAGCCAGTTAATGTTCATCTTCTACACTTAACTCTTCTCAGTGGTCCCTTGATGCAGATGGCAGGCATGAGCACTGAAGCTGTGGACAAGTAGTGCCCACGAGAGACCTGAGCTGGCTTTCCCCTGAGGGCCGTTATTGACCAGGTTCTCATGCCTGTATTAATCAGTCACTAAAGTAGTCCTTGTCAATAAATTAAATTTAATTAAATCCGTGGGCCTCCTTTCCAGGAAGGAAGGAAGAAAGGAAGGAAGAAGGAAGGAAGGAAGGAAGGTGTTTTAGAGCATCAACCACATGCAAGTTGTTTATTAGATACAGAGAGATACAGCAGTGACACAGACAGTTCTAATCCAGGCTTATGGCTAGGAGTAAGGCTTACACATATTATTATGTCATTATAGTTATAAGAAGTGTTTTGTTAACATATAAATTCCTCCTAGCAAGCTACCCCAGGAAATTTGTTTTTGATAGGCCCCTCTCTGAGGGGGTGAATTACAAACCACAGGACCTGTTCCGTGAGTGGCCTCAGCTGATGGCAGACAGAGGCAGTAGAAATACCTTCCAGGCAGAGGAAGCAACAGGAATGAGTGGGAACACCCTGGGCATTACAGGGAACAGGAACCTGACATGGCTCACACCTGTAATCCCAGCTCCCATGAAGCTGAGGCAGGAGGATCACCATGAGGTTGAGGTTAGCCTGCTGGCATACAGAGTGACACCCTGTCTCAGGAGAGGAGGAGAAGGAAAGAAATCACAGTGTGACACCGGAGCGCTCTGGTTCAGCGGACAGGCCCAGGGGAAGCTAGATGACACGCAGATCGTCTAGGTCAGGTAAGGAGCCAGTGATGGGTTGAGAGACAGCTCAGCAGGTAAGAGCTCTTACTGCTTTTGCAGAGGACCCGAAGTTGATTCCCAAGACCCACGTGGCGGCTCACAGCCTCCTATAACTCCAGGTCTGAAGGCTCTGATACCTTCTGACCACCAAGGGGTCCTTTGCATATGGTGCACACATATACACTCAGGGGTGTGCATATATGCACATAAAGGAAAATAAGTTAGTACCATGAGAATTCAGCAATGAAGCTGATTAGCCAGTGCACTGCTGGACAATGAGATCTATACAGAATCTCTACATGGGCTTTCTTGACCACCTCCACCCATTCTGGGCCTTACTCTCCCCCTGCCAATGACTCCCGGATTTACTCCTGTTTCTTGACATCAGCTATCTTCCCAGCTTCTGTCTCTCTCTCTGTCTCTCTGTCTCTCTGTCTCTCTCTGTCTCTGTCTCTCTCTCTCTCTCTCTCTCTCTCTCTCTCTCTCTCTCTCTCTCTCTCTCTCTCTCTTGGTTTTCCGAGACAGGGTTTCTCTGTGTAGCCCTGGCTGTCCTGGAACTCACTCTGTAGACCAGGCTGGCCTTGAACTCAGAAATCCACCTGCCTCTGCATCCCAAGTGCTGGGATTAAAGGCTTGCACCACCACTGCCCGGCTCAGCTTCGGTCTCTTCTGGCCAACTGCCCCATGGGCCATTTGCTCATCCAGCAGGGTCAGAGAAAGAGCCGGGCAGGGAGCCCTTTTATTTATTTATATTTTACTTATATGGAAGTATCTAGCCTTTGGAGTCTGAAGAGAGGAGAGGTTACTGGGGAGCAAGGGGTGGGATAATAAGAGTCCAGCTCAAGGTTGATGTTGATTACAGACCCTTCCTGGAACCTCAGACACACCCACACAAGCCTGTGACAATCACAGAAATCAGTTGAATTAATTTAGAGTAGTGAGAACCAGCGAGGTCCCAGATCACCGTCACTGGGCTCAAGGCTACGCAAGCCAACTCCTACAACGCTGAGGCTGCTGGTGGTGTCTTTGCCCTCTGCTCTTGGCACACCCTTCTTGACCGTCTGCTCCAACCACAGCGATCTGCTCACATTCTTCTTCATTGTAGTACCATTGTTTCTTTAACAACATTTTTTGAGATTCTCTTTATTTTCATTTTTGTGTGTATGGATATGTTACATCTGAATGTGTGTCTGTGCACCGCAAGTGTGCAGTGCTTGCAGGCTGCAGTTGTAGGCCATTGTAAGCTACCATGTGGGTGCTGGAAAACAAACCCAGGTCCTCTGGAAGAGCACCCACACGCCGAGCCCAGCCGAGCCCAGCCGAGCCCAGCCGAGGCCAGCCACGTCTCTAGTCCCACCATACTGTTCTTGATGTCTCTGATAATGCCCTCCTCTAACCATCAGCATTTTGGCACATTTTAGAATAATAACTTTGTAGCCAGGAGAAGTAGTTCATGGTCTTCATTTGCAGCATTTCAGATACTGAGGCAGAATTACAACAGTTCAAAGGCAACCTGGGCTACATAGTGAGTTCCATTCAGGCCAACCTGGGCTATTGAGAGACACAAAAACAAAGCAAACAACAACTAAAAGAGAAAAGTTAAAAAAAGAAAAAAAACCCTAAAGTTATTTCATCTCAGCACCTGGTTATTATTCCCATTTTATTAATCTCTCTTTTCATGTGTATGGTCTTGAGCCTGCGGCATCTACCACAGGTTTGCAACAATGTTTATTCAAAGAAGCAAGCACTGAACACCCAGGTGAATGATCTGGAAGCCTCTTTAAGGCCTGTGACCTGCTGGAACAGGAAGGCACATGCATAGAGCCCCCAGACTCCCCTAAGCAGCCCTGTGCACACTGCCCTGGTGCACTGCACCCCTTCTGATGACAGCATACCATCCTCTGGATTCCCCTTTGCTAGATCCAGTCTTTCCTGATATCGGAAACCACGGTCTGAGCTTGGAAGATGGCACAGTCGTCACCCTGTCATTTGCCTTGCATCCCGGGCTCGGTAGCACACGCTGTGATCCCAGCACTGGGCAGGCAAAAGGAGGAGGGTCCATGGGACTCACCAGCAGGCCTGCTTATGCACACTTAGTGATGTCGAAGCCAACAAGAGAGACCCTGTCTCAAAACACAAACAACCAAGGGCCTGTAGAGATGGCTCAATGGTTGAAAGCAGTGGCAGTGGAGGACCTGGTTCAGTTCCTAGCATCCATATAATGATCCACAAGCATTCATAACTCCAGTTTAAGGGGATTTGATGCCCTCTTCTGAACTCTGGGACCCAGGTTTGCACCTGGTGTACACACACACACATACACACATACACACACACACACACACACACACACTCTCTCGCGCGCGCACTCATGGAAGGAAGAAAGAAAGGCCAACGAATCAGCTGTCTCCTTTCCAGGAAGTTCTTGCCATCAGTTTCCCCATTTGTTAGAGAAGTCAACTAAAAGAAATGAATTTCGAGGGCGTGCTTAGAGTTTGTCCCCAACATATAAATGTCTGTTCCTAACACACATGGTGGCTAAAGAGAAGCAGAATGCTGGGTGCATCCCCACAACCCTGCAACAAGATTAGAGCAGAGGTCAGGGGCAGAATTCCATTTCCTGTTTCGCCTCTTAGCAGCTGGGTCTTCTTGAGAAATCCAGTCTGTCTGATTGCTCATTTCCTTTTGGGGAAACGTAGCTAGACAAACTTTAAAACCGTTTGCAACTCTGAACCTCTGCAATTCTGATTCACAGTTGAGTTTTGAGAAGTTAAAACACTACAAGTAGCAGAATCCCAGGGTGAGAGGGTCACAAGGACAGAGGTGGTGTACCGTGTTCTGCTGCCGCACACCCACTGCAATGGAAGGCAATGTGGACGTGACGGTCTTTAAGTCTTGGTCCTTGGTGTGGCAGCTCAGAGTCAAGGCTCTGTACCTACCCCCTGGATTCTTAGTTTGATGCAGTTCCCGTCTCACAGAAAAGGGCTTTCTTTCTTTATTTTATTATTTAATTATTTGACAATTTCATAATGTATATAATACATTTTAGTCCTTTACATTCCCTGTTACCGTGTCTCGTGCCACAGCCTTCTCCCAAAAAGTGACCTCTTGCTTCCTGTGTTCTCTTCCCCTCCCCTTCTCTCTGTGTCTGTCTGTCTGTCTCTGCCTCTCTCTCTCTCTCTCTCTCTCTCTCTCTCTCTCTCTCTCTCTGTGTGTGTGTGTGTGTGTGTATGTGTGTGTGTGCGTATGTGTCTAGGTGTCTCTGTGTGTGTCTCTGTCTCTGTGTGTGCATATGTATGTCTCTGTGTCTCTCTCTCTGTATGTCTCTGTCTCTCACTCTTGTTTCCCCCTACTTTCTCTCTGTGTGCAGATGTGTCTGTGTGTCTCTGTGTGTCTCTGTGTATCTCTGTCTTTCTGTCTCGGTCTCGGTGTGTATCTGTGTCTCTGTGTGATTCTCTGTCTCTGTCTATCTCTCTGTCTCTGTGTGCATATGTGTCTGTGTCTCTCTGCCTGCCTGTCTGCATGTATCTCTCTCTCTTTGTGTACCTATGTGTCTGTGTCTCTCTCTGTCTTTCTGTCTCTCTCTCTGTGTATGTGTGTCTGTCTCTGTCTTTCTCTGTGTCTCTGTGTGTATGTGTCTGTATGTGTCTGTGTGCCTGTCTCTGTATGTGTATGCGTGTGTGTGCATGCATGTGTGTGTGTGTGTGTGTGTGTGTGTGCACGCGCGTACTAAGTTTAAATAGGCTTTCCTGCGTTAGTGTGGGAGAAGTATAGTCACACCACTGAAACTGATGCCCCTTTCCCCAGACACCATGAACTGTCAGGACATGAAAAATATTTGCTTTTGAGACAGATTTTGAACTGGGCGTGGTGGTGCACGCCTGTAATCCCAGCTCTTGGGAGGCAGAAGCAGGCGGATTTCTGAGTTCGAGGCCAGCCTGGTCTACAGAGTGAATTCCAGGACAGCCAGGACAACACAGAGAAACCCTGTCTCAAAAAACCGAGAGAGAGAGAGAGAGAGAGAGAGAGAGAGAGAGAGAGAGAGAGAGAGAGATTTCAGAGAGCCCAGGCTATCCCTGAACTCAAATATCTGTTCTTCCTGCCTCGACTTCCCCATTGCTAAAGCTATAATCATGTCCTACCACAGCCAGTTTATACAGTGTGGGGATTGAACCCAGAGCTTTGTGAATTCGAGGCAAGCCCATCCAGCTACTCCTCAACCCCCGAATGGGAGCTTAAACATGAAATTGACACCTGGAGTTTGGGTTCAGTTCTCCTGGCTCTGGGTGTGGTGGTGTGGTGCATGCCTTTAGTCTCAGGCACTGGGAAGCAGAAGCATGCGGGTCTCTGTAAGTTTGAGACCAGCCCAGACTAGTCAAAGCACAGCGAGTCCCAGACCAGCCAGGGTGACATAGTGAGACCACTCCCTGCCTCCCTCCCCCCAAAAGATAAAATCTCCCTGTCTTCTTCTTAGTACTCACCTTTGATATGTGCTACAAAACAATAGGGCTTTTCTTTTGCATTCCAAATATGAAATTAGAGTATTAAACATACTTGCTCAAACTACAGAGACCACTCACAGCCCTCTTTGAGCCCTGGGAGACACAGTCTCTTCCCCAGTTGAGAATCTTTTGTGTAGAATGTTACAGGAAACTCTGGTGAACCTAAGGCAGCCAGTGTCTCAGTCATGTGCCTTGTTTTCATAATCACCTAAGGAGAAATAGTCCTTCGTCAAATAAACACTGGTGGGTTTGATTAAGATATAAGACTGTGTGGTTCTTGTCCACAAAGACTTTATTTTTCAACTCCAACAGTGTCCCATCTCCAAACAATACAATCAAGAGAGATTTACTTTCAGTGCATTGAGATAAAATTCACTCAAGCAGAAGAGGGGAAAGGACTAGAAAGACAAACAGTTAAATTGTACCCATCAGGGTCATGTGTTAGTTTTGCAGAATTTTGGTTCTGCCACATATATGGAAAGCCTGATATAGAAATCTTTTTTCCAAAGCTGGAGAGATGGCTCGGCAGTTAAGAGCACTGACTGCTTTTCCAGAGGACTCAGGTTCAATTCCCAGCACCCACATGGTGGCTCACAATTGTTGGTAACTTGAGTGTCAGGGGATCCAATGCTCTCTTCTAGCCTGCCGGGCACCAACACATACATGACACACAGACACAAATACATCCGTACACATAAAAAAAATTTAAAGTCTTAAAAACAAGCTATCTAAAAAAACCATGGCAGTGGTGGTGCACACCTTTAATCCCAGCTCTTATGAGGCAGAAGCAGGTAGAACTCTGAGTTTGAGGTCAGCCTGGTCTACAGAGTAAGTTCCATGACAGCCAGGAGTACACAGAGAAACCCCATCAACCCTGTCTCGAACGAAGAAAAATGGTTTCTTTTCGTGGATTGTAAGTTTTTTTAAGTTGAGGAACAGACAGAATGAGGTTTGAGAAGCACTGCCTTGCCAAATATCCAGGAACACGAAATTATATCGCAAGGTGAAGGGACAGAATGCCAAAGGAGAGCTGCCTGTTTCCTGAGTCTGAACACCAGGGGAGGGTTCGTGGCAGTAGGACCGAGGACAGAGGGTGGAGCTTAGCGGAGAAAGACTTAGTGTGGGAAGAGAGACTGCAGCACCAGGAAGATAGAGCAGCATTGGAGGCCCATTAAGGGAATGGGATCCAGCCCTGGATGGAGACACACCATCATCTCCTCCCTCAAGAGTTCTGCAGTCAGTCGGGCAGGCCAATCACCCCACCAAGGGACCGTCCGCAGGAAGGGAGGTTGCCGTAAAGATGCTGGAGGAACACTTATCCATTTAATCAGATGATACCATACCTTTCCCTTCCCAGAATCCCAGGCTTTAGTAGCCATAGAGCTGTAGTCAAGCCTGCCCACTTTCCTGCTTTACTCAGAGAAGCACACCATGTCTCTCCTCCCCGGACACCTCAGGCCTCACGTTTTTGGAACCCCTCCAACCCCACCCGTGGAGGTGGCCTCCATGTCAGTGTCAGTCAGATGGCTCACTCTTTCCTCTTTCTCCCTCAGGCAGCTCACCTGGCCTGGGTTGGCTGGTTTGTTTAGTTCGGAAAGGCTTCCCTTTGAGCCTGTTTTTAAGTTATTTTATTAATGAGTCTAAGAACCCCAAAAAGGGACCCCCCATTTCTTCAGTAACATGGCAACTCTAATCTGACCCCACAAATTTATGGTAACTTCTACTGGGTCCCAGGCCCAGCCTGGGAAGAAAGAAATACACAATAGAGAAAAGAGAGAGAGGCTAGGGACTAGCTCGGTGGCAGAGCCTCTAAACACACACACACACACACCATGACTCAACACATACACACATACATATATACATATACACACACACCACAACATATTACTCAGCACTCCTTCACACACACACATATACACACACAACACAGCACAGACATGCACACATACACACACACCATGACATATCACACAGCACCCCTACACACACACACACACACATATACCACTACATACCACACAGTACCCCTCCACATACAAACACACACATACACACACACACAACACACAGTACACACACACATACATAAACACATTTTATGACATATCACACAACACCTCTCCAGATACACACACACACACACACACACACACACACACACACGGCTCTCTCTTGACACTATAATAAGCACAGGTAGTGGGTAGTGCTGGGTCTAGAAGCTGTTGAACAGAAGGACTTTTTTCCCCTGGTAGTGTTGTGCATAAATACTAGGGCCTCTCCCACGATAAGTCAGCACTCTACTTCGGAGCCGTATCCCAGCTCTCTAACAAATCTCGGCCGTGCTTCTAGAACGGGATTTTCAGTTTCCAGGAGATTGCTGCTGCTGCTAATGCATTTTTTGTTTATTTTCTCCTTTCCATGCTTTTCTTCACGTTTCTGGCATCTCCCAAATGTTGGATCTCTTGTGCATTTTTTGGTTTGTTATTTATTACTTATTATTAATTTATTTATTTATGTGTGTGTGTGTGTGTACACATATATGTTCATTCCTGTGAGTGAGCACACGTGGCACACATGTGACAGTCAGGGGACAACTTGCAGAAGTTGGACGTCACCTTCTACCACACAGCACCTGGGAATCGAACCTTGGTCATCAGACTTGGTGACAAGTGCCTTTACCTGCTGAGCCGCCCATCGCTGGCTCTCTTAATGTTCTAAGTCGTGATAAATTTATACATGCTAACAAGCTCCATTAGGAGAGTTTCGTCTTATCTCTCTATATACACGTACATATCATTACACTTTGTTCCTGTTTGACTCCGCTCTTCTCCTCCCTCTCCACATAGTTCCCTTCAGCTTTCTTGTCCTTTGTGTATGTACATGTGTGTGCATGTGTCTCTGTGCATATGTGTGCCTGTATGCATGTGTGTGTGTGTGCATTTAAATCTGGATTCTGTGTGAAAGAAAAGATACCTGTTCTCACCCTCCTCCACCCTCCCTTTAGGCCACTTCCTCCCCTCTCAGAGTCCACATGCCCGCCCGTCACCTGTGCATATAGTCTGTTAGATGTTGCACATGAGGAAACACGGTATCTGTCTCTGAGTCTGCACTATGTCACTCAGCGTGGTGCTCTCCTGTCCCAATCGCTTTCCTGCAAGCGTTGTTGTTTTCGCTCTTATCTACAGCTAAACAAGAGCGTTGTCTGAATCCCACGGTCTGTACCCACCGCTCCGTTGGGAAGCATCTGCCCTGGCTCCGAGTCTAGGTTGCTGTGAATAACGCAGTCATCAGCATGGGTGGAGCACATGGGTGTGTTGCCGGGAATGGTGCAGCTGGGTCCTGTGGCCAGTCTGCCTTTAGTTCTTCCATAGCAGCTGAGCCGCTCCGCGTTCTGTCAGCAGTGTACACGGCTCCTCTTTCCCTGCACCCTTATCCTTGCCAGAACATGCTGTCATTTGTCACTTGGCTGCCCTGCCGCTGCCACCACCTGCCCCCAACTCCTCTTCCTCTTCGTCTTTGTAGCTTTGGGTATTTGGTAAAGAGGAGCGTTGTGTGTGTGTGGGGGGGGGGGCGTTATTTTTTGGTTTGATTTTTTTTAATTATTATTTTGTTTTTTGAGACCAGATCTCATGTAACCCAGGCTGGCCTAGAACCCCTGATCCTTCCATCTCTGCCTCCAAGTGCTGGGTCTACAGGCAGGTGCCATTCTGCCTTCACTTAAGTTTTCACTAGCTCCCTTGTCGTCTTTGCCTGGTTTCTTCTTTTCTTACCTTTCTCCCAGCAACGTTGCCTTCTAACCTTTCTGGGGATTTTCTTCATATCTGTTAGCATATCCTTAAAAGATTAATTTTTAAATTATTTGTTTGTGTACAAGAATTGGGGTACCCTAGAATTCAGAGGCTTTGGATCCCCCAGACCTCTAACTACAGGGAGTTGTGAGCTGCCTCACACGGGTGCTGGGTACTAAACCTGGGTCCTTTGTGAGAGCATTGCACACCCTTTGCCTCTGAGCCAACTCTCCAGCGCCCAACACTTCTTTCCTTCTTTGTATTTAATCTCCAAAATCTTTTTCGATCTCTTGGTGTTCCATTTTTGTAGCATTTCCAGTATTCTAGGGGGTACAACAAATTCTCTATTTCCCTCAGAATATCAGTTATAACATTTATTTGATTGCTTGGTTGGTGGTGGTTTTACATTGAGACAGCATGTCATGTAGCTGGCCTTCAACTTATGTAGCTGAGGATAACCTTGAACTCCTGTTCCGTCTCCACCTCCCAAGTGCTACAGATACAGGTGTGTACTATCTCTTCCTATAAGATCTTTTAAATACCTTTTGATAGTCTACTTTTATAAAACTCTCAGAGTTAATTTCTTACAGTGCTTCCTATCGAGCCCATCTCTACACCCACTCTGGCGGGTTTCTCAATGTTTGCACTCCTTTGTTCTCCCCCCCTGCTCCCCCCCCCCCGTGTCTCCCACATCTCTAGGAAGACGTCTCCTATGAGGAAAGAGCCTGTGAGGGGGGGAAGTTCGCCACTGTGGAAGTGACAGACAAGCCCGTGGATGAGGCTCTCCGGGAAGCGATGCCCAAGATCATGAAGTATGTGGGTGGCACCAATGACAAAGGTGAGCATCCCCATGGGACAAGGCTCTATCCGTGGAAACACCAGGGAGGGGCTGTGGACACCGTAACTGCCTATGCCAATGTCACGTGCAGGAAGTTCACGGCAGGAAGCTTTCCTGTCAGCCCACTCTGTTGTCAGCCCAGCCTGCCTCTCAAGTTGAGATATGCATGGTCTCCGTCACTCAGTTCTTTGTTCCTTGCAAGTACACAGTCAGGTGTTCACCCTGTTTTTTGGTTGGTTGGTTGGTTTGGTTTTTCGAGACAGGGTTTCTCTGTCTGTCCTGGAACTCACTCTGTAGACCAGTCTATCTTCCAACTCAGAAATCCTCCTAATTCCAGTACTTGGGAGGCAGAGGCAACTTCCCCCCTTCTCACCCATTGCTGTGTCTCTTTAGAGCATCACAGCGCTGGGGTCAAACCTGGGTGCTTGGGTGCACTAAGCAGATGCTCTTCCACTGAGCCCCAACTCCTCATGGATTTTGAGTCAGGATCTTGCTGTGTAGCTCAGGCTGCTGGGACTCACAATCCTTCCTCTTCCTCCTGAGTGCTGGCATTACAGGCATGAGCCACCACCCGCCCCCCTGGGCTCTTTCAAGGCCTTTTAATATAAACAGAGTATTCCTACAATAGTTGTGTGTCTGCAGCTTGTTTTGTTATTCCCCTCTGCGGCTAAGCATCTTCCTAAGCATAATTACTCAGAGCTGCAGTGTATGCAGGACACGTGAATGATGTGTCCCTAATTCACTCAGACATACTCCAGTTTTGAACAGTTATAAACTGTCCTGCAGGGAATATCTTATCACCAATACTCTTCCATAGTCTGTATTTTTTCCCTCAAAAAATCAGGTCCTTATCTATCTACATTCCTTTTTTTAAGATTTATTTATTATTTATTATATGTAAGTACACTTTAGCTGTCTTCAGACACCCAGAAGAAGACATCAGATCTCATTACGGATGGTTGTGAGCCACACGTGGTTGCTGGGATTTGAATTCTGGATCTTTGGGAAAGGAGTCAGTGCTCTTTGGGAAAGGAGTCTGAGCCATCTCTCCAGCCCCATCTGCATTCTTGCTATGTGTCACTAAATGGTTTTTGGTTTTGTTTTCTTCAAGCATGGGGGCTGGAGAGATGGCTCAATGGTTAGGATCTATTACTGCTCTTGCAAAGGACCTAAACTCAGTTCCCAGCAAATTGAAAAGCAGGAGAGGTGGCTCAGCGCCTCGGCGCACAATCTCCTCTTGCAGGAGACCTCAGTTCCCAGCACCCACCTGGTGGCTCGCAGCCATCGGTAACCCCAGTTCCTGGGCATCTACTGCCCTCTGCTGCCCTCTACAGACACCTCCATGAGCAGAGTGCACATAAGCCCCTGAAGGCACACATACAAAATAGATAAATGGCCACCGTACCCCAGCCTCCTGCATATAGGACAGGACAATGCACATGTCTAATTGTCATTTACTGACTGGAGTGTTGATTGCTCTTTTTTTTTAATTGCCATGGACGAGAACTGAGGTCCACGGCCCTCTGTCTAATGCCCGCTTCCCTCTGCGTTCTGATGCTCAGGAGTCGGCATGGGTATGACGGTCCCTGTCTCCTTTGCTGTGTTTCCCAACGAAGATGGCTCCCTACAGAAGAAACTCAAAGTCTGGTTCCGGATTCCGAACCAATTTCAAGGCAGCCCACCAACGCCCAGTGATGAGAGTGTGAAGATCGAGGAGCGGGAGGGCATCACTGTCTATTCCACGTAAGGAGATGCTTCTTAGTGTTTGCTGGTTCTAGCCACTCCTCGGGTCTCCTCGGGGAGTATTTACATAGGCTTTTCACGGGTACTTAATTCAGTGAAGAAACCCTGAGTCCTGGCAGTGACTCCCTTTAATTTCTTCAGGCTGTAGCACACGTGCATTTGTGGTTTGTCTGGATAAATGCCTTGGCCTGTAGCCATATTGATAGGTAGAAAGAGTCACCTCAGCCTAAGCTCAAGATGAACTCCTGCATTAGCCATAGCAGGGTCTCAGAAAAATCAAGGGATATATAAATGTGTGTGTGTCTGTGTGCATGTATAAATAATATATATGCCAGTACTGTATATGTCAATAATGTATATGTCTATAATATTGACAATAATGTGTGTGTTTGTATATATAAATAATCTGTATGTCAGTACTGTGTATGTCAATAATTTATGTCAATAATATTGACAATAATGTGTGTATTTATGTATATAAATAATATATGTCAGTACTGTATATGTCAGTAATATATATGCCAATTATATCGATAATAATGCGCGTGTGTGTGCGTGTGTGTGTGTGTGTGTGTGTGTGTGTGTGTGTGTAAATAATAGCTTGGGGCCATGGATATATAGGGTATAATAGCTGGGGAATACATGATTTACACCCCAGACTTCCTCACATATAGAAGGATAGAGAGTGTTTGTCAGAACTGAACAGGAGCCTCCTACTGGTTCCTGGTCTGTGGTCCTTTAAGCAAGGGACACATCTTCTCTCCTATTAGGACTTCTTCGCAGTGACATTTCTTCATTATAGAAAGTAGTAGGTGCGAACTGTTGCCTGCTCTTACTTAGTTTCCTTTGTCTTGTTTTCTTGTGCCGGGAATTAACCCCAGCACCCCATGCATGCTGAGCTTGTATTCTACTGCCTATCTGTGTACCAGATGCTAGGATGACCAAAGACTTGTACTCCCCAAGGGAGCCAGTGGGGCATGGGAGGCTAGGAGCTAAGGTCTGGAAGTGACCTCAGGAAGCTCAAGCAGCTTTGAGCAAGCAAACGCTTCAGGAGAAAACTCTCCTCCCCAAAGGTGTTACAGCTCTGTATGACAGAAGCTCTCAGACAATCCTTGATGAAGTAATTAGTTCTCACATCTTTATCTCTTCTGGAGTGTTGGGATCGGACAGCGGATGCTTTCTATTGGCTTGGTCTGAGATGTTAGGGATGCCTTATCTGCATATAGAGGGGCTTCGGGGCGCTGCCTCTATGTGACTGATTTTCAGTGTCCTCTCCATGGGGTGGCATGGTCTCGTGACCCCTGTTTGGGTTGGGAGCAGGTAAAAAGCCTACCTCCTCAGGTATGAGGTGCAGGGGCTTCTGAACTCACTCAACCTTGCCAAGTTTCCTGGCACGGTCCACTGCCTCATATTCTACCTCCAAGCTAATCATACCCACAGCCTGGTGTGTGTTTTTATCCTTTGGTCCCTCGTCTGCCCTCAGAAGTCAAGTCTCTTCTAGATAATTGCTGACTCCCTGTTTGTCAAAATCCCACTGTGTATCAGGCACCTAACCAGGTTCAGAGAAAGGCCAGAACCTTCGCCAATAGTAACCACAGGTTGGGGTTGGGTTCTGCTCAAGCTCAACTTCATGAAAGTTGACTATACGAGTAATCTCGCACTGCACAGTTTCTGTCCGATGAAAGCTTCCCTACCCCACCCAACCATGCCTGGTAGGCTTCCCTGTTCTAATTCCTCCTCCGAGGGTGGGACTTTGTTCCCCAGAGCTAGCTTAGAGTCACTCCTTAGAAAACTAGTGTGGTGAGCTTGCTGCTGCGGCCATTCTTTGGCTGGGTGAATAGAGCCCCCCACAGGGCAGAGAGGGTGATGCAACTGTGCCTCTGACAGGGACCCCCCCACCCACCCGGCCCCACCCAGTCCTGTGTTTCTTTCTATTCTGGCCCTCACTCAGACTTCTCAGTCTCTGTGCAGAGGCTTCTGAAAACTCTAAGCAGAGTTGGGAGTAAGGCAGGCAGGTCACTGAGGCACCCAGGATGCAAAGTTTAAGGAAGCTCTTAAACTCCTACAGTCACTAAGGGCAGGATGAGCACTGAGAGTAAGAGCCACCTTAAATCGTACACTCTGGGGGTCTACTGGCCTCTCTGTCAGTCCCCAGCTCCGTCTTGCCTACTCCCCTTTCTGCTCTCTGAGAAGAGGCCGGTAGTGTGATTCTCAGCTCTGCTACATAATAAAAAGATAAGGCTTTAGAAATTAGTAAGCCTCTCCTTTTTAAAACTTTTTATTGTTCTTTGTGAATTTCACCTCAGGCATCCCAGTCCTGCTCATCTCCCCACCCCCACCCACTCCATATACTTGCTGTCCACCCTTGCAACCTCCCCCCATCAGAGAAAAAGTCTCATTGTGGAAGCTGTAGCGTGTCACAGTGTGTCCCACGGCGTTACCTTCATGCAGTGTTCATGCAGTGAGTCACTGGTCTGGTAGGAGGCCTCTGGCTTCTGCTGCTCACTGGGACTCCTCGTGGATATCCTGTTGTTGTGCTGTGCCACGCAAATCCTGTAGTTTTGGATGTGTAGGACCGGGCCCTTCATGAATCTCAGCAGTTCATTAGTGCTGGGGTAGGACAATTCAAAGCCCTGGATCTGGGCCTGAGAGGTAGCTGAGCTGGTCAGCCCGTTGACTCTCCCACTCGCAGACCCTCGAGGACCGCTCACTAGCAACCGGCACTACCAGGGGCAGCTCTATCCTGCTGTTCAGGTGAGGTGCAGGGCCTGCTCTCCCCAGGGTTGCAGCTGGTGAGGTACCAGGCATATTCTCTCACTCTCGTGACCCTAGGGCTAGCCTGCCATTCGTGGCGTGGAACAAGGGAAGGGAGGAAGATATCTCTCCCTCATCTGCACTACCGCCCAGTAGACAAGAGGCAGGGCTGATCCTCCCACCCTTGAACCCTCAGGGCCAGCTCACCCACAACTCCCACATCAAGGGCCAACTCTACAGTGCTGCTCAGGCAAGGGGCAGGGCCTGCTCTCCTAAGTGCTGTGGCTGGTGAGGGGCAGGGCCCGCTCTCCTAAGAGGTCTCATGACTCTTGTGCCAGGTCTCCTGGCTGCCACAGGTGGTGAGGGATAATGGGAGAGGAGGATATCTCTCCCTCATCCACGACACTACATGGAAGGTAAATGGTAGTGTTAGGTCTCCAAGCACTTGCTCGTACCCTCAGGGGTGGCTCATAGGCGACTCCTGAACTGTGTGTGTGTGGGGGGGGTGGGGGGGACTGCTCTCCCGAGTACTGCAGCTGGCTAGGGGTGGGGTCATCTCTCCTGCTCTCATGGCCCCGGGGCCAGCTCTCCCATGATGACAGGTGAGGGGTGGGGCCAGTTCTGCTCAGCCCCCAGATATCAACATGTCCCCAGGCAACAGCCTAGACCAGGGATGTCTGTCTGTTGTTTAGTGATAACAGACCCCAGCTGCTGCAGTGGCCCCCAGAGGCAGCACAGGCCAGAACCCCACCATGGTCATCACAAGGCGTCACCAGCTACTCACATCCTCTCTGCCCTCCAGGCTCCAGCTCTGCCTCTCTTCATTGTGCCCACATCTTTCTGTTTCTCTTTCTGCTCCATTTCTTTGCCACTTTACTTGCTCCTCTTAGTGGTACCCAGAGTCTTTGAGTGTCTGGAGTCATCTCAGGAGCACTGTACCCTGGTGCATTATGGCACCAGGCAGGGGGTCATCTCGGGCATGATATGTGTCCCACCCACCCCGCCAGGCCTGCATGGCATTGATCTGGTGGCCATCTTGTGCTGCCTTCTCACCCCAATCCCCAAGTGGCCCCATGTGGTCCTCTGTCTCAGGCTCACTTCTGCCAGGAGCCCTCAGTCCCAGGCAGGATCCCTATCGTCTCCTCCTGGCTCTCGGTCCCTAGAGCCATCGGGGCTTGTGTGGGCCACACCAGTGCTCATCTCAAACTCACTTTTTCCAGGGAACGTTAGGCTACTAACCATTATAGTTCACAGGTCAGAACACTGAGGGTAGATGTAGCCTCTCTCCTCTCTGCCGCCTACTGACGCACATGTGCCACAGCAGCCACACCTACCGTGCTTCTAGGGGCAGGGTTAGTAAGCCTCTTTAAGCCTTAATTTCCCCCATTGGTTAAGCATCCCTAATGTGATCAACATCCTGGGGTTCTTGTGAAAGGCAACCTATGAGTATTTTCTAAAGTACCACTTACAAGTTTTTCATCCTTTGATCCAGTCGTGCCTCAGAAACCAAGTCTCTTCTAAGTGACTGGCGATTCCCCAGCTGTTGAAATCACTCTGTGACCGGTGCCTAGCCAGGCACGGAGGGGGGGACAAGCATCCTCGACAGCAGTAGCCACAGTTGCAGGTGGGGCCGATCTCTAGCCAAGGCGCTCATCCAGCCTCAGAATAGCAAGTGGCTGCCGCACTGGCTACCTGTCTGCTGCTGTGGTGAGATACCACCACCAGACGTGACTTATGAAGGGAAGCATTTATTTTGTCTTACGGTTCCAGAGGGAGAGTCCACAATGGCGGGTGCTGCACAGCAGCAGGAGTCCAGAGTTAGAAGCTGAGCCACCACAACTTCAACAGAGAGAGGAGAGCAGGTGGGGCGAGACTATAAACTCTTTGAGCCCACAGCCAGTGACGCCCTTCCTCCAGAAAGCTCCGTGATTTCCCCACACAGCACCACCACTGGGGACCAAGAGCTCAAATACCTTAGCCAGTGGGGGTGCATCTTGCACCCAAACCACCACATTACAATTCCTGCTGTCTCTAAATACGTTATGCATACTTTCATTCTGAACACGCTGTCTCACTGAGCTGCACGCCCAGCCACCTATGGAAGGGAGAGCACAAAAGATAGGGAAGCCATTTGCACCCATCACTTCCATGATGGGTGGATGGCATGGATGTTCAGCTCAGGGACAGGTTTCCATCATACGGTGACCGGGAAGGAAAACACTCTCAACTATTTTTTGAGTAATCTAGGCAGTATATGATTTCATCCATAGATATTTTAATTATGGGATGTTTTTTAAAATATTATAATGCCATACTACTTTTAAATGTTAACAGTAATTTGTTAAATTCTAACAATATAAACTGATACATTTCTCTAGCTGCTTGTTTTTGTTTGTTTGTTTGTTTGTTTTGGTGCTTGAGGCAGGGTTTCATCATGTATTCCAAGCTGACCTCGACTTCATAATCCTCCTCCTTCGTCCCCAAGGGTTGGGATTAGAGGCATAGATGACCACACCTGACTCCCCCATTATCTGCTACAGTTCATTTTAAAGGTATATTTGAACTCATGCATCCTTCTCAATTAGTCTATTGATTTTTTTTAGTGTGTGAGTGTGTGTGTGTGTGTGTGTGTGTGTGTGTGTGTGTGTGTGTGTGTGATGTGTGTGTGTGTGGTGTGTGTGTGATATGTGTGCATGAGAGTGGGCATGCTTGTTCTACACACACATGAGGAGGCCAGAGAACAACTTTTGACAGTTAGTTTTCTACTTCATTGCAGGTTCTGAGGATGAAACCCAGGTCATTAGGTGTATATAGCAAGCACTTTTGCCTGCTGAGTCATCTTGTTGGCTTTGGTCAGTGCATTTTTAAGCCTTTTCAGTCTGTAATTCTGCACACCACGGAGCATATCCATTTGTTCTTGTGGTTGGTGCATCACTGGTCCTGCTGTTTCCCAAAGGCTCAACCTTCCTCCTGACACTTATGTGTCACCTATGTGTCCTTGTGCCCCTGTGTTGTCTGTAGACTGGTGTTGGAACTAGAGATGCATTCTGGCCGAGGCTGTTGACTTTGGAGCAAGAATCTTTCCTAGCTGTTTAGCCCTGTTAGGGACTCCTGTGTCTCTAGGTGCCGAGGCCTGGTCGGGGCTCCTGAGGCTGCTAAGCTCTGCTCCTGTGGAGTCACTAGGAAGTGGGGATGTGCCTGCCTCGGGGGAGCTTATCAGATGGTGGTGTCCTCTCCTCATGGTCATTATCAGCTGGCATCGAACACAAGGCTCCCCTCCTCCCTCTCAGTTTTACGAAGGTAGAGTCACAGAGAGACACAGAGAGAGAAAGAGAGTCAGAGAGAGACAGAGAGACAGAGAGAGAGACGGAGGGAGGAAGGGTGGGAAGGAGAGGAGGATGCAGAGCTGTCAGCTTCTCTTCCTTTGCTGGTTCTTAGGATTATTGATTATTGATTTCTTTCCTTGGGGTCTTCCAAAGGTGGTGATCTTCCTCTCTGCTTTGTTTTGTTTTGCTTTGGTTTTGCTTTTTGGTTTTGGTTGATTGGTGGCTTGCTTGGTTTTAGTGTTTCATTTTGTTGTTTACTCTCAACAGAAGCTCGACTTTAAACACGCTGCCGGCTGCATCGCACTGCTTCGCGCTTCTTCTTCAGTTTTGGCTGTTGTTGTTGTTACTGTTTCATTTATCTTTTTTGGTTTTTTTTTTTTTTGGCTTTAAGAAAATCTATTTATGTGGTGTGGATATAAATACAGGTGTGTGGATGCCATGAAGCGGGTGTGATGGTGAGAGGACAGCTTTGGGTACTGGGCCTCGGCGTTCTCTTTGTTTGAGACAGACTCTCCGGTCCTTGTCTGCTGTATACCGAGCTAGCTGGCCTGCAAGCTTGCTGGTACTCTCCCGTCATCACCCGGAGAGAGCGCTGACTTATAGCCGCTTTGGCTATGTGTCTGGCTTTTACTGTGGGTGCTCCGAGTGAGAACTCCGATAGATCGTGAACTCCGATCGCATGCTAGCACTTTCACCTTCGCACTGAGCCATTTCCCCAGCCCTTCCCTCCCTTTTCGAGACAAGGTCTCAGGATCTCACCGTGGCCTCCAACTCCCTGAGTAGCCAGGGAGGACCTTGGACTTCTGCTCCCCATGCCTCCACCCTCTGAGTTCTGGGATTACAGGCGAGCACTGCTGTACTAGGATCTGAGGTTTTTTTATGTCAATTTGATGTCAAATGTAGGAGCCATGCTGGTTTCCAGTTGATTTCTTAGTTTGTTGATACACCTCTCAACAGCTTTGGCATCTTCCTTACTTTCAAACACATCTTAACATTTCCTGCCCTCAGGACATAAGAGTTAACCACTCCTATAAGACCGGGTTCTTTATGACTGGAAAGGACACCTAGATAAAGGGTGGATTAGGACCAGAGAGATGGCTCAGTGGCTGTAAGCATTAGCCACACAAGCCTGCTAACCTAAGTTCAGTTCCCCGAACCTACATAAAAACACAGACGCAGTGCCATGCACCTGTAGTCTCAACTTCCCCTCCCCTCCCCCACACCCCACACCCCCCACCCCCACCCCCGTGGTGAGCTGGAGGTGGAGACAGAAGAATCATCTGGAAGCTCACAGTCCGGCTAGCCCGGGGTACACAGTGAAGTAGCACAAACAAGAGACCCCCTGCTTCTCAACAAAATGGAGGGCGAGAATCAGTCCCCTCAGAGATGTCCTCTGACCTTCACGTGTGCACCATGGCGCATGCAAGCACGCACACACACACACACACACACATGCACAACATACATGTGCACATAAATAAATAAATGTTAAAGGAGCGATTAAGGGGCTAGAGAGACGGGTCAGTGGGTGGCATCGCTTGCCTTGTAAACCAGAGGACCTGAGTTTATCCCCAGCACTCATGTGGATAAGAAAAGGCGCAGTAATACACATGGCTGATCCCGGCACCGGGAAAGCAGAGGCAGGAAGACGGGGATTAATGGCCAGGCAGTCAAGCGAAATCAGTGGGCTCCAGGCAGAGTGAGAGACATCGCAGAAAATAAGATGGAGAGAAACAAGGAAGACACCAGTGTCAACCTCTGATCCTCACACATGCTTGTGTGCACACCAGTATACACAGACATGAGCATACAAGGAGCATATATACACACCACACATCACACACACACACACACACACACACACACACATAAAGCGAATCCATGGAAGAAAGGGTGGGAGCAAGGGATGGGGAAAGGGAGCGGAGGAACAAGTCTATGAAATCTAAACACAGAAAAGCAGCACACAACTCTAACCCTAGCACGTGGGGGACTAGACTAGAAAGATTATGAATTTGAGGCTGGCCTGGGGCACACAGAGAAACCTTGACACAAACAAACCAAAACAAAATGTGGAAGAACCAAAGACTGTGTTTATTTTAGCCTGGCTCCGTGGGTGAATGTTTTACAACTGAACGCACCATCCTAACTTACCGTGAGCTTATCCCTCGCTTGGCCACACACGGTGTCACCACGAGTCAAATGTGCATTTACAGCACTTGGCTCCTGTGTGTCACTCTGGCTTCACTGAAAGCAAGGTTGGTAAGCGAAGGGAACCGCATTGCAAGGAATACAGTGAGAATGCGAAGGGAACCGCATTGCAAGGAATACAGTGAGAATGCTTGATGCTAAATTCTTTTTCTGCAGCCTTTTAAAGAGGTGTCCACGGAGAGAATATGCATTAATTAGCAGGACTGTATAGATAAATAAAATGCCTTAGAAAAAAAGATAACACTACCTGAATAGGTCTTGTTGTTTTTGTTGTTGTTGTTGCACTGCTGCTGCTGCTACTGTTGTTGTTGTTGTTGTTGTTGTTGTTGTTGTTGTTGTTGTTTTAAATCTTTGTTTGAGACAGGGTCTTACCATGTAGCCCTGAAACTCACTATGTAGAACAGGCTGACCAGGAATACACAAGAGATCTAGGATTAAATATGCACCACTGTATATGTATATACACATACATATACATACACATACATACATACATACACACATACACATATACACACATATACACATACATACACACATACACATATACACACATATACACATACATACATATATACACATACACATATACACATACACACATTTATTTGGTGTACGTGTCAGGGTCAGAATTCAACTTTAAGGAAATGGTTCTCTTCCCATCATGTAAGTGCTGGGGATTGAACCCGGGTCTTCTGACTTGGCAGCAAGCACCTTGCCAGCTGTGCCGTCTCACAAGCCCTCTCCGAATACTTCAGGGAATAGAATTCTTCTTACACTAAGACTCAAGGTGATCTTCCAGATGACTGTCCTCCTTTTGCCCACCGAGGTGAGAATGCAGCCCCCACACCTGGATTCTCAGCAGAGACTGACAATGGATAGGCGAGACTGGGAGATTTAAGTGAGACCGTCACCATTTTAATGACATGTTTGTGGAAGCAAGAGTTGGAGGCAGGGATGTGCCTCCTGCTGGTAACCCAGCACTAAGGAGGCAGAGACAGGAGGTCCGTCATGAATCTGAAGCCAGCTAGGGCATCATATAGTAAGCCCATGATAAGTGTATCCGTCCAGCCTGGGCTACAGAGTGAGGCACTAGGTCCAAAAAGAAAAAGACTAGAAGGTGGAAAGGGCGTGGCTCAGGGGACCAAGGCCTTTACTCTCCCAAGCAAACCAAACAATAAAGAAGAGAGAGAGCTGGAAACCAGTTCACTCAGCAGCCATGACTGTCAACTTGATGGCATTTGACTCATACGGTTTCCATATCTGTGAGACAGAGATAACAATGCCTAGTTTGTCATAGGGATGAGACAGGATCATATATGTAAATGCCCACACATCTCCAGGTATGCTGTGTTTTCATCTGCCCCTATAATCTCTGTATGTCTGACCTGACCGCTAACGCTGGTGGCCAGGACACCACAGAGCAGAGGCTTTCTACCCTCCTACAGCTCCAGCCTGGGCTCTGTGCTCAAGGATGTCCCAGCCAGCCAGCACCTGCGCTTGTTCAGCCGGCATCAATGAAGTGTCCTCTTCCTGTGGAATTGAGATGGGCAGTTACTCTTCTTGTCTGGTACATAGCTGCTGCATACACAGCTGGTTCGTTTTCTCAGCTTTGGCACAAGCTAGAGTCACCTGATATCTTAGTCAGGGTTACCGTTGCTGTGATGAAGCACTGTGACTAAAACCAAGCAGGGGAGGAAAAGGTTTATTTGACTTAAGGTCGTTGTCATCGTCGTCATCATCATCATCGACGTCATAGTCCATCACTAAGGATGTCAGAACAGGAACTCACACAGGGCATGAACCTGGAGGCAGGAGCTGATGCAGCGGCCATGGAGGAGTGCTGCTTACTGGCTTTCTCAACCTATTTTCATATAGAACCGAGGACCACCAGCCCAGGCCCCACCCACAATGGGCTGGGCCTTCCCCCCTTCTAGCACTAGTTAATAAAGGGCCCTACAGCCTTGCTCCTCTCCTATGACCCTTGCTTGTGTCAAGTTGACATAAAATTAACCAGCACACCTAGGAAGAGGGAGCCTCAATTGAGAAATTACTTCCGTTGTATTGACCTGTAGGTATGTCTTCGGCATTTTCTTGATGAATGATTGATATGCAACAGCACAGCCCACTGTGAGAGGTGTAGCCCCTGGGCTGGTGGTGCTGGTGCTTTAGGAAAGTGGGCTGAGCAAGCCATGGGGTGGGGAGTTGGGGGTGAGGGGTGGGGGGTGGGAATGGGTCTTCTATTGTAGTGGTCTGTGGGTCGTGACCCCTTTGGTGGGTTGAAGGACCCTTTCAGTGGGATCACATATCCGATGTCCTGCATATTAGATATTTACATTCTGATTCATAACAGTAGTAAAAATTACAGTTCTGAAGTAGCAACAAAATAATTTCGTGGTTGGGGGGTGACCACAACATGACCAACAGTAGTAGGGGGTCACACAACATTAGGAAGGCTGAGAGCTGTTGCTGTACAGCCTGGGCTTTGGTTCCCACCTCCAGACTCAAATCCTGACTCCTATAGTGATGGACTGTGCCCTGGGAGTGTGAGCCAAATAAACCCTCTCTGTCTTCTGAACTGCTCTTGGTCAATGTTTTGTCACAGTAAGAGAAGGAGAAGAAATTAGGACCACAGCTAACTCTGTAATCTGGTATCACCTCTTGTCAAAGTTTTAGACCACATTAGATGGTCGACCTCAGTCAGAGTCGTCTTCTTTTCCTCCCTCACTGACAGCACCACAGACTCACTGAAAGATAACATGGCATGCAAATTGGCCTCCTTGACTGACTGAAAGCTTGGCTCTTAACCATCTCCCAACTTTTCTAGTCTTTCTAGTTTGCCTCTTTTTGTTTTCCTGGACTCACGTGCATGTGTGTGTGTGTGTGTGTGTGTGTGTGTGTGTACACGTGTATGTCTTTTGCTTCCTCGGTAACCACAGTCGCCATTCTGACACTGGGTGAGATACAATACAGTGCCCTGGAGGACAGCTTCTTTGAAGACGAGGAGTCACAAACCTATTAACAGGCTGACGAAAACAGTTTAAGCACTTTATTTCCTTTTGGGAGCTCAAAGCACTTTACGAGCATTCCTTCGTGCTCACTCAAGCATGCTCGCGAATTCGAGGAGCGAGGGCACGGAGCTGTCGCCCTGAGTGTGCCGGAGGCCGAGCGAGGCTGGCAGGAATGAGGGGCTTGTTGGTGATGGCGGGCTGAGTCAGCCAGGGCTTGGCCTTCTGCCTCCGAGGGGCTGTGGTCCTGAGAGGATCTGACTCTCTGGCTTGTTTGTCTTTCTGTGATTAGGGTCAGAGCGAATTGGTAATGTGAGCAGAGACAGCAGAACATGCTTATATTTCTATGACCCTCCCAGCCTTGTTTGTTTCCTGGTAGTTTCCATGGCGAAGCAATGGGAAATTTTAATTTTATTACAAGCATTATGTGCTGCCCAGGAATAAAGCAGGGTTTTCTCAGGAGGGGACTTTATAAATTCTTGAGTGATGACATTCCCTTTGTCACTCTCTACTGGGTCTCCACTCCCAAGAGGCCTTTGATAGGTCCTCTTCCTGTAGTCACCACTGAGGGAGGTGGTAGGACCCCCTAAGAGCAACCTTTCAGTTTTCTGAGCAACATCTGTACCTTGAATAGCTCCTAACTGACCAGAGCCAGTATCTCCCGAGTAGAGACACGTGTGTCTCCACAACCCGTTTCTTGGCTTTCTCAGTGAGAATCTCTGATTCCACTTCTTTGCCAGTGTAAGATTTTCAGTGTGTATTAGCTTCCTTGACCCTTTGACAAAATACTCAAACAACAACAGCAGCAGCAGCAACAACAACAACAAAATAGCTCAAGGTAGAAAGGATTTCACTTGGCTCCGTGTGAACGGGAATGGCACTTGTAGAGACAGAGAAGTCTGGAGGCAGAAGTGTGAGTGGCTGTCACATGACATCCACGGTCGTCAAGTGGAGAGTAAAGGATGACACGGGTGGCTTCTTTCTTCCCTTTGCATTCAGCCCAGGACTCCAGTCTGTGCGATGGTACAGCCCACCCAAAATCAGCAATGGAGAGGAGAATCATCTGTTTCAGGGAACAGTGTCAGATCAAGACAGAGTCTGTGGGAAGCCTTCTGCACGTTCCCATAGTCATTTCACACTGGTGACTCTCAGACACAGACATCACACAACTCCAATGTCTTGCAGGCTAGAAAAGCCTTTGAAACTTTCTTACTTTCTTCTGATTCCATTTCCTCCTTGGTGAAGCTCAATGAGCTCTGGCTAGACGGTCTTCTCTGCCTTCTACTCTCCAGTTCGCATGAAGAACTAAGCTGTGTTCATTTGAGATTGGCTTCATCTTCCTGCCTGTTGCTGGCTGTTGTTTGGCCATTAGGATGAGCAGTCAGCCCTTCACAGACCAAGTCCTGGGTGACCCTGTCATCAACAGGCTGAGTGCTTGCAGAGCGTGACTAACCCGCTCGTAAAAGAGCCAAGCGTGATTCAAAGAACTCCACCAAAAATAATGCATCATTTGGCCTCATCTTGGCTGGTCCAAAGTCAGATTTTTGAGTCACAAAGCTCATTAGCAATGCGGGTGTATTTGACTCTAATAAAGAGGTTAGTGTGGCCCGGATGTAGAGTGGTTTATTTAGAGCTGGCTGCGGGATGAGTTTTGCTGTGGACGCAGTGATATAAGAGACAGACTAACCTGGGAAGGGGCAGCTTCTCTGTCCCCCGTTTCTGCCATCAGGAGAATTAACTCAGCTTGTGAGGACTCCCTTTACTTCCTAAAAAAAGGAAAGTTTTTATGATTTTGCTGAGAAGGGAAGTAATTAGAAGTGGTTTCTTCATTAGGAAAGCATATGAGGCTTGCACGGGGTCCCTCCCAAGACATCCTTGGGTCCCAGCCTTGGTCAGCTCTGATCTAATGAAGCTACCTTGTGTCCCTGTTAGGATGTGCTCAGTCAGGACAGCTGTCCTGTTTTCAGAAGACACGCAGCTGCTGCCCCCACCTTGACAGCTCCACCTGGCTCCTCCTAGGTGTCTGTCCCTCCTGCTGGTGACAGGGTAAGAAGAGTGACAGCAGAGGGAGCCAGAGGAAATGGTGAAAGGCCCCAGGAGAGCTCATAGTTAGCTTGGGATCACTGCTGCATTTCGTTCCTGAGTTAGAGTGTTTAGTTGCAATATTGCATACAAAACTCATAACAAGAGGAAAAACATCACATGTTTACAGATGAGGCTCTGGCATGCTTGTCCTAACCATGGTCATGTCTGCTCTAAAAGCCTTGCCTTCTCTGCGAGGTCAGGTCCTCTCTTACCAGCCCTTGTTCTTCCATCTTTAGGCAGTTCGGTGGCTATGCCAAGGAAGCAGACTACATCGCGCACGCCACCCAGCTGCGTACCACCCTGGAGGGCACACCAGCCGCCTACCAGGGTGATGTCTACTACTGTGCCGGATATGACCCTCCTATGAAGCCCTATGGACGTCGGAACGAGGTCTGGCTTGTGAAGGCATGAGTCACTCGCTGAACTGAGAACATCTGGAAGGGTGCCGCCGTGTCCCCTGACTTGGGGTCAAGAGGGGGCAGTGCTTTTTCCGTCCCAGCTTTCCTTCAAAATCTTTCACTGTGGTTTTCTGAAATAAGCCAAGATCGGCAGCATCGTTCTTGAGTTAGAAAGTTCTGCGGCAGATCAGAAAAGAATCCCAGCGGCATTTCCTCGTCAATCTGGGTCACTAAAAACTGATTTTTAATAATTATCAAATTTGTATTTAGTTAGTGAGGAAACATGTGATTTATGCATGAACTTTCATCTGTTATTCTTTTAAGAACTTTGTCTAGAAAGAAACTAAAATTATAAAACTTCGTCATATACAGCTGAGACAGTTCTAAGTTATTTCCCCGTTCTATAGTCCTTTAAGAAATACTTATTTTGTGTGTGTGTGTGTGAGTGTGTGTGTGTGTGAGTGTGTGGGCAGGTACCCTCAGAGCCCATAAGAGGGCATCAAGTCCCACGGAGGCGCCAGACTTGAGTTGCTGAGCACCGAGCCAGGGCCTCTGGAAGAACAGTAAATGTTCTCAACCACTGAGCCATCTCTCCAGCCCCAGACAGACACAGACAGTCTTAACAGAGCGCTGTTGATGATGTTCACTGTGTTTTGAGCTCTGGAGTCTGCAGAAGATTCTCCAAGGGTCCCATGGAAAGAGGCTGCGTTCTGGATGCCTGGCTGTCTCTGAGCTGTTACTTTACCAGCGCTTCCAGACAGCACATCTGTGAACAATCTCTGAGGAGCAGGCTCGCAGCTGTGGTCCACAGGGGTTCGCAGAAGTTACAAAAGCAGATGGAGAAGAAAAATCACACTCCCACACACAACCAACCCCGAGGGCAGGAAATTTCACCAGGAGGATTTATTCAGAACGATGAGGTCAGAGAAGGTGAGGGTCGAATTTCCTTAACTGAAGGAGACAGGAATTGAAAAGAACATGACGAGTTTCTCCTGCCAAGAAGGGGGACGGGCTGTGAGCTGGAAGTGGACAAAGAAGCTAAACTGGAACAGGTGTGGGACACAAGGCAGGGAGCTTAGGGGTCACGAGGGTCACGAAGTGCACGAGGATCAAGCCCTGTCAATGCCCTAATTTGCACAACTGTAAAGATCTCCCAGAGGAAACTCAGAAGACTGCCTGTCCATGTTTGGGTTACTATGGGAACAGCAAGGGCTCACTCTGCTTAGCAGTGATGCTTAGTAGTAGGGGAAGAAGAGAAAAGTGGGTTCTGGAGAAGGAGAAGCAATAGCTGATGAAGAGTTAGCGGAGGCTTTCCAGGGTCCCTTCTGGGTCGCAGCCACGACTGTTTGTGAAGACCAGCCTTGACTGTCTGGTGCCCTGACCAAGCATCATGAAACTCACTTCACATGGGGACTCTGTGTGCGGGCGGGAGGTAGTCTCGGGATTCATGCAGATGAGGAGGTGAGACCTCGCCCAGAGCTTTCTCACTGAACCCAAGACTATAAGGAAGGGTAGCAAAGGCCCATAGGTCATGCTGTTTGGATTTTTTTTAATATTTTATTTGTTTGTGTGTGTGTGTGTGTGGCCAGCTGGCTTCTTCTGTGGATGCTGGGATTCAACCCAAGTCCCCATGATTGAACTGCTAAGCCATCTCTCCAGCCCCTGTTTGGATTTTGTCCTTAAAAAAAAGGAAAATGAAAAAGACTTGTGTAGCACTAATTGGAAACATGACCCCATCATGTTTTAAGAGGAAACTCCACACTGCAGAATATACACTGTGTGTGTGGCTGAGTCAGGAAGCCCAGCCTCGTTGTCCGGCCCTTGCGTGGCACTATGACAACTCAGAGTCCATTTCTGACCTCCAAAGCCCTGTGTGATCCCTTCCCTACTTCCCCAGATTCCCGCCTTTCTAATCTCTTCCTCATCACAGAACAGCAAATCCCTTGGCACCGTTTGCGATAGCTGGGTCTCACCGTCCCACTGAAGGTACCTTGGCCGCTACTTTTTCAAAAGGGCCTGGAGTGCCCCCGTCTCTAAATTGCCCAACCCGCTCCCTGGATATATCATTTAGGAATGCAGTGAGTGGTAGAAGAAGAGGCTTTCTCTTCTCAAACAGCAAGAAATGTACAAGTAGGTTGGATGGTTGGTGCTGACCATCGTCCCGGGGCTTCAGGGCAGACAGGTTGGTTCCTGCTGTCACATCCCTAGCCAAGGCAGGGACTGGCCAAGGAGAAGAAGCTGCGCCTGCCACACCCTTAGCGCCATTGTGTTTCCAGAGGTCCTCAAGCAGAGTCTCACAAACTGACAAGGCCAAGGAAAGTTGCAAGGTATGTTTGTAACTTGGAAAGCATATACAACCTGGAAAATATGTACAACTTGGAAAGTGTATACAACAACCTGGAAAGTGCATACAACCTAGAAAGTGTGTACAACTTGGGAAGTGTGTACAACAACTTGGGGAGTATGTATAACTTGGGAAGAGTGTGTCTAACTGGGAAAGTTTAACCGGACAGTCAGCCGTGATTCCAGCACGGGGTGCAGTGAGTGGTTTGTATCCCTAGGTGAGAGAAGGTAGGAGAGAGTTGTTGAGGTGGGTGAGGCCAGGTCAGCTAAGATCTGCAGGCTTTCTCTCCTCCACCTCCGGTGCCTGTTGTTCCCTGTCTCTCCTCCCCTGCAAAAGCCAAAACTGGGGAGCCCTGCCACCATAGAGGCAAGGAGAATGAATTTCAGCCACGCGCCCCACACTGAAGACCCAGGGATGACTAGACAACAGTGACAGAGGAAAGTGGACATGAGGGACAAGAGCTAAGAGAGCGAAACAAGTTCACCCCAATTCTGGATTTAATAATGCAAGGTATCTGGCATGCATGGGGTTGTGTGCCAGTAGTCCTTGCATGTTGGAGGCAAGAGGAATGGAGCCAGCCTTGGCTACATAAAGAGTTTGAGTCTAGCCTGTGCAACATGACGACCTATATCAAGCAAGAGGAAAACAAACAAACAAAACAGGCCAGGCATGGTGGCAAACACACTTATAAGGCTGAGAGGCAGGAAATGGCCACGAGTTCAAGGCCCTGTCTGGACTGCATGTTGAGTTCCAACGTGAGCTAAAAGTGAGGTACTGTGGGGTACAGAGACAAGACTTGTGAGCACGGAGAGCTGGCAGCACAGCCTGTTAACCGGATGAGGTCCACGCTGGAGTCCCTGACGGGACCTTGCCCGTCGGAGCAGGAAACTATCCAGCTTACTGAGGAAAGATCTGGGCTGGGGCCTGCAACTGAACCAGGCCACAGAACTCTGAAAAGGGCAAACCAGGTTCCCGGTTCAGCAGTGGGCCCTTGCAGATGCCACCTTCCCACCTCCTCCATCGGCCACTGTGCATCTGTAGAGAGCAGAGCAGACAGGCCCGGAGGCTGTGCTCCTGCCCCGGACACCGATGTGGGAAGCCCAGCTGCTGCCGTGACCCTGTGCCCAGTGACAAGGAGAAAGGCCTGCCGAGCCCATATGGAACCATGATGAACCCCTTCTTCCCAAAGCTGACTCTAAGAAAAAAAAAAAAGACATTTGCTGTTCTTACAACCGGGGCGATGGCTCCCTATGACAACATCATCCTCAGGAAGGGAACCCTTGACCCCAGATCCTCATAGACACCACTCCAGGCTGAGAATTAGCTATGCCGGAACCCAATCGGCAGGCCTTCCCTGGCGGCAACCAGACCTGGACATCAGCCTCGGGTTCAAGAAGGTGGCAGATCTTAAAAGTCTTTGCTAAACCTTGACAGATTCCTCCTTCCACGATTTGTGAAACTGACTGGAGATGACGGGGGAGGGGGGAGGGGGGAGGGCAGTCATTGTCGATCTTCAATCTAAAGGTTTTATACTCATAAAATAAAAAAGTGAGATACTGACTCTCAAAAAGGTAAAGAAAGAAAGGAAAGGAAACCAAAAGGGAGAAAGAAGAGGGAGACCACAAGCGCAGGCTTGCCCGTTGCCAATCTACAAGTGAAGATGCTCCCATCCGCCGCCCTGCCCACGCTCACCAGTCTCATTGCCAAAACAGAAGTTTGTTTTTAAAAGCTTCTGGCCTCACCCCACCTCTCTCCCTAGTGGGCTGGAGTAGAGCATGTGGCTACGATTTGAAATGGGTAAAAACCTGCGCTGGAAAACAGTGAACAGGAGAACTTGGGTGTTAATGACTGACTGAGCTGAGCGCTGGGGGTCGCAGCTCGAGGCCGCAGCCTTCCCTGAACTGTTCACAGACACACCCAGCCATTTCCCAGAAGCACCCTTCATGTTCCTCACGTTTGTCAAGCTCTGTCCAGTAAAATTTGTTGTGCATGTACTGTGGCCCCATGCTGCATCCTTGAGTGTACATGACAGTGTCCTGGGGTCACGGGGTGATTGTATCCAGGGGAACCCTCAGGGAGACCTGGGAGTTAGTCATAGCTTGTTGAAGGAAGATCTCCCTAGTTTACCCTTGGCTTCTCCACTCTTGAGTAATGTTCTTTGATCTTGGGCGCAATAATTACAGTTTCACACCATGCCTCGTTGACAGGTTTGTATTTGGTGGAATGCCACAGGTCTGGCCTTTGAATTTATGTCCTGTACCAGCACCAGGCTTTTCCTATTTTTTGTTTCTATAGCAACATTGTTCTGTAGGAATCTGGGGAGAGGCCCAAGCTATAGCCACAAACACAGCATCAGGAACCAAGCTAGTCAGGTACAAATGACGATGCGGTGCCCTGTGAATGGGGCAAGAATGGGTATTGGTTGTGAAGAGTTTAACATAAGCCAACTCTAAAACTGTTTTGTCTCTACAATGAGTAAGCTACATCTCCACAAAAAGGAGAGATGGCTCAGTGGTTAAGAGCACTTGCTGCTCCTGCACAGAAGATGGGGATTCAGATCCTAGCACCCACAGTGGGTAGCTCACAACCTCCTTTAATTCCACCTCCATGGGAACTCATGTCCTCTTCTCGAGTCTGTGGGCATCTTTATATACATACACAGACAAACATAGACACACACACAGATGAATGGACCTTTTAAAATTCAGTTTGTGTGTTAGCTCCAGCCCCAGCCTCTTCCCATGTGGTGTCTCTTCCTCTCTCCTGGGCCTCTGATTCTCCAGAGTGACCAGGAGTTCCTCCCAGGGCCTCCTGCCCAACTTGACTCACTCTGCTCTCCATGCTAGAATCTACTCTCTGTCTCTCCCTGCCCAAGGTCCAGCTTTTGCTCCTTCAGTTTTCCCTGATGCCTCCAGTACTAGCTGCTCCCCCTAAGATGTCCAGTTCCCACCTCACATAAGCTTGGTTGGTAGAGCAATGCCTAGCAGGCATGAAGCCCCAGGTTTCGTCCCCGTCATCACATAAGCCGGGCGGGCGTGGGGGTACACACCTGTAATTCCAGCACTGAGGAGGTAGGAGCGAGGAGATCAGAAGTTCAAGGCTGTCCCTTAGCTACATAGAGAGTTTGAGGACAGCCTGGGATATATGAGACCCTCTCTATCACACACACACACTTGTGCACAGTACATAATTTTATCAATATAGAGCAACTGAACTTTTTTTAAAAGAGCGACTGCCGGGTGATGCCAGCCCTCCGGAGGCTGCCAGGCAAGTTGGGCAGCATATGAAGACCATGTTTCAAACACAACGCAAAGGTCTAGAGACACAGTTCAGAAGTACCTGGGTCAGGTTCCCAGAACCCACATGGTAGTCCACAACCGTCGGTAACTCTACTTCTAGATGCCTTCTTCTTGACCTTTAAGGGTACCAGGCACATTCATGGTGCAAATATATACATTCAGAGAAAACATCCATACACATAAAAAAAATCAATAAATCTAAAGTGTTTGTTTTAAGCAAAACAAAATGAGTATTGATAGCTAACGCTTATGTAATGCTCACTGTGTCCTAGATACCTGCTCATTAAAAGGGTGACCTGATTTTACCAGTAAGAAAGTCAGTGACATGATTTTCTCTCTTCTATTTACAGATGAACTGGGAGGTTCATTAAGATGCCCTAGGCTAGCCCTGAGTGGTGATTTGTGCAGCACCAGGAAGGCAGGAAGATCAGGAATTCAAGCTCATTCTCAGCTACATTACGAGTTTGAGGCCAGCCTGGATATGCCAGAGTCATCTGTTCAGCAGCAGGTCCTAGAGCCAGGGAAGGGACTTTCAGCATAACTGCTGTCTACAGAGGAAGAGGGAGAAAAGACAAGGCAGCTCGCTGCTGGGAATCAGTGTTGCTTCCTGATGCTTCAGGTTCAGAGTTGTTCGTCTACATTCAAGGCACATCCCCTAGGGACACAGAGATTATAAGATGGCCAGTGAGCCACAGAGTACATTATACAGAGTGAGCCACCTTTCTTCACACTCACCAGCAGGCACACGCCCTGCCTCACTCACTGTTCTTGACTATCCAGAGTTAGGCCACCAAGTGGCTCAGAGTGTGAACCCGACAGTCAAACTGCCAGGGGACAAATTCTGCCTCCGTCATCCACAGGGACTTGGACACTCTATTCTGCGTGGTTTAAGGCAGGGTCTCCTGTAGCCAACACTTACCTGACTACTCAAATCAAAATGCTGGACATCAAACCGGGTGGTGGTGGCACATGCCTATAATCCCAGCACTCTGGGAGGCAGAGGCAGGTGGATTTCTGAGTTCAAGGCCAGCCTGGTCTACAGAGTGAGTTCCAGGACAGCCAGGGCTACACAGAGAAACCCTGTCTCGAAAAAACCAAATCCAAAAACAAACAAAGAAAACAAAACAAAATGTTGGACATCAGCCTGGGAAGAAACAATTGCTAGACACTCCCAGAAGGCACCCATCCCCCCAAGCCACCGTCATCAGAAATCAGCATTCCTTAAGACAGCAAGGCCACCCTCACCTGGCAAAGTTACTGTGCTATCCTCCAGCTCCTCTCGGGTAAAATGGAGAAATGAGTGGAGAATATGGCAGAACTTCAGGACCAAATGTCTATGGAGGGTGGTGAGGAACAGCAGGGACCCTTTACTGGATCACAAACTCATGCATGGTGTGATTCCACCCGTCATGACTGGCTGGGGGTGAGAATTTACGAGGCCATGTGGAACTGGACAATCCCATACCAATACACTTCTCCACTCTGTCTCGTACTTTAGTGTGTACCAGATTTTGGTGTGGCTTTTATGTTTTGTTTTGTTGGGTTTGGGGAAGGGGGGGTTGTAGGTGGGCGTTGTTTATTTGTTTTTGTCTTAGTTAGGGTTTTACCGCTGTGAATAGATACTATGACCAAGGCACCTGTTATAAGTACAACATTTAATTGGGGCTAGCTTACAGGTTCAAAGGTTCAGTCCATTATTGTCAAGGCAGGAACATGGCAGCATCCAGGCAGGCATGGTGCAGGAGGAGCTGAGAGTTCTGCATCTTCATCTGAAGGCAACTAATTGAAGACTGGTTTCCAGGCAGCTAGGACAAGGGTCTTAAAGCCCCCACCCACAGCGAAGCCACAACTACTCCAACAAGGCCACACCTACTCCAATAAGGCCACACTTACTCCAACAAGGCCACACCTCCTAATAGTGCCACTCCTTGGACCAAGCATATACAAACCATCACTGTTTGTTTGTTTGTTTGTTTGTTTAGTTTGGTTTGGTTCTTTCGTTTGGCCTAAAACAGCCTGAATCTTTCCTTATAATCTATTTATTTCACTAACTTTTACTCAGCCCCTCCAATGCACCAAACACAGCTCTAGGCAATTAGATATATCAACAAACAAAACAAACCCTTGCACGGCAGGTGTGAAGGAAACCTGCATGTGGTGCATCACATATTTTAGGAAGTAATGAGTGCTCTAGCAAAATTAAAAAGTAGAGTGGGGGAAGAGAGCGCATGCGTGGCTTCAGAGTTTGTAAAGAGGGTCTCACTAGCAAGGTCAGGTGAGCCTTCATAGAAAATAACACTGGGCCAGGCAGTGGCTTTAGTCCCAGCCCTTGGGAGGCAGAGGCAGGCGGATTTCTGAGTTCGAGGCCAGTCTGGTCTGCAGAGTGAGTCCAGGACAGCCAGGGCTATACAAAGAAACCCTTTCTCAAAAAAACAAAACAAAACGAAACAAAACAAAACAAAAGAGAAAAAAGAAAAGAATGATAGATAGCAGCAAATCAACTGGACAGATGGATAGGTGCGAATCAACTAAAAACTGAGGAAAGGCCCCAGAGTCAGATGAACCTTTGTGACTACGGTCTGGGAGGGGTTCCACAGCGAGTAGTGGGGAACACAGGCTAGAGAAGGTCATGCAAGGACCAAGAAGAGGTTGTATGAGGACTGAGGCTGCTGTAACGCATTCGAGTATTCTATAGAAAATAGATAGATCCATCCCAGGATTCGAGCACAGGATGGAATGATTCAAGTCGACTGGGGAGTTCCTCTGCTGCTGAATCAGGATCCACTACAACAGGTATAAGCTGGATCTGGGAACACAGGAGCCGGAGCCAGGGGCCAGCTGGGGCAAAACAAATAAGAAGTGTTTGTCACTTGAAACAGTGAAAGTGACCAGAGTATATTTATAGTTTGAAGATTGATGCAACAGGATTTCCTGATGGACTAAATATTGTATATGAAGGAAAAGAACATCAAGGGGGCTAAGGTTCTTTTAATTTAACATTATTTATTTGTCTATTGAGAGAGACAGACACACATAGAGAAGGGGGGAGAGGGAGGAAGGAGAGAGGGATGGAGGGAGAGAGAGAGAGAGAGAGAGAGAGAACATGCCATGGCTCACACAGGAACAACCTGCAAGAGCTGGTTCTCTCCTTCTACCACACTTGGATGGAACTCAAGTCCTCAGGATTCGCAGCAGTTACCTTTGCCTGCTGAGCCATCATTCCAGCCCCAAAGGGTTTGTTTGTTTGTTCATTTGTTTGTAGTAGGGTCCCACTATGTTGTCCAGGTTGGTCTTGAACTCCTGGAGTCAAGCAATTCTCCTGTCTCAGCCTCTCAAGTAACTGGGAATATAGATGCCAACCACCATGCTTGGCTTGACGCTTAAGATTTATTATGTCAGCAGATGTTAAGTGTGACTTTCCTGTTGCCTGAGGCACAAGAGGCTCCTGGTGGGGCAACTTTGGGGTATGGGTACCCCATATTCTTTATTCCATCCCCAGCAAGAGCAATCTATGTGATATTGATCAATGGTCCTGAGGTTTTCTAGTCACTGAGAAGCTGGACCTGGAACTGCGGTCTCCCTCACCTGCTTCAGAGTCAAATATATTTACGTCAAGTGTCCTCCAAAATCCTTGCCCTGGTTCAAGTTGGCCCCTGGTAACTGTAACAGGGAGCAAAACACATTGGAACCTCTCAATAGTGAAAGCACTGCGTCCTTGAGAACAAGAGGAGGTAAGTCATCCCTTTGTTAATTAAATATTTTATTTATTTACATCCCAAATGTCGACACCCGCCCCCTCCTGATCCCCCTCTCAGAGTTCTTCCCATGTCCCCCTCCTCTTTTTGTCTGACAGGATGTTACTCCTGCCCCACCCTCGGTATTCCCCCCACCCTGGGGCATGAAGTCTCTACAGGATTAGGCACATGCTCTCCCACGGAGGCCAGACTGCAGTCCTCTGCTGCCTAAGTGCTGTGGCCCTTGAGCCAGCTCATGTACGCTGTTTGGTTTGGTGGCTGAGTCTCTGGGAGCTCCCCAGGGTCCAGGTTAGTTGACACCATTGGTCTTCCTATGGGGTTGCAATACCCTTCAGTTCCTTCGATCCTTCCCCTAACTCTTCCACAGGGATCCCTGACCTCCACCCAGTGCTTGGCTGTGAGTATCTGCACCTGCCTCAGTCAGCTGCTGGGCAGAGCTTCTCAGAAGACAGCCATGCTAGGTTCCTTCTAACTGAGATTACTACTGTCGCCCTGTATTACAAAAATGCCTACAGTGGGGACAAAGAGATCTCTGCTGTGCCCAGGTCTCTGGCCTGGCTGTCTCGGCGATCTGCTAGCAGGTTCTGCAGACATTGCTGCTGAGTGCCGAGTGCCAGATATGGTGATGTTCTCTGCTGCTGCTCCCTCCTGTACTCTGTTACTGAGAAGTCTCTCCCGGAAGGAGCACCCTTCCCCATCCAGAAGTTTTGACTGGGAATACCATCACACTGCTTCACCCATGGATGCGACCTGAAGGAGGAGGGGCTTATGCGGGTCACCGATTGAGAGCAGAGGCCACCGTGGTGTGCAGGCGTGGTGGCAGGAATGTGAGGCAGCTGTCACACGGTGCACACAGTCAGGAGCAGAGAGAGATGAACACCTGTGCTCTGTTTGTTTTCTCTCTCCCTAGGTGCTCAGCCCAGAGCCTCAGCCTATGGGATGGCACCAGCCACGCTCCAGGTGGGTCTCTGCTCCTTGGTTAAACCTCCCTAGAAATGCTTTCAGAGACATCAGAGGTGTCTCCCAGGTGATCTCAAATTCAACCAGGTTGATAGCAAAGAGTCCCCTTCAAGATTTATCAAATTTGTGAAGGTTTATCCAATGTATTAAGGAAACTTATCAAGCAATGATAAATCTGCCACAAACAATGCACTTCTTGTCCTTAAGTGACTCGCAGCTCTAACATGAAATGGGAGTTTAGCCACAGTCTTTACAGGGGACAGATATCCTGCCCTGACTGCAAACGTATTTAGCGAGAAGCCTGAAGACAAGACTAGATTCTCTGCTGTAACATTGTTCAGTCCTTAAAAGTCCAACCAAAGTCGAAAATCTGAAACTCCACCCTAGTAGACTCTTGAGCTTGTCAGCTATGGAGATTTGCTAGTGGTGATTGCAATCCTAGAAATTTTTTCACTGCCATTAATGTAAACATACTTCATTGGACCAATTCAGTAAAGCCACTTCCTGTCCACCAACTTTAATTCAGTTATTCACTTGGAGTTCTGAAAAGAATATGGACATTTGATTCAGATGTTCTTGTTTCTTCTGGAAAAAATTAACCACTGAGATCCTGAAAGAAAAATAAGTTACAACAATATGTCTCATTATTTCACTCGCTTCGACTCTCTGCTCCATTCTGTGTGTTGCAACAGTTAGGGAAGGCACAGAAGCTATAATCTTAACATTTATGAGGACATTTCTAACACTTCAGAGCATACGCCCTTTCGGGAAAGGCTGGTGCCTGTGGGTGCATCTGTTTCCATAGAGATAAAAGCCTTCGGCTTTGGCAAAGCTGTTTTAGAACTCTGTAGACATGAAAGCAAACACGATGGCAAAGCAGGGAGTTCCCTCCTGTCAACATGGATGTGAACTCCGCTCTGAGATTCACCTGGACAGAGAGAGCAGGACCATGACTTCCCAGGAGGCTTTGCTTTGGTGATGGCCGCTGGCAGGCTGTGCTCAGCTGGCACTGTTGACCAGAGAACCTAAATGTGGACCTCTGTGCGTGTGGCAGCTGTAGGCCAGGAGAGCATGCGGCGACCACGTAATCCAAGACAATCCAAGACGCCATGCAGATCCTGCAAACTCCCCCACCTTCCCCGCCTGGAGAACTACACTTATCACTCCCCACTGTGTTTACCAACTATGGGTGAATCCTTAAGGCTGACCTAGATTTAAGAGGGCAACTAGACTCCCCCTCTTGGCAGGAAGAATGTCAGATAACTAAGGCCATCTTGAAAACTGCCCTGTCTTCTGAAAGCCTTAAATGTACTTGGCAAATTAAAATATATCGTCTACCCTGTGATTTTATAAAAAATACCACCTAAATATGTATTATTATCCAGATGCTTTGTCCAAACATGTTTGCTAAGTAAAGAGGCTTTGTTTTGTGTGTCTTTGAGTGTTTTGTTTAATCAGTTGATCGGTTTGGTTTGGTTTTTCTTTAGTGAAAAGAAATGAGAGAAGATATGGTTGGCTCCAGCATCAACATCCAAATGAAAGGTTTTTTGGAGACAGGGAGGCTAGCCTGAGATTCATTGAGTTGCCCAGACTGGCCTTGAACTCACACCAATTCTTCTGCCTCCTAAATGCTGAGATTATAGTGTGAGCCACCATGCCATGCTGAGATTGTGTGTGTGTGTGTGTGTGTGTGTGTGTGTGTCTGTGCTTTACTTAAATACACAGTCTCTAATGAACTTTTTAAACTAGGAGATCATAAGTAATTGAGATGTGAATGAAACACATTTAAACAAAGCAAGGAGTTATAAAGATTGTTTTTGTCATTGATATCTGACATAACTAAGAATCTGTGTAAAAGTTCAACCTCTGTACTTGTTGACATTTGACCTAGAGCTCCAATCCAGGCTAAATGTATAGAGAACATTGTTTCATGCAGCTCAAAGACAATGCAAACTTGATGAATGCCTAATTTATCAGCAGATTTATCATTTTATCATCAAAATCCCTATGTATCACTTCATACGTAAGAGATGAAGAAAAAACAAAAATCCCACCAGCTTTGTAACCCCAGTATCTAGCCTGACAGATGATTATAAGACTTTTACATTAATAGAAGTTGACAGTGTAGTCATTAGTAATAAATTTGGGTATGCTTCCATTGGAAATAAATGGACTACTTATTGATGGGATACCATGCCTCTGCCACAGTGTGTTTGCTTATTTTGAAGATTTTAAGCTTCCTTTTACATGAATTTTATTATAACTAATGTTATCTGTCATTTTTGTTAAGGCCTGCACAGTTCATAAGATTACATTTAAATAACCTCTGCTATTAAGTTCTATATCAATGTTCCCCCTTTCAGAATGTAACTTAAGCAAAATTAAATTTTTACAAGTCTACATTTGACTCAGTAGGGTCAGCGTCTTCCTCCTGGGTGCAGCGGCTGGACGTGAGCAGACTGCACATTGTTCATATCATCTTCTGATAATAAGGAAACCAGGGGTGGGAGGGGCAGTGCTGGGGGCCTGGCTCAGCTTCCACAAGTGTTTGCTGCTCTTGCACAGGACTGGAGTTTGGTTCCCAACACGCGTGTCAGACAGCTCACAAACACCTGCAACTCCATCTCCAGAAAATCCACTGCCTTCTCCTGCTTTCTGAGAACACACACAGACACACACACACACAAGTAATTCTTTAAAAAAAAAAAAACAACTCATTATGAAGAAGTTGCTAAAGCAACTGAAAGGCTGTAATAGTCACAAGCCAGAGAGAAGACATTAGAATAACTGTCCTCTCCTTTTGTAAGAATTTTAACTATGTATAAAAACGTATGTCGTGTGTGTGTGTGTGTGTGTGTGTGTGTGTGTGTGTGTGTTCATGCCTCCGAGATCAGCAAAGGCCAGAGTTACAGGAAGTTGTGAGCCATCTGTCATGGATGCTAGGAACTCAATTCTGGTCTTTGGAAGAGCAGCAAATTCTCTTTCTAATTTGGGGTGGGGGGGGGATTTTATTTATTTTTATTTTAAGTGTATGAGTGTTTGCCTGGATGTATGTCTGTGTGCCACGTGTTCAGTGCCCTGGAGGCCAGAAGCTGGCAATAGAACCACAGTTACACGTGGCTAAGATTCCCAGCTGCCACGTGAGTGCTGGGAGTTGAACCTGTGTCCTCTGGAAAAGCAGTCAGTGACCTTAGTGGCTAAGGCATCTCTCCTGCCCTTAACTTTTCAAAAAAAGAACCTGATAGCCAGGTGTTGTGGCCCGTACTTGTAATCCTAGCACTTTGGAGGCTGAGGCAGGAGGATCCAGAACCCACCAACGCCCCAACACCCTTCCTTCTGGCAACAAAGCAAGACCCTGCGGTCAAAATAAAATAGAAATGAATAACTTTTAAAATACTGTGGCATTCATAAATAAGTGAGACTCAGATTTTTAGCAGTTTATAAGTCCAAACTAATTGCTGTGGTCCTTCACAACTTCAGTGTATACAATGAAACTGTGCAGTGTGCATACACTGATAGAATTTGATATATACTAATATAAGAGTATATGGAAATATCAGAGTGAGATGCCTAGAGACAAGTGCGTGATTTCTGAGATCCAGTGTGAAATTCATAGAAGCAGATGTTGACATCCCTTTCCAAGAGAGCGTCACCACCCTTTTCCGACTCATCACACCTAACCCAGGCAGACAAGTGAGCCAAATGAGGCTCAGCGGTAGAACTGGGGAAGCTGGCTGACCCATGGTGCCAGCAACGAACTGACTAGGTTCTCAAGAACCTGTCTATGAGGAGACTGTGGGAGGCTGGATCGTGCTTAAATAACGACTTAAAGAAACACACACATTCACAATGGCCCCACCCCATTTCACTGGCCATAGACAAAGGCATTAAGAATTTCAAGATGGTGATCACAGAGCACCAAATAAATGTCAAGCACGGGGTGGGTGGGGAACTGAGGAGTAGGGCTTTTCTTTATAATGCACCAGTTGTACCCTGTGGATGTCAACAAACAAAAGGACAAACTACTTTCTCGGCCAATCTGTCCCTGTTGCAGCCTCTCCCTGTGTGGTCAGTCATAGCGTCAGTGGGACTAGAGCTTGTGGTTCAGTCTCACACTCTGGATCTTTTTTCTTTCTTCTAGTCATGATCCACAAGTCCTATCTAAAGGCTTGAGTCTGAGGCAGGCAGTGGTGGCACACGCTTTTGATCCCAGCACTTGGGAGGCAGGGGCAGGTGGATCTCTTGAGTTTGATGCCAGCCTGGTCTACAGAGTGAGTTTCAGGACAGCCAGAGCTACACAGAGAAACCCTGTCTTGGGGAAAACAAAAACAACAGTAAATGTGAGTCTTTCTAAGGACCTGTTCAAAGAGGTGGGGCACATCAGAAAATCTAACCTAAGACTACAACAAGAACATGACTGGGAATGCCCCAGTGAAAACCATAGCTCTCATCTTAAGGGCAATACGAAGTAGTTTACTCGGGAGCCATTTTGAGTGCTTATGACCCATGAACACAGATTTAGGTTACCCCAAATTCCATGTTCCAGTGTGGAAGCAGTTTCATGTGGTTTTTATAGTTTTATAAGACAAAGAAAGTCATAAATCAAGACAAGTTTAAAATTCATCAGTAGGTATGGAAAGATGGGAAAGCTTTTCTATGGGCCTAAGATGCGACCTGGGCTTGTGGGTAGTGGCAGTTGGTTGGTGGAAGCTAGCGGTCTGCTGAATTAATAGATTCCAAAAGATTTTTATCTATTGGTTACAAGATGTTAGCTCTGACACAGAGTTGGCAAGGAATGGCTGTCCCTCAGGGCTAGAACGAGCCTAAGATAAGGTATTTGACATCTGAACCTGCAACATTCCAGTCTCTCCACAGTCCTCAAGTTCTATGTCACTCCATCAGAATTTACCACACAGCTCCTTTTCACACACCCTGGCCGTCTTCTCTGACAGCCCACGCCTTGGGTCTCTGCCTTCCCCTGTCTAGACCTCTGCTTCCTTTTTATCCAGCTCTCCTGTCACAGTGTTGGCGTCCTCGCTCTTGATGAGGGGTAAGACCAGGTGAGCACTCACATTCCTTCTCACCTCTGTTCCTGGGAGAAGGCTATTTCTGGCAGAACGTGCTTGGTCTCTTGACTGTTTTATCTCCATTTTTAATGGACTGGCTGTAATTGGTATATTTTGATTCATCAAAGCCATATCTCAGCTGTCTGTTCTGATGCTATTAACACATAGAAGCCAAAAGAAATGAGGCATGAGTAATCTGGATGTGTGTCGGCAAAATGGACCCTCATGTCCTCCAGGCCCAACAACAGATGGGCCCTCGTTCTATCACCATAGATTTTTAAACAACGATAATTAATACTTAGGCCAGGTCCTTTTATGTAAGGTGCTCAAAAGGGCTTTGTGGCCATTAACCCATTAGTTTACCTGCCTCAAGCCACCCCAAGGTCAGGAGGCCTCTCTGCACAACAAAGAGAGAGGCCCATGACTAACTGACAGGAAGGCAGGGAAGTAGAGGTTACCACCTTAGTGCTCCTGAAAACATTCAATGGAAACATCTCCTGAGTCTGTAGCAGAATCTCACTCTCACAGAGCTGCTGCGTGACTTCTCATGGATGCCTGTCCGTCCCATCCTCTGCAGAGCCCCCTTTCCCTTCCTACAAGTTTTAGCCTCACGGTTATGAGGGGCAACAGTGATGGTCCAAGCAAATGAGCCTTCCTTGAAGGCTCTTCTCTCAGCAGGGAAAATGGCCTCTTTTAAGTTAAGACAATAGCATTCCAGCATGAACCTGTCGAGGGTTGGCTACTGGTCTGATGTCTTCCTCATAGGTGGTCTCCATCAAAGAGCATATGCTAGAAGCCACACTGTAAAAACAAATCTCCTCAGAGATGTGAGATCCACCCTCTTCATCAGTCATGCATCTAGCAGGCGCTCCACATGGGACCAGAAGCTATGGAGTAGAAGATGAAGATCCCAATGCACACGCAGCCTTAAACCTAACCAAGGAAGTGAGAAGTGAGATTTATGGAGAAAATGGGGTTCATGGACTCACATTGGTTGGTTGGTTTGGTTTGGTTTGGTTTTTCGAAACAGGGTTTCTCTGTGTGGCCTGTCCTGGAACTCACTCACTGTAGACCAGGCTGACCTCGAACTCAGAAATCTGCCTGCCTCTGCCTCCCAAGTTCTGGGATTAAAGTCTTGCGCCACCACTGCCCAGAGGTTTGTTTGTTTTTCAAGACAAGGTTTTTCTGTGTGGTCCTGGCTGTCCTAGAACTCACATTGTAAGCAAGGCTAACTTCAAACACAGAGATCCCCCTGCCTCTGCCTCTTGAGTGCTGGGGATTAAAGGAATTCACAATAGCCTGGCTCTTGTTGACATATCTCTTATTCATTGTTTTTCATTTAGTTCTATTTGTTATTTACTACCTTACATATTTACTGACAATAAACTCATAAATCAGGCCCCGAAAGTCAGGATTTCTGCCATTTTGAATAGAATGTATGCTGAGGAACTGTAGAGTTTGGTAGAAGAGAATCAATGTGGGGTTGGAGTGAGCCAGTCAGGCAAGAGGAGTCTCAGAGATGTGATGAACCAGACCCCAGAGGTAGAGAGAGAACTTAGGGAAGAGACAAGGTGCGTGGAAATAAAGGTAAAGCGTCATTCAAAACAGAGGCACTGAGCAGGTGGGTCTTCTTTTCCGGGCTCTGGAAAAATCAACTTGGCTAAACCATGCAATCTGGAGACCTGGGTGCAATATGGTTGGGTGGAAAGGGTGGAGCCAGGTCACCAAGCATCTCAACAACAAACCATGTGCAGTGATGTGGGGTCTTCAAGTTGCAAATGGGAATAGAGTCACAAAGGAAACTGGAGGGGAGGGTCACTTTGTTAGGCTTTGCCTGTGTCAGCATAGGAAGACCTAAGAGTGCTATTTCAGGATCAGCTGGTAACCTTGAGTTTTGAATTCCTTCATCTCTGGACCTGTTAATGGCCAGATGCAATGAGACCCCCCAGCTAGTGTGTTAATGGGGATGGGGAAATTAAAGATAAAGATTGCAGCCAGAGCCCTGGGAGAGAAGAATGGTTACCAACTAAGAATGGTTGGTCCAGGAAAGCGCCCACTCACAGTGGAGCCGCAGGAGTGATTGCCCAAAGACAAGGAAAGAACAGAGAAAAAGGATTCCCCCTAATTTCACAATCGTATCCACCATCATTTTTGTGAAGGCCGGGGAGGTAAGATGGCCCGTCTATATGCCTCGGAGAAAGCCCTGGAGCTTTGTTGAATGAGCTCTTCGGACTCTTAGGGTTAAAATCAGAGTCTGGGGGAAACCTCTGCAAGAGCGCTTAAGCATCCTCCCCATAGCTTCCTGGGCGCAGTGGAATATACTGTGAGGAGGTGGATTTCCCTAAAGTCACACCTCTCTGGGGCCAAGAGTAAATAAAAAATAATTGTTCTCACCAAAGAAATCTGGGTTAAAAAGTTGCCATGAAACTGGACTAGGTGTGTCTTTCTGTCCTTCCGGTTCTTTTTATAGACACTTCTGGAACCTGAGTGAGGTCCTGCAGGTCTTCCGCCCATTTGAGGAGAGATTAAAGCACCTGAAGTTGTCTCCTCCTTACTCATTTGCAGCCACAGCCTCCCCACCAGCACAGCCTCAGAGGCTTCCGGAGGAGTGGACTCAGAGGAGGTAAGTCAGTCCAGGCGCCTTGGTGTCAGCCTTGAACTGGGACGAGCACTCCTGCCCACTGGATTTGGAATGGCTAAAGGGGACCAAGGCTAGGAGGATTCAAATGCAATGGGGTATTGTGTGTTTGCCTGTTTTGCTGTTGTTTGATTTTTACCAGAATTGACATGGAGTTAATTTTCTTGGCCACCTCAGCTAAAGTCAGGGATTTTAGTGCTAAATGTCTGTAAGAGTCACTAGAAAGTAGGTGGCATGTTGTATACTATTAGTGAACAAATGACAGGTGTTTAAGAAATGCCCTTTGCATTGGATTGAGTTGAATTAAAAAAAGAAGAGAGTCATTAATGTTACAGGGACATGACTTGCCTGACTGCTTTGTTTTTTTATTGGTTATTTTATTTATTTACATTTCAAATGTTGTCTCCCTTCCGTTTCCCCTCTGCAAACCCTCCGTTCCATCCCCCTCCCCCATGCCTCTATGAGGGTGCTCCCCCACCCACCCACCCCCATTCCAGCCTCACCACTCTAGCTTCCCCTTAATGCTGGGGCATCAAGCCTCCACAGGACCAAGGTCCTCCCCTCCCGGATAAAGTCATCCTCTGCTACACATGTAGCTGGAGCCATGGGTCCCCTGACTGCTTTAAGCAGAGCATCCGTGTTTGAGATAATTCAATCCAGGATGCATCAACTTTCTGGAGCTAGATACAGCTCACGTCCCACCTATCAGATTAGAAGATTCTGGTTATCTTCAAATGGCCTTTGGGAATTCGGCTATGAAAATAGACAACTTATCTGGAGTCCCCAAGTGAAAAACCTTTCCGGTTTTGCTCTGCGGAGTTTGGAACTGAGTTCATTTTGAAGGTTCTAGGTCAGCCTTCTCGTTTCCTGCCTTGGCATTCTGTACGCAGCAGTTACAAACCTGGGGGTAACAGAGAGGATGGCAATCCTTCCTTTGTAGACTCTATTTGTAGCTGATACTGATCAGATATTGATCAGATCAGTATCCCACCCAGGAAGGTTGGTGTTTAGATAAGTGTTGAGAGATTAATAAAACCTAACTCTCCAGTGTCCAGGTGACTACTCACCTGCACAAGCTCAGGTGTCTTCATTAGGAATGCTAACAGGCACTCTTGTGGGTGGATATGATGTCACGAGTTATCTTCATCTTTTTCTCCACAGGAGACCAGACATCCATTCTCGTGAGGTCTACCTATAAGTTACCATGTACGAGGACTGCGTGAAGTCCACAGAAGACTATTACCTCTTCTGTGACAACGAGGGACCATGGGCCATTGTTATGGAATCCTTGGCGGTGATTGGCATAGTGGTGACAATACTGCTACTCCTGGCATTTCTGTTCCTCATGCGGAAGGTGCAGGATTGCAGTCTGTGGAACATGCTTCCCACCCAGTTCCTCTTCCTGCTGGCTGTCCTCGGGCTCTTCGGACTTGCTTTTGCCTTCATCATCCAACTCAACCAACAAACCGCCCCTGTTCGCTACTTCCTCTTTGGGGTTCTCTTTGCTATCTGCTTCTCCTGCCTCCTGGCTCACGCCTCCAACCTGGTGAAGCTGGTACGGGGTAGAGTCTCCTTCTGCTGGACAACAATTCTGTTCCTTGCTATTGGTGTCAGCCTGTTGCAGATCATCATTGCGATAGAGTATGTGACTCTCATCATGACCAGAGGCTTGATGTTCGAGCACATGACACCGTATCAGCTCAACGTGGACTTTGTCTGTCTCCTGATCTATGTCCTCTTCCTGATGGCCCTCACATTCTTCGTCTCCAAGGCCACCTTCTGTGGCCCGTGTGAGAACTGGAAACAGCATGGAAGGCTCATATTTGCCACTGTGCTGGTCTCCATCATTATCTGGGTGGTGTGGATCTCCATGCTCATGAGAGGCAACCCCCAGCTCCAGCGACAGCCCCACTGGGACGATGCAGTCATCTGCATTGGTCTGGTCACCAACGCTTGGGTCTTCCTGCTACTCTACATCATCCCTGAGCTGAGCATCCTCTACAGATCGTGTAGGCAGGAGTGTCCTCCGCAAGGCAACGTCTGCCAGGTCCCCATCTACCAACGCAGCTTCAGGATGGAGAACCAGGAACCCACCAGAGGTACACTGCAGAAGGCCCGGGGTAGGGAGGGGACTAGATAGGCAGTGAGAACCTAGAGGGATGGCAAAGGCCAGACTTTTGGTGAGTCACGTCAAGTATAGAGACAAAGCCTCATAGAACCAAATGGTAGGTCCTCCAAAGCATAGGCTTTTTGTGGAAAGAACAAGACAAGAGGAATGGAAGGTTTTCAATTAAATGGTGTGACTGTTGCTGTTGGCCAAGGACGCCATCCACTCTAAAAGGAGTTAACTAAGCTCGTAAGGCAGCACTCACAGAGGAGGACACAAGAGAATCGGGTGTTTAAAGTCATCCTTGGTGACATAGCATTTGAGACCAGCTTGAGCTACACAAATGTCTCAAAAATATCGATAAAGTAAACAAATAAAAGGAGTTAACCAGCCCCAGACCAGGCAAGGACCAGGCCATGCGAAGTTCAGACCTGTCACTGGCTTACCGAGCTCCCAGCAGACCCTGGCAAGAGCGACTGACATGTTAAAAGTTCAAGTCTGAACGTTAACTTATCCAGATAAAATGTAAAACTCATTTGCAGGAATCATCACTCGCGGGGGTCATGGAGTTCAACAACTTCCGGTTTCTATTTTACAAACTGTTCACAGTTTTGTTTTTGTTTTTAAATCTTTCAAGGTTCTGTTGCAAAACAGCACCCAGAAAGACCACTTAATCTGAATTCTAAGTAAAAGCTCATACGTGATCATTAGTAGACAGGAAACAACTGCTTATGTGACATTTTCTTGGTAATTTTAGATCACATGTTTACTCATATATAAAATCAAGCCACCTGTCTGTCTTGTTAGGGGTTGACATTATCCATGATAGCAAAGATGCTTGGTCCCCATCAACCTGGGAGAAATAGTGGCTAATTTCAGCGATCTGGAAATGTATCAAAACTCATTAATTCCTCTTAGGAAACATCTGACATTATTCATAGCCCAGCAGCATAGCATTACATCAATTTTGGTATCTTAATAGACAACTGATTTCTCCCATTTTTCTCTGTATTATACAACAAAGATGCTATTTTATATATTATATGGGACACATAATGTTTGCCAGGCTCAAAAGCATTTAATATAAGCTTTCCTTTTAAGTATGTACACTTTCTGAGCTGCTATCTATAGTTAATTATACATTCAAATTAAATCCTGTCCAGATAAATGCATCTATTAGATCTTTTCAGCTCGGTTGATGGACAGTCGGAAATTGACACTATATATCCCTCCTACAAAATTAGACCTTGCTGCGGATGCTTCCTGACAGATCCCTGAGGTTTATGGGGGACTGCAGAGTCTGCCATTCCTTAAACTTCCTTCCATAGGTCCCACTTGAAGATTGGATGAAAGGTGCTGGTTTCATTGTTGTTGTTGGTATTGTTGTTGTTGTTGTCATTATTGTCATTGCTGTTGCTGCTGCTGCTGTTGTTGTTGCAAAGACAAAGTTCTTGTAGTACCATAACATCCCAAAGCTCACGTCTAATGACCCTGATCCCACGTTCCCCAAATGTTAGGCATGTATTTAAAGTTTTAGGGAGGGTAGCATTCTGTCTCAAACAAACACATTTCAAGTGTTGCCAGGAGCAGCACAGCAAACCTGAGGCCAGCACTTGGGAGGCTGAGACAAGATGGCCATGGCAAAGATTGAGGCCAGCCTGTGCTGTGAATTTCTGTGAGGTGAATTCCAGGCCACATGAAGTACATAGTAAGACAGAATCAAGAGTATTGTGAGAAGAGTCTCAGAGCATGCAGAAGTATTTGATTCTTAATTTGGTCAGAATGAAACTATTATCCAATCAAGTTTAGAAAAATTCATTTCCTCAGCTGGGTGGTAGTGGTGGTGGTACACACCTTTAATCCCAGGAGGAAAACAGACCTCTGGGTTCTAGGACAGTGAAAATAAAAACAGAGAGAGAGAGAGAGAGAGAGAGAGAGAGAGAGAGAAGAGGAAGAAGGAGGAAGAGAGGAGAGGGGAAAGGGAGGGAGGAAGGGAGAGAGGAAGGGAAGGAGGGAGAGGGGGAAGGAGGAAGACATGAGGGGAGAGGAGAGGAGAGCAGAGGAGAGGAGAGAGGGAGGGAGGGAGAAGAGAGAAGGAGGGAGGGAGAGAGGAAAGAGGAGAGAGAGAGAGAGAGAAAGAGAGAGAGAGAGAGAGAGAGAGAAGAGAAAAACTCAATTTTAAGCAGGAAATTGATAGTTTATGGGGGAAGAAATGCATAGTACAGTTTTGTCAAATTCCAAATTGCCCTCCAAGATAAGGCAAAGTCACCTGAAATTTCAGGTCTGAGACTAGACCAGAACTTAAGTCACCTGGAAAAGATGTGCTCATCAAAACATCAAGCAAGTAATTTAAGTGCAATAGAAAGTGTAGGGTCACCACCTGCTAGCAAGAGCCAGCCCCCTGGGAAACTGCAAGTGCTGTCCCGTGAAAGCAGCTGGAAAGCCGCAGTCTAGCTGGGCTGGGCTGGCCGAAGATCTTGTTTATTGAAATAACAATCACAGTCTAACCAAACAGATGTGTGGCTAGAGAACGGAGCCACAACCTTGTTCTCTGCTTCTGTCTGCCTCCAGCGTCAACACAGGTCTGGGACCCACTAATGAGACATGTGGAACACTTGGGGAGGCTCTGTGGAAAACCACAGGAATGATTAAAGGGTTTTAGCGTCAGACCTGTGTGGAAAGGTTAGGACAGTAAAACTGAGTTGGTAGTTTTAAGTTTTATGCGCCTTTCTCATAGCTGATCCAAGCTCTGTCTGTCTCAATGCTATCCTAAAATGTGGCCATTTTGTTAGGTCCATGAGGCACACAGTAGCCCCTTGACTCTTCTGACTCAGGCTGTTTACAACCATGGCTTCAATGGCATTGTTATTTGATTTACCGCTGGGCTTTATAAAACCAGAATTATGCAGCTGAGAGAAAAGGAAGTCAGGGGTGATTAACAGAGAATTTCACACGTATAAAGACATCTCCGTGGGAGGCAGTTGTCCTACCGTTTCCCATCTCCAAGTAAATATGGGGTCCGATGAATTTAAACCAAAGCATGAAGGATTGATTTTAAATGGGAAAGTAAGAGATGGTAAAGGATTTGCTGATCATTAAGAGGGATTAAAGACTCCATCCAGTTCCTGGAAGGCTTTGGGAAGATCAGGCTTTAAAATCGCTCTGAAGTAGCTTATGGGCCTAATTCTAGAACATGACAATATCTAGATGCAAATGTGATTAGGCGTGTGCTACAGAACAGAACACAGCTGGGAAGATTTATCTGTATCGCAAACGTGTTCGTGTTCCTAAAGAGCTATCCATTGGACTACATTAAAAGCTCAGTCAGTGAAGGGCTTATTATGCAAGCATGAAGACCCGAGTTTGATGACCTTGTAAAGCAAACATGAAAACAAACAAACAGAAGATGTAACATCATACAAGCATGCATCCCAGAATTGTGAGGCCCATAGTTCAGATCCCCATCATTCATAGAAACGCCTCCAGGCAGACATGGTGACCCTGTTACGCCAGCATTCACCAGGCAGAGATGGATGAGAGATCCCCGGAGCAAGCTGGCTAGATAGACTAGCTAAATTGGAATTCTGGGTTTAAGGAGAATCCCTGCCTCCATGGGTAAGGTGGGGAGGGATGGTGTCTACCGAACGACACTCAAGGTTGGCCTCGGGGCTCCACACACGTACACACGTATATGAACACACACACACACACACACACACACACACATGTTGTTGTTGAAGGGCTACTTGCTTTTATTTTTTGTTTGTTTTGGTTTTGGTTTTTGAGGCAGGGTCCCATATAGCTCAGGCTAGCCTTGAACTCCTGACCCTCCTATTTCTGCCTCCTCTGTGCCTGAACTACACTCATACAGCCCACACTCAGCTTCACTTGGGCCACAGACATATCTACATATTCTCACAAGATTTGATCAAAATTTCCCAAGCTCAACATATTGTTAGGCACTGGGAACATTATCACAAAGATGCCCAAGAGTAATGCCAAAATATGTGTATATAAATGAAGTAATTAAAATGTAAAATGAGTGAAGAAGCCATTTATAAATTATGTTTGTGCTTAATTATCTCATTTGTATGTATCTGGGATGACAGTATCTTAATATATGGCTCTTTAATTTGATTGGTTGGTGAGCTATGTCATTTTCTATTTGAAGTTAGTGCATTTGAGAAGAACTGTGCTCCTCAGTTATAGGGAATCCTCCCAAATCAACAGCCACTTAACTGAACCAGCTGTTCACACTGAGGATGTGCAGAGATCATGAACACGGTAGAATGTCAGTTACAGATCTTCTTCACCAGGACAATTCCCCCGTAGTTATCACCTGCTTTGACCATTGGAGACTAAGCAGAATATTGTATCTCAGAATATCTCAGGCTTGATAGCAGCAAGCTGCCTTCCGATGAAACTGGGCGGTTTGCTTACAGTGGTTGGATGGACACGCACGAGCCTAGTGTGATTATTCCCAAAGGTATCAGGACACAGGTAAGCACTGAGTGGACAGAGTGACAATGACTCGGTGAACATAAAGTAAGAAAGACACAAGAAAGCCAGTTCTGCAAACAGTAGGCCCTTGGGCTTCCCGGAAGTATCAGTTTTTGTTGGGTATAGCCCTTTTCAATAACTACATATTTTGTTGTTTTAAATTGTATTTATTTATTTCTAGTGTGTGTGTGTGTGTGTGTGTGTGTGTGTTCTCTCCTTCCATGGTGGGATCTGTGGACCTCATCCGGCTTGGCAGGCTTTGATGGCAGCAGCTGGGAATAGAAAAGAACTTGCTAGAAGCCTGGGAATCTGGGGGACAGGGACAAATGGGGGAAGGCCAGTGAATGAGTCCTAACTTGGAGTTAGGTATGAGAAAGTAATTCTGGCCTCCTGTTACATAGTAAGGTGTACTGTGTATTATCTGGTTTGTTTTTAATCTAGAAAAAAATTTAAATTTTTTCATCATGAAGAATTGGTTAAGGAAATATATGTTTCCTAGATTTGAACATTTTATATATATAATATATATTAATATATATCATACATCATATATATATGTATATATATATATATATATAAACGTTACATACTTCTCCTCTATGTACAACTTAAAAATACATTTAGGAACTAGTGAAATGGAAAGGTGGGTAAAACACTTGCTGTCAAGACTGACCCCTTGAATTCATTCCCGAGAACCTACTTGGTAAAAGGAGGAAACTAGCCCCACGTCCTCTGACATCCACCCTTGTGCTGGGTAACACATGCTCACAGCACCCCCCCCCCCAACACACAAAGTAATAATAAATTCTAAAAAATCAACAAATGGCAGAAGAGTCGTGGCTATGGTAGAACACTTGCCTGGCATGCAGGGGGAACCTGTGTTCAACTCAGCACTATTTAAAAACAGAACAAAACAATAGAAAACAACAACAACTACTACTCCACTCTTTAAATAGTTACAGGTGGGAGCTGAAGAGATGGCTCCGCGCTGAAGTGCAAATACTGCTCTTGCCAAGGACTGAGCTTCCATTCCCAGCACCCACATCAAACAACATGCAAGCCTCTGTAACTCGAGGCTCTCCCCCGGCCTCAGCACACACCTGCATCCATGTGCGTGTGCATGCAAGTGCATCACAAATTAATAAAACAAAAATCTCCTTTTAAAAAGATTTATGGACCAGGAAGAGATGAGGGAGAGAAAGAAACTAGCATAAAATTGGGGGAAAGACAATGAACCGTGGACAGGATTTGTTTGATCTGAAATTAGATAAGGCTAGGATAAGACCCAGGAAGACTCGGGGCACAAGCACAACCAGGTGGCAGGGACGGATGGCAGAGCACCACGTCACCATGCAGATGGAGCCTCACACCCCTGGCTTGGTGAAACCCTGGCTTTCTATCCAACAAGGTTCCCGACCTCTAGGAGCCTCAGAGTCTTCATGTTTAACTGAAGATTATAATGTCACCCCTGCTGCTTCCACACGCAGATGGCAAGTCTCACTCAGGGCAATTTCCTACCATGAGGTATTGAAGGAAGGTTTTATTTAGAGAAACAGCATTTTGATAAAACTGTGAGCAATAACTATAAATGGATAGATCGGGCTATTGTCATTTTTGACCCAGTCTGATGGGAATGTGAGGATGAAATACTCCCCAAGAAAGTGAGTGTGAAGGAGTCTCAATACGCTGCAAAGGTTAAACCAAGGACTCATCAACACTGAAGGGAAGACATGCATTTCCTCCATCACAGGATTCAATCCCTCTAGAAAATGTCAGTAGGTAGAAGCTGTCAGGGTCACCCATAACTATGTCACCATCAATAGCATACAAAGTACAGCTTGCATACTCGTTCTGTACAACCCAAGAGCTCTGCAGATGTCGACTATTTGCATCCTCAAGACCTACAGAGCAGATTTGCTATTCTGAGCATCAAGATTTTCTTTTCATTTCCACCAGGAAACAACACAAAGAGAAGGTTAAAGAACCTGACACACAGGGAGAGAGAACAAGTGTAAAACAAAGAAGAGAGAGGGGGTAACACAGACAAGGGACCAAGCTGACCTCCTCTAGGGTCTAGCCACCCAGCACTGCAGTCTCTAAAGTGTGACCACTAATGACAGCTGTGTCTGTGACACCCAAACACAAACATGTAGGAAGCAGGTGTTTAGCCAGAGACACAGAGAAGTTCCTGCCTTCAGAGGTTACTGCCTGTTGAGAAGACTATTGCTAAACAAATAACTGTATGTGTAATTATTCTATGACAATATAGTATTTCTCTAGCTCTCTAGTGCTCTCTCTCTCTCTCTCTGTGTGTGTGTGTGTGTGTGTGTGTGTGTGTGTGTGTGTGTGTGTGTGTATTCACATATGTCCCTTAGGTGCCCATCTTTGTGGTACTGCGAATCAAACTCAGAGCCTTTCAATGTTAGGCAAACTCTGGAAATATTTTTTTTTTTACTTTTTATTATTTATTATGTCCAGCTTTAAAATTGGGATCCAATTGAGGCAGATACATAAAACACTCTTGTAAACCAAACACTCAAAAGGCAGGAGGATAACCATAACTCTGAGGCCAGTCTAGATTACACAGGAAATTCTAAACCAACCTGGGTTACAGGGTAGGTTCCCTCTCAAACAACAACGACAATGAGTCCAATCCTGTAGAGAAGTCAGCCTTCAGGCACTGAGCTCAAAGTTAGCCTCAGCTAGGCAGTGATTTTGAAGCCAGCCCAGGCCACATGGTACCTTGTCTCAAAATACCAGAAGGGGGAATGGATGGATGGATGGATGGATGGACAACCCCGTTGTATTCTTTCTTTTAATAGCTTCCACAACCAAGCAGTAGTTTTAAAGGCACGAGTGCCCCTCTGCAAGCCGCTGAGCCTCCTCCCAGTCCCAGTGACTCTCCATCACTAACACAGCCCTTCCCTCCTTTGGCTTTCAGCCCGAGACAGTGATGGAGCTCAGGAGGATGTAGCACTAACTGCACATGGTACTCCCATTCAGCTGCAGGTAAACGTGCAATGCTCATTCACTTAGGAGGACACAGCAAGCACTCTCCCCTAGTCTTCTGGCTCTATGGCCAGTGACCTTTCTGGCCCGAGGGAGAACAGGCAGGGAAGGCCCAACTTGAGCCACACAAGAGACCCCTGTGAGCCTCCGTCCCCTCTACCACCTCACTGTATCTTCCCCAGGAAAGGCCAAGTCATACATAAGCTCTGTATGACATTGAGGAGGTTGGTTAAGCTTTGCACCAGTGTCAAAGGAAGACTGAAAATATGCATGAATGTTGAGTCTGTATTCAGTGTGGGCAATCTAAATCCATCCCCTGCACCCTCAACTTCCCCTGTGAATCACTGTCTAGCCCCAACAGCCCAGGCCACCCTGAGAACAGGGCTGGGTCTCATCACCATCTGGAAGCCCAGATGGGTGAACCAATTTTAATCCTTTGAGGCAAAGCAGAGGAAGTGCGCCTGAGTCGATTGGACGTCACACATCACGCTGGACGCGTTGAGCTGTAGTGGCTCAAACAAAGTTGCCTCCGGAAAGCCCAAAAATTCCACACTGGGGGAAACCTCTTTCTTTGTGGGGACCACAAGTACCAAAATCCAAGAGTAAAACTCACTTTTCAATCACTTGTTCACTGAACTTTATGAGACAACTGGCTAAGCTCTGCCCGCCCATCTGTAACCGAGAATGTGTGTCCCCCTGATGGCACTAGAACAGGACATAGCCACATGCTGTCTTCTCTAATTACGCGTTGGGGTGGGGATGAAGAACTTCTGCACAATGAGAAAAAAAATGTTTTTAGCCATTCCTGCATTTCAAATTCCAGTAACCCCAGGGGGGGGGGTGTCTTATTAATGAACAAATGATATAAATAGGTTTGTGTCACCATTAGTTCCCACTGTCAACTTGGCACAGCCTAGAATCACCTGTGAGCCTCAGGAAGGGATACCGTGGCTTATGGCCGTATCTGTAGAGGAGTGTCTTAATGACTTAGTGTGGTGTGGGAGGATCCAGCCCACTGTGGGCAGCACCACTCCCTAGGCAGAGGGTCCGGATCATATAAGAGGTGAAACAGGGCTGAGCACAAGCTAGCAAGCAGTGAGCTTGCACTCAGTTCTCTCTGCCTTTGGCCTTCGACATGATTTGATTAGTTGCTGTAAGTTCCTGCCACCTTGACTGCAACCTGGAATAAGCTAAAATAAACCTTTTGTCACCTGAGTTTCTTTTTTGCGAGGATATTTTATCACAGCAACAGGAATAAAGCTAGAACAATCTGGAAGTGTTTGTTGTTGTTGTTGTTGTTGTTGTTGTTTTTGTTTTTTAACTAACAAAGAATTGAATGACAGTGAGATGATAATATTTGGCTAACAACATCCCGTCCTTCCTTTCCAGACTGTTGATCCCAGCCAGGAGTATCTCATTCCATCAGCTACACTAAGCCCACAGCAAGATGCAGGACTATGAAGCTACCTGAAACAGCAGAGTCAACCTGGAAGGGTGTCCTGCCCCACACAGCCCTGCAGGGCCCAGGAGAGCACGGGACACACTGTCAACGAAGCGTCCATCCTGTCCCTTCCTCTCTGTTTCCTTTCCACTCTTCTGGACCCAGGCTCTGAAGACTGTCATGTCCTGCACAATTAAAATCTTGTTGCCACCCTACCTACTGTGTCTTCCGCATTTATTTAACTACATATTATGTAACTATTTAACTGTATTATTTATATATACACATACATATATATTCATCCCAAGATACTCTGCTTCTCTGTATGTAAAGTGTATTTGTTCAGTGTCTGTGGAGGCCAGAAGAAGATGTCAGATCCCTAGACCTGGACATTCAGGGAGTTTGGAACCACCTGATGTGCTGAGAACTGAGCCCTGGTCCCCCACAAGAGCAGCAATTGTTCCTAGCTATTGAGTCTCTCCAGCAGCACCCTCTACTGATTTGTAACAGGATTTCTCTGTTTCTTGAGGTTCACTTGTTTGCTTGTTTTGCTGATGTGGTGATGGTGGTGGTAGTGGTGTGGTGTGTGTGTGTGTGTGTGTGTGTGTGTGTGTGTGTGTGTGTGTGAGAGAGAGAGAGAGAGAGAGAGAGAGATTTGTTCCACGATGTGCTTGTAGAGGTCAGAAGGCAACCTTGGGCGTTGGTGTGGTCGCTTCTGTTTTAGCTGAGACAGTCTCCTTTGCTGTTTGCTGCTGTGTAGACCAAGCTATCCAGCCCGCGGCTTCTCATGCTCTCCTGCCTCTTGCCCCCACCCCCCCATAGAAGCGTGCTAGTGTTCCGGGCCTGTGTGCAGCTTTCACTCGGGCTCTGGGCGTCTGAATGCACATCCTGATGCATACACAGAAATGCTTAGCCCATGGAGCCACCTTCCCAGCCATGTCCGTTTGTTTTGTGGTCCAGGGTCTTGTGACACAGCCCAAGAAGCCTTCAACTTCACCCTGCCCTGCCCTTCTCCGCTGCCAGAAGATCCCCTTCCGTTTGGAAGGGAACTGGCAGTACTTTGCATACCTGTGCCCCACTTTCTAGGTACCGACACTCTGTCATCAGACATGGCTTCCTGCCATCTGTGGCCACAGTGAACAATGCTGTCAATGTCTACAGAATATCTTAAATCCTTCACTTTCAGCTCTATCTCTGAAAGTGAGACTGCTGGACCACAGGCAAACTCCATTCCTAAGTACTGCTTTATTAAATTTTAATGTATTTATTTGGAGATGCTCATGCTTGTGGAAGTCAGCAAAAAACTTGCGGGAAGCGGGTCTCTCTTCCTCTGTGCAGGGTCCTGGAGCCGGGCTCAGCTCAGGCTTGGTGGCAGGTCTCTCTTCCTCTGTGCAGGGTCCTGGAGCCAGGCCCAGGCTCAGGCTTGGTGGCAGGTCTCTCTTCCTCTGTGCAGGGTCCTGGAGCCAGACTCAGGCTCAAGCTTGGTGGCAGGTCTCTGATCCACTGAGCCATCCTGCCGGCCACATTCTGGATTTTTCTGAAGAGACATTCTATTTGCTGCTTATCTCTACACCATTTTTTTGTCTGTCAGAAATGGAAAGAGACTCTCAATATCTGCACCTCCTTGACAACACTTGTTATTTTCTGGGAGGTTTTGTATTCAGGATGGCATCCTAGTGGGCGGGGAGTGTTTGGTCACCTTTCATAAGGAAACCTTTGAGAGGCTGAGGAGCTAGTGCAGGGGAAGAGTGCCGTGCCCAGCATACACAAGGCCTCGGGCCAAGGCCTAGTGCTGTCAAAGCAGTATAGAAGAAAACAGGAAGCCTGGAGGGAGGAAAAGAGGAAGAGAGAGGAGGAGGGAGGGAGGGAGGGGAGAGAGGGAAGGAGGGAGAGAAGGAGGAAGGGAGAGAGGGAGGGAGGGATGGAGAGGGAGAAAGAGGGAGAGAGGGAGGGAGGGGAGAGAGTGAAGAAGGGGAAGAGAGAGGGGGAGGGAGAGGGAGGGAGAAAGAGGGAGAGAGGGAGGGAGGGGAGAGAGGGAGGGGAAATGGACAGATGAAGGGAGGGAGGGAGGGAGGGAGAGAAGGACGGAGGGAGGGAGGAAAGGAAGGGGGAGGAGCAGGCAGCAGGTGGGAGAGAAGATTCAGCAGGTTAGGACACTTGTTGTCAAGCCTAATGAGTTCAGTCCCCCAGGGAGCCACAGAGTGGAAGGAAAACACCAACTCCACACACTTACTGGGGTGGGGCCAACAACCATACACCCCCCCCCACACACACACACACACACGTGCACACAAATAAACAAGTGCACTCTATTAAAGAGAGCTGGATGTGGAATGTGAAGTTTGCCTAGTCTACATGGGGAGTTCCAGACCCAGGCTACATAGTGGGACCCTGGTTCAAGGAAGGGAGGGAGGGAGGGAGGAGGGAGGAAGAGAGGAAGGGAGGAAGGGGGCCAAATTCTGATGGCCCTAGTGTTGATGTTTTGTCTAAGCTCCACCCCACACCTACCTGGCAATAGCCAGGTATGCCCTGCCCCAGAGATCTTGCCCACTATAAGAGGGGCTACTTGCCCCTCTTCTCCTTCTTTGCTCTCTGCTCTCCCACACTCTCTCACCACTCTGCCCCTTGGGCTCTTCCCCCTTCCACGTGGTCATGGCCGGCCTCCACTCTACTCTCTCTATTCTCTCTCTCTATTCTCTCTCTCTCTCTCTCTTTCTCTCTCTCTCTCTCTCTCTCTCCCTCCCTCCCTCCCTCCCTCTCTCTCTCTGCCTCTCTCTACCACTAACTCCCATCCCCTACTCTGAATAAACTCTATTCTATACTATGCCTGTGTGTGTGGGGGCACAAGGTGCCCAGGTAGGGCCCGCCTGGACACCTTCCCCCACGCCACCGAGCCACACTCCCCTAGCCCCCTATACTCCCCCTTTTAAGCCCCTTCACCTAGCATTCTCTATAACATGGTAGCAGAATCCTCAGCCACAACATATCCATACGTGGGCATTCCATGTCCAGCAGGTGACAGCCACGGTGTCGCCGCCCTGAGGCAGCCTGAGCTAATGGGGCAGCAGACAGACTTGCTTTCATGTGCCACTAACAGCTGATGCTCATAAAGGGCGTCAGGCCGTGACCATGAAAGGCAGTGTGCCCGCCCCGGTGCCTCTGATGAGCTGCTGTCTTTTACTACATGTCTTGCCTTTGTGTCTAACACCACCTCCTCCGGAAGGTTCGGCTGCCTTCCATTTCTTAGATGTCACAGGCACAACAGGACCAGAGTCAGACACGTGCATCTAAAGCATCCTTGGGGGTCAAATATTGACCTTGCAGAACAGGAAACAGATGTCAAGAAATGGCTTGGCTATTCAGAAGTCACGAGCAGTGGCCAACTCTCACGCCTCCTGGTCAGTCCTTCCCCTTTAGGCCTCGGCATGCCTCTATCTCTGTATGAGCAACTTAGGTGCATGCCCTCTGAGAGACAAATGTTGGATTTCAGACCTGTGAGTGTTGAATGTCTACGTGATGGCACAGTGAAAAATAATGAAAGCTCTGAGTGTGTGTGTGTGTGTGTGTGTGTTCTCGCTTGCATGAACAAACCAGAAAGCCCCTTTAAGGGCCAACATACAACACAGTTTGCTCCCTAGCAACGAACATATTCTGAGCATCTTTGAGGAACTAGAAATAGTTGCAGGACTCAAACCGAGACACAGCAGACAGCACTGCTTCAGCAGGGCCTGTGTTCTTGTGGAATAAACGACACAGCAGAGGTAATTCCAGGGGCATGGCTTCGTCACTTCACATACAGAGAAAAGGGTCTTACCCAGGATAATATGTCTTCACTAGTGGCTGAACAAAGCACATGTGTATCTAAAATTATCGAGCATTTGGGATGGGAGGTGTGTGTGTGTGTGTGTGTGCACGCGCGCGTGCATGCATGCGTGCCTGTATGTGCGTGAGAGTTCACCCATGTGCCAGGACATGCATAGAAGTCAGAGGAATCTATTCTCTCCTTCCACGATGGGATAGCTCTCTCTCTCTCTCTCTCTCTCTCTCTCTCTCTCTCTCTCTCTCTCTCTCTCATAACATTGGGATATAGGATAGCTATGCACCAAACCTGGCAGGAGGAGATGAAACTCCTCAAGGAGATAAAAAGAGTTTGGCAATAATATTCTCTTAAGGATAAGCATTAGGGGCTGGAGAGATGTCTCGGGGGTTAAGAGAGCTTACTGCTCTCTCAGAGGGCCTGGATAAGCTTCCCAGGATCCACCTCAGATCACAGCCACATGTAACTCCAGCTCCATGGGGATCCCACCCCTCTGGCCTCCCCGGGGACCTGCAGGCACGCACAAATGAAACAAAGTTTCTTTTACTCTTTGTCTTGAAGCAAGTCTTAATGGGCCAGCCCAGTGTTCAGCTCTGGTTTCTCACCAGGAATCCTGTTTACCACTTTCCAAAGATAGGATATTAAAAATGAAGTTGTGCTTTATATGAGATCCCTCAGAACTGACATCTTCGGAGGACAGCCAAGCAGTTCTCTCAGCGGGCTGTAAAGATGATGGTTGCGCCAAACAGAAGAGCATTCGAGCAATGGTGGGGTAGCTCTAGGGATGAAGGCGCGTGCTGCCAAGCCTGACAACCTGAATTCGACCTCCAGAATCCACGGTAGAGGGAGAAAACTAAGTATTCTTTGACTTCGATGTGCACAGTGGGACACACACAGATACACGTGTGTGCACAAAACAAATAAAACATAAAAATGCTTGTTTAACCAGCATTTGAATATCCTTCATGCAACTGACATCTGAAGTATCTTAAGAAGGTCAGCGGGATTGGATCACTATGATGTCAAATGAGAATTTATTTTCTTTTCTCTATCTTATTTCTTTTTAAATGGTTTTGCTTATTCGCTGACAACTCCGTATACATATACGATGGATGGCTATCACAGGCCGCTCCCTTCTCTTCTTCCCCTTTGACTGAGTTCTTTCTCCTCCTACTTTTATTTCTTTTCTTCTTTAATACCCACTGAACTTTATTAGTAATGTTTGCACGAGTGTAGGCGTGGGGTTATTTACTGGAGCAAGAGCCACTTACAAGTAGACACACCCAGGAAGAGAAGTGACTCTCCCTTCTCTGGAGTCATTAACGGCCAATAGCTCCTCAGCTAGGGATAGGGTCTCACCTCCCCATCCACGCTCAACTCTTGATCCTTTGTAGGTCCTGAACAGCTCACCACAGCTGTGGAGAGTTCATGCAAGGTACAGCTGTTCTATGCCCGGAAGTCAGGGTTCCACGGTGCCCCGGAAGTCAGAGTTCCACGGTGCCCCGGAAGTCAGGGTTCCACGGTGCCCCGGAAGTCAGGGTTCCACGGTGCCCCGGAAGTCAGAGTTCCACGGTGCCCCCTCCCTTCCTCAACTCTCGTGTTATTTCCATCCCTCTTCCTCGATGTTCCCTGATGCAGTGACACATTTTTCTGAAATTATCTCTTGACTCCAAAGAGGCTGAAATTTTTCCAGACCTTGCAGCCAAGTTAGTAATATACCATGAGATCATCAAGACATGCATGTACTTAACCTGCAACCCTCCTGGGTGCACAGCCTGTTTAAGTTTAACATGCCTTTGAGAAACACTCTAACCAACCTTACTCTGCCTCGGGTTTCCCCGCACAATCAGCTTTTATAACCCACAATAACTCATGACTAGTCTTCTACACCACGGACCCAGAATAAAGCATACACATCTTTATTGCGTCATCATGTGGTGACAGCAGCCAACAGATGGAAAATAACCCTAAATAACAAACCCTCCCTGAGTCCTGGAAGCAATACAGATATCAGTCGATAGTGCCTGTTTGCACTTCTGACTGCTACTCTGGATCCATGGGGGATACCCTCCCCTGGAAAACTCTGGTAATGATTTCTGTGGAGAATTCCTCATATCTCTCCTATGTTTCAATAAACATGGAGCAAAGCTCTTTGTTAGGGAAAGGCACAGGCATACAGGCATAGGAACAGATTCAGATACAGACAAAAGCACAACAAACAGACAGGCAGACAGACAGACAGGCAGGCAGGCAGGCAGGCCAGCTCCAGACAGACCGGCAACCACGAGATACTGACAGATGGAGGGCACAAGAAGAGAAGTAGAGAATTCATACTTGGGCTCCCACTGTTTAGAGCCTGAATTAATCCAAGAAGACAGTATTTTCATTCCTTAATTAAACATCCACCCATTTTGGTAACTTCTCTGCAGTTTCCTTGGTGTGTTATGCAGTGTACCCTGAGCCTTGGGGGAGAGAACGTCAAGAGAGTTCTGCAATCGAGTATTCACTCCTTAAAGGCCTTCCAAGTGCATTCCAGAAATGCCGCTGGGCATCACCCTGGATATTTCTAAAGACTGTGCAACTATTAGAACCTCTACTATATGGTTCCTGTCGGTAACCTCAGCCTTCCTTCAGTGAGGTGGAGATGGAAAATCAGAAGTTCAAGGGCAGCCTTAGCTACAAAGTGAGTTCAAGGTTAGCCTGGGCTACGTGAGACAGCATCTCAAAAAAATTCAAAAACAATTTAAACTGTTTTACTACAATATTAAAGTTTCTATTGTTTTGGAGATTAGGAAAATGAATTCTCTATGATGGTGATAGCATCCGTATCTAAGGGCCATAAAATCTCCTGGTGACATTTCTGCCTGTAAGTATAGCTTCTATGGAATACTTGTTTTCTTTTAGAAATAGAGTAGATCGTGCTATTAAAAACACCAGCGTAATGGTAGCTCAGCTGCTTCAGGAGAAGCTCACCAAGGAGAGACAATAGAAGGTTCTAGACACATGTACAAAGCCATACAAACAGCAGGGTTTGGGTGGGGAGCTGGAGAGACGGCTCAGCAGGTAAGAGTGCTTGCTGCACAATCATGAGCCATGGTTCAGACCCCAGCACCAGGTGACAAGCATGACACAAACGAGGTGACTGCTAGATCCAAGGGAGCCACACTATCCTCTAGCCTCTATGTGTGACAGGGGCACCCGCCTAGACTCATGCACACACTCACAAAGATGCACACATACGAAATAAAGCACACCTGTAAAACATCTCCAGATAAACCACAACTACAAATCGCTCATTCTCCCTGCATGCACACCAACCACTGCCAGGCTTCGTAAACCCATAAGAGGAACCTGGAGGGCCACAGGCACACACAGGCTGGGAACTGGAGCCTGACTGGTTCTCCTATGCAGCAACACAAGAGCCAAGCCACAAAAGCCTGTTTTTATTGAAATCTGACGTGTTGCTCGTTATGGGCTCTTTTTCCAGTGATTATCACTTTTAAAATGTGGCACCAAGTATTTCTCTCAGTGCCTGCCTTGTGTGTCACAGGCCTTTGAGTCCTTGGCTGAGGCATGAGGGATAGCGTATCCCAGTCCACCTAATCAGATTGGCTTCCTGGGAAGAGTGTGGCTGGGGTGCCCGGGGACCTCCGGCTTTGAGTGTGTGACTTGGAAAACTTAGTGCTGTCCCCGCTCTGGCCCCATGCAGGGAGTGGAGTCCGGGGTGTGTTTGAAAGTCTTTCTAGGTTATCCTGTCCTGCTAAACTACAAACTATCTGCCTGAAAGAGATATGTAGGGTTGGGTGCACACCTTTAATCCCAGCCCTCAGGAGGCAGAGGCAGGCAGATCTCTGTGAGGTCAAGGCCAGCCTGGCCTACAGAGAAATTCTGTCTCAAGAAGCCAGGGTAGGTTGGAGAGGGGGAGAGAGAGAGAAAGAGAGAGAGAAGAGATTTAGGATCCTGTGTGAAAGATGAGAGACAGAAGACATCAGGGTCTTGGCTTCATCACCAAACCCCATGATGGTTCTATTTTCTTTTTTTTTTTTTTAATGTTTTACTTCTTGTTTTTTCAAGACTGTTTCTCTGTATAGCCCTGGCTGTCCTGGAACTCACTCTGTAGACCAAGCTGGCCTCGAATTCAGAAATCCACCTGCCTCTGCCTCTGAAGTACTGGGATTAAAGGCATGCACCACCACCGCCCAGCATGGTTCTACTTTCTGAAGAAGAGAAACTAGGTGTGGTAGTGGAAATTACTCCTGTAATCCTCAAATGCTCGAGGCTGAGACAGGAGGATAGCTGTGTATTCTAGGCCAGTCTGGGCTACATCATAAATTCTGGGAGATCATAAGAACAACAACTAAAAGGAAAGAGGAGATACCTGGGCATATTAGTATGCTTCTGTGATTCTAACACCCAGAAATCTGAGGCAGGAGGATTGCTGCAAGTTTAAGAACAGCATGAGCTACAAAATAAGACCGCATCTTTAAAACCAAATAAAATATTAAAAGGAGGTGTGTTCAGAGGGAGGAACAGGTTTGGAGGTGGGAGGACAGCTAGCGTATTCAGCTCTGACAGGTTCTGACTGGGAAAGGCAGTGCACATAAGCAGGTGAATACATGGCTGTGAACTTCCCAGAGCTCCAGAGCTTCAGAACCGGTGTATGTGTGCAGATCAGACGATTGCTTTCAAACGTCAGTTTTCTTCTTCCATGTGGGATCCAGGGATCGAATTTGGGTCATCAGACTTGCATGCCAATCACTTCTGCCTGCCGAGCCATCTCTCTGACCCAGCACATTAAATTTTTAATTGATGTATACTGCCGGGTGTAGTGGTGCTTGGCTATAATGTCAGCACTTGGGAGGCAGAGGCAGGAGAATCAGGGACTCGAGGTCATCTTCATTTACACAGAGAACTGGAAACCAGGGTGGGCTACATGAGATCCTGCCCCAATCAAAAGACATCAACCAACAAAAATCAAGGAACACTGAGAAGGTGCATAATAATTGGGCATCTTTATGCATTATATGGTATGACCATTCTATCTGTGCACACATGTCTGAGGACCAGATCAGGATAATGGCATCTTATAGCAGACATTCAAAGACTCTGCCTTTACTCAAGCTCCCATTGGTTTCTCAGACTGTAAGAGCATACTTGGGGGCAACATGGTCAGTGTTGGTGGGTCCGGTCTCTGCAGCTTAGTTTCTGCCCCAGGGAGTGCATCGTTTTCTTTATATTTCAGAGGCGGTCTTCTGTAGCTCTCCTTGGAAACAGTGCTTTCCCAAGTGCAATAAAACCAAAGCCTTTAGGAAATAAACCAGGATGTGATGAGATGCGTTTGATCAGAGAACCGAAGGGTGTCCTCGCCTTCCCAAAGCCCCAGGCTTGACAACTGTTTCTATCATGTTGGGCTTAGGTTCTTGTTTATAGAAAGAAAAAAAAAAGCAAAAACAAAAAACTGCTGACTGATCAACTGAAGCCATGGAAATCATTTGAGGGCCAATTAGCATTCGTAGCACCCAAGCAGACACACAAGGAAGTCCTGAGTGCTCTGTTCTTGGAGTAATACCAACAAAATTCTAATTTGCCAGGGTGTATGTGTGTGTGTGTGTCTGTGTCTCTGTGTGCTTGTGTGTGTGTGTGTGTGTGTGTGTGTGTGTGAAACAAATTCTTTCCCCAGGTTTGGTGGTACACTCCTTTAACCCCAACACTCAGGAAGCAAAGGCAGGTGGATCTCCATGAGTTCAAGGCCAACCTGGTCACACAGAGAAACCCTGTCTCATAAATGGGAGGGGAAAAAAGCAGATCTGATGGCTCATGCCTTTAATCCCTGAACTGGTGAAGCCGAGGCAGGAGAATTGCCATGAGTTTTAGAACAGTCTGAGCTTACATGGTTCATTCCAGGCCAGTGTGAACTACAGAGTGAGATTCTGATTTGAATGTGAAATGTTCCACGCATAGTTGCTCCCACCTAGGGGTAATATTTTGGAAGGGTGTGGAACACTTAGGAAGTAAAGACTCTGTGGTATATTACAGTTCAACCCACTGAGAAATCAGCCTGCCTCCATCTTGGTCTTAAAAGCCGTTTTATAGTAAAGACAACTTGGGTTCATTCCTGTTTATGATTAAATCTGTTAAGCTCCTGTACTGCCTGTCCCAGGAAACGGCAACCAGCCCTGTGTTTCAAAAGCTCGCTCTGGCCGGCTGGCTCTGGCCGGCTGGCTCTGGCCGGCTGGCTCTGGCCGGCTGGCTCTGACCGGCTGGCTCTGACCGGCTGGCTCTGACCGGCTGGCTCTGATCTCGCTGTTGTGACCACCTTGCAACAATGCCTTTGTTTCAGATTGCAACAACCAACTTGACGTGCTTACGTTCTGTTTTGTGAACCCCACTCATTTGCCTGCCAAATACCGCATTTGGAAACCCCCCTACTCCTGAGACATAAAAACCTTACTTTCCCCGTGTCCAGTGGTGATCGCTTGAATCCTGTTTTAGGGGGAGACAGACAGCCCCTGTACACAAATAAAGTTTGTGATAATTAATTTGGCCGTGAGTTGTATCCTTCTTTATTAACACCACCCACTTTCACAGACAAAACTCTGGGAACTGTAACTTAGTATCTTCCCAAAATGCTTCTACTGAGTCAGACTTCACCCTAACACACTTTCTCTTGATGGCTTTGCCAGGTTGCTGGTGTCAGATCACTTCCTGCTGCTGAGCAGCTGACATCCCCACCCCTCCCCCGACTTCCTCCCACCCACCACCCACCCCCAACTCTACTCCCACAGCCTGCAACCTGCGCTGGACAATCCTAGGTCCCCTCTTCCCTCACCAAACGAGGTCAAACTGGATGGTATTGTAGCTTCCCAACCTGCAGACTTCAGGGGCCTGTGAAGATGATTAAACTCCTGCCACACAAATTCAGCCCACAGCCCTCTTTAATTTTGCTTCCTGACATAAATCACAGGGTTTCTTTTTATGAAATTAGTCACCCTAAAAGAACAGCACGGAGCGGCCTTTATTCCTATTTTTGTTTTTATGTGTTAAGGTTTCTACTGCTGTGCTGAAACACTACAACCAAGACAGTCTGGGGAGGAAAGGGTTAAATCAGCTTATATTTCCAGGTTACAGCCCAGCACGGAGGGAAATCTAGGCAGAACTCAAACAGGGCAGGAACCTGGAGGCAGAAGCTGATGCAGAGGCCACAGGAGGGCTGCTGACTTGCTTATCATAGCATCTTAGCCTGCTTTCTTCTAGAACCCAAGACCATCAGCCCAGGATGGCCCCACCTTCAATGGTCTGCCCCCCCCCCATCACTAATTAAGAAAATGCCCTACAGGCTTTCCTACAGCCTGATCTTATGGAGGTGTTTTCCTAACTGAGGTTTCCCCCTCTCAAAAGATGTTAGTTTATATCAGGTTGTCATAGAAGTGTCTATCGTACGTCTGGTTGTTTTGCCCGAATGCGTGTCTGCTTGCTACGTGTGTGCCCGGTATCCATGGAGGGCATCAGATACCCTGGAACTGGAGTTACAGATGGTTCTGAGCTGCATGTGGGTGCTGGGAACCAAACCTAGTCCTCTGGAAAAGCAGCCAGTGCTCTTTACACTGAACCATCTCTACTGGCCCCATGGAAATAGCATTCTGTACTTCAAAAATGGTATTTTCTAGGGACAGACAGACAGATAGCTCAGAGGATAAATCTACTGGACTCCAAGCCTGACCACCTAAGTTTAATCCTTGCGATCTGGATCTGATTCCTGAAAGTTGTCCTCTGACCTGCACATGTATACTATGGTGGGCACACACACACACACACAATGTTTTTTCAAAAAAAAAAAAAAGATTTATGTATGTGAGTATACTGTTGCTCTCTCCAGACACACCAGAAGAAGCCACTGCATCCCATTAGAGATGGTTGTGAGCCACCATGTGGTTGCTGGGAATTGAACTCAGAACCTCTGGAAGAATAGCCAGTGCTCTTAACTGTTAAGCCATCTCTCCAGTACCATAAGTAAATTATTTTAATAGTAGTTTCTATAAAGAACTAACTCAGGTGCCAGTTGGTGGGGGCCTATGCCTTTAATCATAGCTCTCAAGAGGCAGAGGCAGGCAGATCTCTTGAGTTCAAGGTTTCCCTGGTTTACAGAGAGAATTCCAAGACAGCCAGGGATCCCTAGAGGAACCCTGACACAGGCGATGGTGAGGAGAACTAACTGAAGCGATGTTAAGAGTCTACTGTCACTATACCTATGCCCTGGTTTTCACAAAATTCAAGAGTCTATGCAAACAAGTACCCTCTCATCACCACACCTGCAGTGTCACAATATTAAATACAGCCCAGCAAATGCTCTAACCTACAGGCTTCCGGGGCACAGAGGGGAGCCAGAGACCATATGCAGGTAATGACACCCTTTTGAGAGGATCTGGGAACTCTGGGATCCCTTTGAGAGGATCTGGGGCCTAGCTAGTGTGTCCCTGAGGGTGAGTATTTGGGAGTCTCTTGGTCCTGGGTCCTTGCTCCTTTGCTCTCTCTGCTTCCTGTCTGAGGTGAAGAGGCTTCTCTGCCACACGCTCCTGTCAACATGATGTTCCCAAGTACACAGGGCCAGGTGACTACTCATTAACCCTCCAAAACCACGAGCGTTACTGATCTGTGCTCCCTTAAGCCTTTCTGTCGGGTGTTTGGTCACAGCCACGAAAACGGTTACTAAAACACAAAACCAGGAAGGGGAGAATTATTCTGAAAGACACAAGTTCCATCCAGAGAGTGGACTAACGCTTGCCATTAAAAGGGGGAGGCACATTCAAAACCACAGAGGGGAGCAGGTCCACGCTCACGTGGACGGTTGAGGAACTGTTCGTACTGACAATGGAGGAAAGGAAAACTGTGGGGCTGGGGAGTTTGCTCGCTCTGTCAGTAAAGTGGTGGCCACACAAGCATGAGGACCTGAGTTCGATCCCCAGAACCCATGATGGGGGCTGGGAAGGGCGGGAAGGAATGGTGGTGGAGTATGTGTGCAGTGGTACTGCCAGAGAGGCAGGTAGGTGGGTCTCTGGGGTGCTCTGGCCAGCCAGCCTAGTGGGTGGGCTCTAAGCCAATAGGAGATCCTATCTCAAAAATAATCTCAGCAGGTGGCAGGATGCAAGAGGTAAAGGCATTGGCTGCCAAGTTCGCTGCTGACCTGTGTGTGATCCCTGGGAGCCACAGGGTGAAGGAAAGAACAGCCTTCCACAGCTGTCCTCTGACTGCTACACATGTTCCACGACACACTCACGACCACACACACACAGATGACACACTCACCACCACACACACAGACACATAAAGTAATAAAAGTGTTTCAGAATATAAGGAGGGTGACGTTTGAGGAACAACACTCAAGGCTGCCCTCTGGCTTCCATATGGACATGCACACCTATGCAGACACACACACACACACACACACACACACAGAGACACACCTGAACATACACTTGGTAAAAGATAATAAAACCAGACAACCCCCTTACGAGCAACCTAGGGAAATCTGGATAAACGCTCCGCTGAACCTGCTGTTAGCGCCTTCACTTCAGTAGACTTTGATAATCAGGACCTGAGTCGTGGCAGTAGAATGCCACCAGCTGTGTGTATGTGATGCCATTGACACGTGGATCAAGATGGTAACAGTCACCTTGGCTGCCTTTCAGGGGTTCCAGAGCTGTTTCTGTTGGAAACGTTGGCTCTTCCCTTTGAGCTGAAAGAGTGGAGGCCAAGAATATCACCATGCTGCTGTCCCTCCTCCTCTTCCTCCTCCTCCTCCTTCAGACAGCATCTCACTATATATCCTTGTCTGACCTGGAATTCTGGAATTTGGGAAGCTTGAACTCAAAGAGAGCAACCTTCCTCTACCTTCCCAGTGCTGGGATCAAAGGTCGGGGCCTCCAGTCAGCTATACTGCCACGTTCTGAGCAGAACTGTGAGGACTGGACACACCCATGCAGACTGCAAGCTGCTTTACCTCTGACTCTCACCACTTTACCCCACACCTCAGCACACACACACACACACACACACACACACACACCTGCCAAACTATAGCAGTGATTAATCTAATACTCATGAAATCCTCCTGCCTCAGCCTCTAGAATCCTGCGATCACAGGCATAAGCCACCATTTCTGGCTCCCCCTGCTTCTTTATCATATAAACACACCCCAAATCCTGTCTTGAGGAGGTCTGTCTGAGACCTATCTTAACACACACACACACACACACACACACACACAGACACTTTGTGAATAAATTTGCCTTAGAAGAGTGACTTTTTATTATATATGTATGAGCATTTGTCTGTATAAATGTACGTGCATCACACGTGTGCTCTGGTGCCCTCAGAGACAAGAAGGGGTGTCCCTGGAACCTGAGCCCCAGGTGGCTGTGAGCCTCCAGTGGGTGCCGGGAGACAAACCTGGCCCTCTGGGTCTTAACGACTGAGCCATCTCTCTAGCCCCTGAATAAGCTTTCTCTTTTGAAAAACCCATCATAGGGGGAAAGGGTCTCTGTCTCTAAAATAATCTCAGTGTCTTTGGTGATGTGAATTTAGCTTCAAATACTAAAAATAGTGCCAGGCATAGCAGTGCATGCACACTGAAACCCCAGCACTCAGGATGTGGAGGCAGAAGTCCGAGTTTCAGGCCAGCCTGGGCTGCATGATGTGTCTGTCTTAGGTGATCCTAGATCCTGTTAGTTGGATATTAGCCATCACAACAGCGCAGACCTGCACACTCTAAGAGCTCTAAGACCTCTTAAGCCTACCTAGTCCATCATTACCAAACACAGAACGCCATAACAGCCCCGACATAGCATCGCTCAACTTGAACACCCCTAGCTAGCAACAGAGAAGCTCAACTTCACTGGAAGCTGCTTTAGACTTAGCCTCCTGAAAATGGTTAGGGGCGGGGCACCTGCTCTGCGCCTGCGTGTGAGTGCGCGTGTGCGTGTAAGGGGTATATGACAATAATAACAATGCCTAGAGCGTTCCCGTGTGTTCATTTACATGGAACTAAAGTGCGTTAAGCAGAACATGGCAATGAATAAGCACACAGCAAATAGTCAGTGATAACGGAGGCGTGCCCAGGGCATCCTCTCCTCCGCTCCCCTCGCCCCTCCCCTCCGCTGGGCTCATTTCCCCTCCCCTCCCCTCCCCTCCCTGCTCTGCTCCATTCCCATCCCCTCCCCTCCATTCCCATCCCCTCCCCTCCACTCCCATCCCCTCCCTCCCCTCTTCGCTCCTCCCCTCCCCTCGCCTCTCCCCTCAACTCCGTTCCCATCCCCTCCCCTCCTCTACCCTCCCCTCTCATCCTCTCTTCCTCTTCTATCAAATATTTTCAACCCCATCTGCCTTGCTGTGCACCCTGGAATTCTAAAAACAGCCCCACATGCAAATGAGATGCAGATTAATGGAGTCAATGTTCAGCGTAGGGTAGTGGGCACGCCCCCAGCCAGAGGGACCATCAGAGGGACTTAGCCTAGACTTCCCCACGGTCCCAGGACTGCTCAGGCCACAGAGTCCCAGCACTGGCTCACAGACATCTGAAACCATTAGGGGTGGTTTTTATTTTCATCAAAGCTGCTGTCTACCAATGTTTTTCTAACATATGTTTATGTAACCATTGGAGACCATGAATACATTTACATATATTAAACTGACTTCTAACTTTGTTGCGATGTGTCAGTTTTATTTATTTTTGTCTGTTGTCCTGTTGGAAATGTGATGCGTGTTTTATTTTGGGCCAAGTGATTGATGAGACGTTAGTCAAGCGCCTTCACAGGCAATCTATTAGAGATGTCTGACCACCTAGCCCCTCCCCTTTGCATTTTCACGTTGATTTTGTGTTGTTTGTGTGCGCCTGCGTGCTGTGGACAGGTCAGAGGAAAGCTAACTGGAGTGGGGCCTCTCCTCCCACCACGCGGGTTCCGGAGAATGAACTTGGGTCTTCAGGCTTTTAACAGCTGCCGAGCCATCTCACTGGCCCACGAATGTTTTCCCAAGACAGGGTTTCTCTGAGAAACAGTCCTGGCTGTCCTGGAACTCCCTTTGGAGGCCAGGCTGGCCTTGAACCCTGGTGCTGGAGCTAAAGGCATGGTCACCACACCCAACAACCATTGACTTTTAACTCTGACTTATACTCACCATTATCTCTGTCTTACAGACATCATACCAAGATCAGTATGTGCCTGTTCTATTTCAGTTTCTTGTGGGGGGGGGGGAACTCTAGAATTATCCTTCCGTTAACTAGAGTATTTTTTTATTTATCTATTTTGGTAATGGTAGAAAAAGAATGCAGGGTTTTCTGTGCTGTATGCTTTTTTTTAATTTTCACTTTATTTCTTGTGAGGGTATTTGGGGGTATATGGTAGCAGGCATGCATATGTATGTGGCATGTATATGCAATGCCCAAGGAGACCAGAAGAGATTATTTGAACCACTGAAAGTGGAGTTAACAGATAATTGTGAGCCACTGTGTGAGCATTGGGAATCGAACCCAGGTCCTCTAGAAGATCAACCAATGCTCTTAACCACTGACCCATTTCTCCAGCCCCCTTCCTATGGGTTTTTTATCTTGCTTCTTCATGGTCTGTGGTCCCAACCCAAGTTGCCGGTAACAAAATCAGGCTGACAGGTTGAGAGAAGATAATTCTGCCATTTTCCTAGGTCTCTGAGCTGCACCTCAAATCTGGGGCCAAAACTCTATGTTTGGTTAGTATGCCCAAGGCTGACCATGGTCTCACCTCTGCTCACAGTGATTTCAGATTAACCAGTCTTCAGTCAGAAGCTGGACTGTGGCTTCCAGTGTGTCCTGATAAGACCCTGCCATTGCTGATGCCCTTGAGAGCACAGCCAAGGGCATTCACATGAATCATGGCAACCCAGAAGGACGGCAGCACACCACCACAGTCATCCTTCTTAGCACAGGAGGGGTTGTGGCACAGCTTTATGTAGATGGGGGGATATGGCGCTAGACTCAAACATTGTGTCTCTGAGCTCACACACGACTACCCTGAGCAATCAGAGAGGTACTTTGAGTTGAGCTGAAACAAATCCAGCCGAACCAGTGCATTGTTGCATGGAAGAGATCAGAGAGGGAAGCAATGGGGGCGGGAGGGGTTGGTTGCATGTGTGGTAATGGGTCCCATTAAAGTGTTGTCTTCCCTCTCCCTCTCCCTCCCTCCTCCTCTTCTTCCCCCTCCTCTTCCTCCTCCTCCTCTTCCTCCTTCTTCCATTTCATATAGTTATTTAGAGACAGTTTCTCATATAGCCCAGGCTGCTCCTAAGTTCACTAAGTAGCTAAAGATGACCTTGAACTCTTGATGTTTCTGTATCTATCTCCTGTGTACTAGGATTACAGGTGCACTCCACCGCATCTACTAACGCTTCATTTTTTAAAACTGTTTCTTCTTTTGTGGGGGTGAGGAGTAACCCAGGCTGGCCTTAAACTCCTGATTGTCATGCCTCTACCTCAGAAGGGCTGAGATATCCCCATCTGTTTTTCTTATAAGACTGAGGAAGGAAGCAGAGTCTTCTGTATCCCAAGTAGGCCTCAAAGATTTGTGACAACCTTCTTGTATCGGTTTCCTAAGTACTGGGTTTATCAGCATGTACTACATGCCCAGCTAAAACAAGGTTCATTTTATTGCCTGTTGCTGGATATGGGGGATTGGAATGTTTACTGTAGTGCCAGCACCTCAGGGCAAGTCATTGTAAACCCTATAATGATGTGTAAGGGCTTTCTGGTGATGGTCTCTGTGTTCTCTCTCCCCCTCTCCCTCCCCCTCTCCCTCTCCCTCTCCCTCTCCCTCCTCCTCCCCTTCCAGTCCCCTCCCCCTCCCCCTCTCCCTCTCTTTCTGGATATCCTGGAACTTACTCTGTAGAACAGACTGGCCTTGAACTCAGAGATCTGCCTGTCCCTGCCTCCCATGTGCTGGGATTAAAGGAGTGATCCACCACCGCCCGGCTTGTGTCTCTTCTCCTAAGAGACACGTAAGACCCCATGGACACTTACAACCCCAGTATTCAAGATGGTGAAACAGGAGGATCTACATGGTGGTTTCCAGACCAGCCTGGGTTACATAGAATAACCTTGTCAATAAATAAATAAGAAAGTTCCCAAGGACAGGTGAATTTCCCCCAAAAGGAGACATAACTTCCCACAGAGAAAGAATCAGTAACTGGGCATGGGCTTACACTCCGCGGGGCCTTCAGGCCTGTGGGAACATTGGCTCCCATTGGCTCCCAGCCTGCAGCGTGAGGAGAAGCTTTTCTCCTTGCTTGGAGCGCCCCCACCTGACGGCTGACTCAAGGCTGGGAGAAAGAAATGGACGACAAAAGAGAAGCTGGCAGTGCCCACCAGTGCCTCCCATGATGTCCCAAGCCAAATGGGGAGGGAAGATCAGGAGAGAGGCCAGGAGAGGGCTCCTGATCAGAAGAAGGGAAGTCAGAGGAATCCTCAACACATGGGTGATCGTACTCGGCCTTTGATTCTTTGACCAAATGCTCCCTTTAAAAACAGTTCTAGAATCGATCAGGGATTGACAGCAGAGCGAGCCAAGAATCAGTGATCCAATCCTGCCCATACCTGCTCCTTCAGGCTTCCCCGAGGTTCCTGTTAAATGAAGGCTACAGAAACGCCAACCAGACGGTCTCCATGACGTCCTTAAACTACAGAGCTTCAGGTCCAGAGATGCTCCTCTCCAAGGAATCAGCACTTCTGTAGGCATCTGGGGAGCTGTAGGGTCAGGTGCCAATGACTTGCTACGCAGACCCAACCATCTACAGAACATCAACAGAATCCCAGGAGGGCAAAGTGATATCTGCCCTGAATACAGTGAGTTCTAGAGCCAGGCATGCAGATGCAGGCCTGTAATCTCGGAACCTGGGAGGCCAAAATAGGAGTCCCAAGAGTGAAAGGCCAGCCTGGGATATATAGGACCAGGCTAGCCTGGGATACATCACAAACTCTGCCTCACACCTGGCTCAGCAAGTAGGTGTGTTTGCTATGCAGGCATGAGAGCCCATGTTCAAAACCCAAGTAAAGCATTGTGGTTACGCATGACCTGTGGCCTCTGCCTTGGCAGGGGAGAGGTGAGCAGAGACAGGAAGATCACCAGGGCTGGCCGGCCTCGCCTTAGCTACAGAAGGCGTAGGATTAGCCCTGTCTCCAGGAAATGAGGTAGAGAGTGATAGAGCAGAAACACAAAGTGTCTCCTTCTGACCTCCATGCATGCATACCAGTATAGGTACACACACACACACACACACACACACACATACGCATACACACAAGCACACACATACACACACATAAACACACACACATACACACAAGCACACACATACACATACAAACACATAAACACACACATACACATACACACATACATATATACATACATACACACACAGGCATACACATACACACACATAGACACACATACATACACATACACAGAAGCACACACACATACACACACACTTATACACACAACACATATACACACACATACACACATACTCACACACATACACACAAGTATACACATGCACACACTCATACACACACACATACACACACACACACACATTCCAAAAGCAAGCCAGGCACGGTGATATACATCTGTGGTCCTAGTTCTTGGGAGGTGGAGGTAGAAGGATCAGGGCTTCAAGGATAAACTTGCCTACAAAGTGACTCTGAGGCTAGCACAAGCTATATAAGATCCTGTGGGGTGGGGGGAGATGACTTAAGAGCTAAGAAGACTTGCTATTCTTGCAAAAGACATGAGTTCATTTCCCAGCATTCACCAGTCAGCTTACAACTGGTTGTACATCTAAAGGACTGGACCCCTTCTTCTCCCGAGGGCACCAGACATACATGTGATACACAAACACAGATAAAAGTATTCATGAAGTAGAACTCTTTTTTTTTAATTTAAAAGAAAGAAAAGAAAAAGAAAGGCAAATCATTCAGAAGAAATAAAAAATAGCTCAACAGGCAGAGATGCCAGCCACCAAGTCAGGGCCTGACTTCAGTCTCCAGAACCTGTGTGGTGGAGAGAAGTGGTCTCAACAGTTGTCCACTGACCCCATGATAGATAGATAGATAGATAGATAGATAGATAGATAGATAGATAGATAGATAGAAGAATGGTTAGATAGATAGAGAGAGAGAAGAATGCTTAGAGAGAGAGAGAGAAGAATGGTTAGATAGATAGATAGATAGATAGATAGATAGATAGATAGATAGATATAGAGAGATAGAGAGATAGAAGAATGCTTAGATAGAGAGAGAGAGAGAAGAATGCTTAGATAGAGAGAGAGAGAGAGAGGTAGATAGATAGATAGATAGGTAGATAGATAGATAGATAGATAGATAGATAGATAGATAGAGATAAGAAGTAATTAAAATTTTTAACACATAAAGCCAGTTTCCCTGGTGCTCAGTGGTCAACAGTTGAGTTTTCTGAAGCTCTGAACGCTCCAATTGAGGCTGAGTCTAGGACACCAGTGACTGTGCAAACCCCGGTAGCCACAGAAGGGAGTAGTCAGGAAAGCAAAAAGCCCAAGGGAGCAGTCAGTGCTCTGCAACAGTAAGTCTAGAAGGGAAGGAAGCGCAGAGCGTGGGGGGGGAGCGGCTGCTGGATCGCCAGGGCCAGCCTGTACTTCTTGCTTTGGTACACTTTTCCTGACCCAGAGCCAGGGTTTCTCACCACATAAATACCAGATGACACGAATAAGATCGGTCTATGAGACATTACCTGTAATGATGCCAGGTTGCGTGCAAACGGGCTGGGGAACATTGGAGAACTTCGCAAAGCATAAGGGCAAAGGAGATTGGGTGTGGCTTTAAAGGCTAGGGTAAGAGGCAGCTCTGAGACTCGCCTCCCTCTGTCCTGCTCACAGTCTACCTGCTTGGTGCCCTCAACCAGACCGGGCCCAGCCTCGGCGCTGGGATTCTGTAGTTTAGCTCCCCCGGGCTGAACGCTGAGGTTTTTCTGCCATCTAGTGGAGAAGCCGGGTATGGTAGCTTTGGTTCAGAAAGGTGGGACCTTAAGTCTATTTCACATGTGATTTTTAAAAAATGAGAGAGAAGGCTGCTGGGCTTACTCATTGGTTCATCATTAGCCATTTAGTTCAAAGATGTGGCACTTTGCCTCCAGACATCAGTCAGCTGACACTGACCAAGGGCCAGCCTGGACTAGGTCTTCGCATTCTACTTTCCTATGGGTGGAGACAGAGACTGAAGTCCTCGTCCATATAATAATTATTCTCAAATGCGGAACCTCTAGCTTTCGAGAGGTCTCCCTTGACCCAAAGAGCTTATATGTGAGCAGAAGTGATAATGGACCACAGGAGGCGACCAGTGCTCCGCAGAGGCAGTCTTCTGTTACCAGAAAGGGCACGAGCTCAGAATGTTGTGACCACCTTTCCACTTTATCTCTTGGACAACGATCTCCAGGAACGGAAACGGTGCTATTCCCAGGTCCTCCTCAGTGTCTCGACAGCAATGGGGATAGAAACCTGGGCAAGGCTCCTCCCTTGATGACAAAATGGGCCACAGCGTTCTATGCCCTTCAGGGGAACAGGTATCAGAATGACCACACCAGCCTTGGCTTCAAAGAGTTGGAGGCCACCCTGGGCTACATGAGACTTTGTCTCAAGAGACACGCCTTGAGCCCTGCAAGGCTTGTGCGCTCTCTCGCTCTCGCTCTCTCTCTCTCTCTCTCTCTCTCTCTCTCTCTCTCACACACACACACACACACACACACACACACACACACACACACCTGTCTATCTGCAGTCCTGCTAGGCACACCAACTCCATACAAACTCAGACACAATCCAGAAAGCTTCTGGTATCTACATGCTTGGTCCGTCCTGGTGAATGATGCACAAAGGGGCGTGGGGGCCAGAAGCCTCTCCCATGCCTCACCTGTGTATCTCCTCATCTGTATCCTTTGCAGCAGCCTTTATAACAAGCACAGAAACGTTTCCCCAACCCCTGGGAGCCACTTGAGCAAGTCAGTCCTGCACAGGAAAGAGTGGGAACCCCAGTTTACAGCAGATACGTCCGAACCACAGATCAGATACCCAGCGACCAGACTGGCAAACGAAGTGGTGATGATCAGTTTTAAATTCTGGGTTCTCTCAATCTGTGGGATGTGATATTATCTCCAGGCAGATGGCGTAAGACTTGAGTTAAATTACAGGTCACTTCACCTGCGTCCACTGTGATATTGCCAGCTTGATGGTGCAGAGGAAGCCACACGCCTTCTGAATTCAGAGCTCCTTTGTGTTGATTTTTGTGTTGCAAGATAAAAAACGAATACACATTTAGTGAGGAGTTGTGACACGGGGTTCTTACACTGTAGCCTATGCTGGGTTTTAAAATCATGGCAATCCCCCTGCCTCAGCCTCTAGGATGTTAGAATTACAGGTGCGAGCCACCATGCCTGCCTAGGAGCATCTCTATATATGGTGGTTTGATTAGGAATGCCCCCTCCCCCTCAAGACTCCCGTGTTTGAATGCAGGGAGTGGCACTCTCAGGAGGTGTGGCCCTGGAGCAGTAAGCAAGGCCTTGATGAAGGAAGTGTGTCACTGTGAGGGCAGGTTTTGAAGTCACCTATGCTCAAGTCACACCCAGTGTGGCACCTGGATGGAGATATAAAACTCTTAGCTTGTTCTCCAGCACCATGTCTGCCTGCACGCTACCGTGTTTCCCACCTTGACGATAATGGACTGAACCTCTGAAACTGTAAGCCAGCCCCAATTAAATGTTTGCCTTTATAAGAGTTGCCTTCGTGACAGTATTCTTCATAGCAATGAAACCCCAAGTAAGACTTTATTTATTTATTTATTTATTTACTTACTTTTATTTGCATGTGTGGGTGCATACATGGCATAATCAGTACGTGGAAGTCAGAAGATAGCCTGTTCTCTCCTTTGACCAGGTAGGTACCAGTGGTTGAACTCAATTCAGCAGGCTTGGCAGCCCGTGCTATTACCCTCTGAGCCATCTGGCCAGCCCAGGAATATGTATTTATTGAGCACTTACTTCATGACAGGTATAGGAAAACCATGTGGGTTTTTTTCTTCACAACAAACCCCACAGGGTTATGGCTTCTTGAGAAGGCAAGTCTAGAAGGACTCACATTCCTCAGGGATTGACTCTCGCTCCACATGCAGACCCAGAGATTGAATTCAGGTTCTCACCCATACTTCTTCATGACATTAACTCACGTTTCTGTTGTTTTGTTTGTTTTTGTTGTTGTTGTTGTTGAAACAGTCATACTCTGTAATTCAGACTGGCCTCAAACATCATGGCAATCCTCCTGCCTCAGCCTCCCCTATGCTGGGATTACAGGTAAACCACGCTGCCAATTCTCTGACCCAGTCTCTCTCTGTAGACCAGGCTAGCCTCAAACTCACAGAAATCTACCTGTTTCTTAAAGAGCAAGTTCCTAACTCAGCTAATGTTTGCATGTTGCACTGTGGTTAAGTATGAGGATCCTAGTTTCTCCAAAATAGAGAGATTCCTAGTCCTCTGCCTAACAAAGTTCAGAAAGTTGTTCCCTGGCCTCCCCCTGCCGTGTGCAATAAAATCCTTAAATCATAATAATATTTAAGAAAATAAATAAAATTTAAATTTAAAAAATTGTGACCACATCTTTATTGCATACCCAGGTGAATAACTTACTACATAATAAATGCATCCCACCCCAAGAATAGACAGAAGGTCAGGGTGAATGGATTACTGAGGATGAGAAGCGGGGGGAGGGGGAAGGGAAGGAGCCAGTGCTAGGAATTTATGGCGAGAACAAAACCCAAATTCTCCTGGTAGGGAGAAACGGGCCTTGACTACTCCAGTCATGTCCAGAAGAGCTCCTGGCAAAGGACACAGAGGTCTGGGGTTGGCTGCAAGTTTGGCCCTTGGAAATCAGCAACCGCACCATGAGGCCATTGTAGGGGCAGTGTGCTGAGGGTAGACACGTGACCTTTAGCCACTCCTCCCCAGACAGGAAAGCCTGGGAGGACATGGCCAGATTAGCTTCCAGTGTGGACTGAGATGGACAAAGGGGAGACCTAGACCTTTCTGGGTTTGTCCAAATTTTCAGCTCTGCTTGATGCTGAGCAAATCCCTGTAGAACCCACCCTGGGTTAGATGAACTGGCTTCCGAGGATGACCAAGCAGTGAGTAGTCAGGTGAGCGGCTGTTTGCATATACTCCTGGGAAAGGTAAGAGTCTCATCCTGAGTTGCCAAGACTCCCACCTCCCAGAAGCATCCTAGGAATCGGGCAAATGAAACCCTAGAGCGCTGTGAAGACAGTCTGTTAGGCTTAGCCGCCCCAGCCAAGACGGGTGTGCTGGGCAGGTTGCAAGCCTTTCTGTACAGTTTTCCCAGGATGCCCTGCGTTCAGTTCACATCTGCAGGACCCCTGCCTGGACCAGCTGCATGACTCTGGTTGTCCCACTCTTCCCAACAGTTAGCTGTCCCCTCTGCGCCCTTCATAGTCGTTGTACGGACTGGCCGGGGCGTGAGCTCTCGGGATAGAGAAATCCTTTGGGCGGTTCTGTAAGGGAAGCAATCACATGGTTAAAGCTTCTACAGCCATCTCAATGAACCTCCAATGTCCTTCCCAAAAGACCACCCTCTCAAAGGTCCTCCCTGAGACTGTCTGCACCCCAACCCCAGAGCATAGGAAAGAAAGGCAGTGTGCCGCCCCTTCACTTCCAAGCGGCCAAAGTGGTGGCAATATCTATTCTCAAAGGACAGTTGTCCCTTTGGGGGTGGGGGAGAGTGAAGAATGACAAAGGTCACTTACCTGAAGCTGAAAATGGGTGGAATACGGTGCATAGAGTGTGTCCCCCATCTCCCCAGGACCTGAAACAGAGGGAGAGGAGAAACTGAGGCTCCAGGGCCCATCTGTGCTTTCCTCGTTGTGTTACTATAGTGTCTGTGACAGTCGGGCCCACTGGGCCTCAGCAGTTTAAATTTCTTGCAGGAAGAGACTATGCCTTTCAGCCCCAAACTAGGCACGGTCACATCGTGGACCCACGGGATTTACTCTCGCCCTAAACTAGGAAGAGTTTACAAGCAACCGGATTCACTGCATTTGGGGAAAATCACAGGATTTTTAAACTTGAGCTCACTTTAAAGCAACTGGTTCATTTCCTGACAAATTTACCTGCCCTTGTCCCCTGACTAAATGCTCCTTCATTGAAGACAATGTAAGGACTTGGGCATTGGCGGTGCACACCTGTAATCCCAGTACCTGGGAGGTGGAGGCAGGAGGATCAGGAGTTCATGATCATCCTCGACTACATAGTGAGTTCCCGCCCAACCTGGGCTCCATGAGGCCTTGTCTCAAAAACAAAACAAAGCAAAAAACAAACAAACAAAAAAAAAAAAAATAGGTGCAGTCAAGGTAGGTCAGTGGGTAAAAGCACTTGCCACCCAGCATGAGGCCCTGAGTTTCGCCTCAGGGCCCACATAGTGGAGACAACGGCCCCTAAAACTGGTCCTCTGACCTCATACACACAATAAGTAAAAAAAAAAAAATAAAATAAAATAAAATAATACAATAAAATAAAAAAGCAATATTAAAACTTTTTACTATAAATAAGTAAACAAGCAAAGATAGTATTAAGAACACGAGGTTTGGGCTGGAGAGATGGCTCAGCGGTTAAGAACACTTTGACTGCTCTTTTGAAGGTCCTGAGTTCAAATCCCAGCAACCACATGGTGGTTCACAGCCATCTGTAATGAGATCTGATGCCTTCTTCTGGGGTGTCTGAAGACAGCTACAGTGTACTCACATATAATAAATAAATCTTAAAAAAAGAGAGAGAGAGAACATCCGGTTTGCCCTGACTTGAAGAAATACATCAAATACACAAATCGTTCCTGATGGATGGACGGACAGACAGACGAATGGATGGATGGATGGGTGGGTGGGTGGATGGATGGATGGGCAGACGGACGGACAGATGGATGGATGGATGGATGGATGTGCACATTCTCATTAATGCCAACAGAAGCCAGAAGAGGACATCAGATCCCCTGGAGCCAAAGTTACAGGTGATTTTAATGAATGCTGGGATTGGAACTCAGGTCCTCTGGAAGTACAGTAGATGTTAGCCACCAAGCCATTCCTCTAGCCCCAGGAATGTCTTTCATATACCTATACACAGAGCCCAACCTCACCCACACACCACTAGGGGGTTTCCCTCTCCTTCGTCCCTCCTTATTCTGGATCAATCTACGTGCAGTTGTGTAGAAAGTACTAGATGAAGACCTGAGAGGCAAGCTTCCACAGATTGTATGGGGAGCTACAATTAAGAGATTGCCTCGAGTCTCGGAAGAGACTTTGGGTTTTTGAAATAGAACTGAAGCTGGAAGACCATGCAGACTTCTGAAATCAGACTCAGTGAATTCTGTGATATGATATAGTCGTGAGCCCGATAGGGCCAGGGAACGAGTGCCGTGGTTTGAATGAGAATGGACCCCATAGGCCCGGATGTCTGAATACTTAGTCAGTAGTTGGTGGAACTATTTGGGAGGTTTGGGTGCAGCCTTGTTGGAGGAAGCATGTCATCGGCGTAGGCTTTGAGTAGTTAAAGCCTCACTCCAATTCCAGTTAGCTTCCTCCTGTGTTTGAAGATAATGTGCTCCCATTTCCCTGCCACGATGGAATGAAAACCCGAAATGGTTTGCTTTGGGTCCCAGTATTTTGTCACAGCAGCAGAAAAGTGACTAATACAGAGGTTGATTTATTCAAGATCAGATTCTGTAAATATCCTATGAGCTCCTTAGAATTTGGGTGTTTTGTTTTGTGGGTGTCTATTCGGATTTATTAAGAACTTTCTATTTTTATTTTCTGCATGTGAGTGAGTTTTGCCTGCATGAATATAAGTGCACACTGCACCTGTGTCTGGTGCTCACAGAGGCTAGAAGAGGGTGCCAGGCTCCTGGAATTGGAGTTACTGGTGGTTGTGAGCAGTCGTGTGCATGCTGGGAAGCAATCCTGGCCCTCTGCAAGAGCAGCCGGTGCTCTCAACCAATGAGCCGGCTCTCCAGCCCCTGTTTTGGTTTCGGTTTTGTTGTTTGTTAGGTAGCTTGGTTTTTGTTTTGTTTTTTAAAATATTTATTTATTTATTATAAGTAAGTACACTATAGCTGTCTTCAGACATCTGACCTCATTCTGGACGGTTGTGAGCCACCATATAGTTACTGGGATTTGAACTCAGGGCCTTCGGAAGAGCAGTCAGTGCTCTTAGCCACTGAGCCATCTCTCCAGCCCATTTGTTAACTTGTTTACTTGTTTGTTTGTTTGTTTGTTTGTCTGTTTTTTGAGATGGGGTCTCACATAGCCCAGGATGACAGGGAATTTCTGATCCTCTTGACGCCCCCCTCCCCCAAGGGCTCATGGTAGGGCTTGAGTCTCTGGTGTTCTCACGGTTGTATCCAATGATTCTTTCTCTAGCTCTGTCTTTTCTCAGTTTTTGCTTCTGCGTTTGGGAGTGTTCTGTTGTTTGCTTACTTCCCCTCCTGTCTCTATTCCCCTTTTCCATTATTGGGATTATAAGGCAGTTCCAGGGGCCTCGGATGGCGTTATAGGACAATTAAGACCAAGATTGGGAGACATCAGGGCAGTTAGGAAAGAGCCTTTTGCTGTGTGTGATTTCTAGAAATGTGCAAGTTTTGTAGCTGGAAATGGTTTTGTGTTTTGAGACCACCTCATGCACCCCAGGCTGGCCCTGAAATCTTCCTGTAGCTAAAATTGACCTTGAACTTCTGATCCTCCTGCCTCCACCTCCTGAGTGCTGAGCTTACAAGTGTGGGTACCCACTTTAAGTGATGTTGGAGGATCTCTCTGGTTTTTCATGCATACTTAAACAGCACTGCACAGACACACATCCCAGCCCACAAGGGTCTTAGTGTTCCAAGAGACAGTCTTTCTACATAACCCAGGCTGATCTTAAACTCATAATCCTCCTGTCTCCATTTCCAAAGTGCTAAGATTATAGGGGTGTGTGTGTGTGTGTGTGTGTGTGTGTGTGTGTACAAACATTTGCATATTTGCCCACATGCGCCTGCACCCCCACACCCAACTTCTCCCCCCCCCATGTTTACACCAAGGCCTCTTTGATCTTACCTTGGGTGATTTCCTCTTGGGAGTAAGCTCTGTTCTCCACACCATAACTCTGCTTCATGAGTTGAGGTTTACAGAAAGCATCTTCAACTGGGTAATCGGTGGGGCTCCGTTGCCTTGGGAGCTGTTGAAACTCAGGCAGGATATAAAACGCCAGGAAAACCCAGCCGTTGGCCACCAAGGCTGTGCTGAGAATGGTATCGTCCCATTCCCGGTCAACGTCGGGAATCAGGAGCAGGATGATCCAGGCCACCCAGATGGCGATGGAGAGGAACGAGGTGAAGCATATGTGGAAGCCGTGTCTCTTCCAGCCAGAGAAGGACCCACAGAAAACGGAGAAGGATGCGAATAAGGTCAGTACCATCAAGAACAGCACGTAGATGAGGACCATGACGAAGTCCTCGTTGCGCCGAGGGGCAGGCAGCTCAGAAAAGACATTTACGTCGGTCCTGTTCATGGTGAGGACCAGATATTCAATGGCGATGACGTCCTGGACCAGGCTGAAGCCCATCGCCAGACCGAGGATCACAAGCCACGACAGGGGCTTCCTCCCTCGGACCAGCTTGTTCAAGTTGAAAGTATGCGCCAGGAGGCAAGAGAAGCAGATGGCGAAGAGGACACCAAAGAGGAAGAAGCGCGTGGGTCCTGTGGCCCCATCCAGCTTGATGATGAAGGCAAAGGTGAGGCCAAAGACCCCTAGCACTCCCAGGAGGAAGAGGAACTGGGTGGGGAGCATCTTTCTCTTGTTGGAGTCCTGCACTTTGCAGATGAGGAAAATCAGGGCAAACATAAGAGCCACTGTAGCCACAGCCCCGACTGCGGCCAGTGTTTCCAGGGCAATGCCCCAGCCTTCCGACAGGTCACAGAGTCTGTGGTACCTGGAATCCAGGTCTGTGCGGCAACCGCTGGGGGCAGTTGTAGGAGTAGTCATTCTGGTTGGTCCTGCATTTAAAAGGAAGAAGCAAAATTAGGGACCAAGCAAGCCTCTGAGACGAAACTGGGGTTGTGTTTAATTTAGTCAGTCTTACTTTTAAACTTGTTACATTAAAACTAACCGAAGAGAGGGACTCAGGCCTCTCTCCTCTCTGGGAGTCTACAGGTTGCTGGGGAGAGAGACAGCCTTTTTCTTCTGTGGTATAATCACTGGCAAGCGCCCATGTTTCTGTACATAAGCCTGATTAAACTCAGGTCCCATCCCCCAGCCTGTCACACACACACACACACACACACACACACACACACACACACACACACACACATATCTACACACATCTACACCCAAATGCTAACTCTTATGTACCTGCTGTGAAAATTCTAAGGGCCAAGGAAAAGAGAGAATGAATCCCATGCTTCCCAGTTAACTCTACTAATCACTTTCGATTTGATTTTGGATTGGGGTTTGCTTTCTTTTTATCAGCACACACATGGCTATTTTTTCCAATGATTACAACTTTGAAAGATCAGAATAAGACAGACTTGGAGAAAGAGACTGAGAGATTAGATATTAGATTGGAGACCATAAAACACAGGTTGAAAGAATCTTTATATCAAAATAGGAAACACTCAGGAATCCAATCTGGAACTTACAATAACATCAAAAAACATAGTTCTAGATAGGAAAGACCCACAGGGACTTGGGAAACTGAAATGTCAGCTCACAGAGACACAATATATTGAATTAAGAGTCTAGATTCTAGCCAGGCAGTGGTGGTGCACGCCTTTAATCCCAGCACTTGGGAGGCAGAGGTAGGTAGATTTCTAAGTCCAGGACAGCCAGAGCTACACAGTGAAACCCAGTCTCAAAAAAACAAAAAGATTCTGCTTATTGATGCTAACTTAAAGCAATGCCACAGAATTGGTTGTGTTTTATTTTATAGAGTTTGGAGCAATTGGGATATGTACACATGTTGATACATCATACAGTTGATGCATGTTTGGGACTTTTGCCTTGAGTTCTGAGGGATGATTGCTTCCATTTATTAAAGATGATGGCTATCTTAGAGATGCCTTTACAGACTAGAGCTGATGGTGCTCAGACATATATGTCCATTAAAATACAACAATTCTATGGACATTGTGGCATGAAGTCTATTCTGAACATAGTTTATAGTCCTATAGGCCAAGGCTTATAGAAGAACTTTGGAGGAAATGCTCACAGAACAGAAGGGGGTTCTGATATCTCCCAAAGATGATTTAAAGTGTGCTTTACTGAGTTTAAATCGTTAAAAGTCAATTAAACAGATAGCACAACTGCTAAGATGCACTGGGTTTTAGAAAGGACTGCTGAATTAGGTCAGTCTACAGAAGTTCTAATTCCAAAATGGAAGAAAGGAGGCACGTTATGTTGGGGAGGAGATTTTACATTTGTTCCAACAGGAAAAGAAAAGCCGTATCTCCATCCAAATTACTGAAAATAAGATTTGACCAGGGAAGACCCCCTGAACATCTTGGCTACAGACAAAAAGAGGGAGATGACATAAGACAGGTGCATAGGTAACCGTCCACATGTCAGAATGTAGATTAGAGTAAATGGGATATAATATGCAATGAACTAGTCAGAAAAGAGCCTGGCTACATGGCCAAGGTATTTGTAAATATATTTAGGGTCTGAGCCTTATTTCTGGGAGCAGGGGCCTGGAAGGAAGAATCAGACCAAACTTTTACAGTCTGGGCTAAAGAGTGAGACCCTGTCACAGATAGATGATAGATAGATAGATAGATAGATAGATAGATAGATAGATAGATCAGGTAAGCTTGAGCTAAGACTCTGTAATAAATAAATAAATAAATAAATAAATAAATAAATAAATAAATAAGGCAAGCTGGAGCTAAAGAGTAAGACCCTGCTATGAATAGATACATATATACATACATACATACACACATACACACATACATATACATACATACAAAGGTTCTTCTGTTTCTCCATGTTCCCTGACCCTCCTTGTAAACTGCCACTCACTTTACCCCTCAAGGTTCTGCCAGCTGGTGTCAAGCAGCTGTTAATCATAATTAGCTGATGCTTAGGAAGGACTCTGAACCCAATGACACTAAACCTTGACAGAGATTGGTGATCTCTGGCCTAAAAGACAGTTGCAGCCTCGAGCAAAGGGACACAAGGCCTCGGCCCTGGCTTCATCATGGCTGTGCAGGTGTGTGTCCTGATGGCACCTCCCAGTTCGAAAGACCAGTGCTCCACAAGGGCAGTTGGCTGTGTGTGTGTGTGTGTGTGTGTGTGTGTGTGTGTGTGTGTGTGTGTTGAACCTCATGCATGCCAGGTGCCCTACCCCAACCCTACAAATAACCTTTTAGAAAACCTTTATGCTTTGTTTGTTTGTTTTTAATGACCCAATGTGTTTCGTTAGGGCTGCTTATAGAAACATGCTGTGGTTATTGAAGAAAATGCCTACCACCCCCTTTACCCCCAGCCCTGCCAACCAGTAACTACATACAAATCCTCAGAGACAGGTAGAGCCTCAGGAAACCCTCCCCTTTCACAACAGGGTCATGGCAAGCCCTGATTTGGATTTTTTAGATAGGGTCTCCTGAACCCCAAACTAGCATCAAACTTCGTCCTCCTAACTCTCTCTCTCCCAAGCTCTGAGGTCACAGCCCACGCCCACCCCCCAAGCAGCAACAACAGCAAAAAGTCTCAGCGAGTATTTTTTATGTGGGTGACTAATTTTGGGGGAATAACCAACGTAATTCACCTATTAAGTATCCTCCACCCTTTCCCCAGCTGACTGGGATTGCTCAACAACTCTAAAAGCATCTAGTCAGAGGATAACAAAACCCACTAAGAAGCAAGGACACATAGAAAACTGCTGTAAGACCAGGATGTGGTCCTGAGGGAAAGCCAGAGTTCTTCACTTCTGTGGAGAGCCCTGGGTGCTAATTCCACTCCTCAGAGAGGCCCCACAGACAAGGAGTAGCCTTGTGAACCTTCTCCCCACCTTAACTTTTTAAATAAAGACTTGAGCCAATGATTGGGCAGGAGGAAGGCGGAGGAGCCTGGGGGATAAACAGGAAGGGGAGGAGCTAAGAGGGATCGGCTGAGAGGCGGCTTGGGGCCTGGAGAAACCACAAGTTCTATGGGATAACATAGATGGGAATAGAGTAGTGTAGTGGGAGATCTGCCCAATCTAGGCTTGCAGCTTGTGTTGTTAACTGATTGAGTTGAGCTTTCTTCTACCGGGGGAATTGGGTTGGAAACAAAGTAGCAACACACTTTGGTCTTGAGTTGTTTGCTTTCTTGTTTGTTTTCTTATTTGTTTGTTTGTTTGCTCACTTATATGGCGCAAGGAGACCATGTGTGAACACACACACATGAATGTCAGTCTCCTTCCACCAAGCAGGCCCTGGAGTCGAACTCATACTGTCAGGCTTAGCCGCAAACACCTCTACCCACAGAGCCATCTCGCTGGCCCAGCTTCTTTGTCTTTTGAGATAGGGTCTTACTGTAGCTGAAGCTGACCTAGACTCCTGGCTATCCTCCTGCCTCAGCTTCCTGAGTGCTTGGATTACAGGCCTGAGACTGCAGGACAGGAAATAACTTGGAGGTGCCTTAAATCCTTTTGGTATGAGTCAGGGCAAGGGAGGAAGGTGATAACGGACACACCTACAACTGCAGGGTTGGGGTGGAGACCTGAAGAGAGGAGAGGGGAAGAGGGAGACTGGAAGGGAGGTTCCTGCTGACTCAACCCCAAGCCCTCTGTTCCCCTTCACACACAGAATGGTTCGAGTACAAAATGTTCCCCGAGGGCTCATTCATGCGTTTGCACATTTGGTCTCCAGCTGTGGGCTAGCCTTTGGTGGGGTCTATAAAAGTGGGCCACTGGGGGGTAAGCTTGCAGACCTCTTAGCCCAGCCCATGTCCACTCTGGTAGAAGCAATGTGACCAACTACTCATGAACTCCGTGTGCTTTCTCCATCATGAAGGGCTACAGCCCCTCAAACTGTTGGCAAAATCAGCCCTTGTTCCCTCAGGTCTCTGGTCACAGCAATCAGAAAGGTAACTGAGATCAGTGGTTTTCAGGTACACAGTGTATGGACCAAGTCACTAGCCTGGCTGAGCCTGTTTTCTCTTCTACGAAACAGGGAAGCCCTGTTGAAGGGGCTGAGCCCTTGAGCCCTTGGTCTGCTCGCCCACTGGGCAGTCCCGTGCAGACAGCTTCCACATCTGTGTCCCTGCCCCGCCCTCTTTCCCACACCACCTCCTGCCCCTACAATATGGATTGTAAACTTCTAAGCAATCCAAACCTGGCCTAGAAATGAATAAGGTCAGAGTGGAGAAGGCCTGGAGCCTGGGGTCAAAGTCAAAGCTCGTCGGCCCCAGGCCTGGCCTTGGCGTGTGGCACTGACTGGCGTGCAGGGACAAATAGCAGTACCTGAGGAGTCCCGTCCCCCCGCCCCTCCACCCCCCCACCCCCCACCCCTCGCCCCTCCACCCCCCCACCCCCCCACCCCCACCCCTCGCCCCCCCCACCCCCCGCCGTCCACCGCCCCCACTTCACCCCCCACCCCCACCCTACTCCCCCCCTACCCCCACCCCACTCCCCCCCACCCCCCCCAACCCCGGGCTTCTGTCCTCCACTTCCAGACTCTTCAGCACGATAGCAGCAGGGCTCGCAGGCTTGGGCCCGGAAGCTGCCTCTGCATGGCCCCAGCTGGCGGATCTCATAAGGGAACTCATTGAGGCGCTAATCAGCTCAAAGCTGATTCTGTCTTCCTCCGTCTGAGATTCGCAACCCTCTGTCATCAAAACAGAGCACAGAGCCTTCCTCTGAAGATTGCCCTGGGGGTGACATCAAGATCTTGGCCCTGCAACCTTGTGGCAACCTTGTGGCTTGGTGGCATCTCCATTTTCTCCCTAAAGTCAGCCGTAGTAACAATAGTCACAACGTCATGAGGAATTAATGGCATCGCCCCACACACTGGGTCGCCACGATGCTGAGTGTCTGTGCTTCACACACACTCTCGCCTTTCTGTGTTCTTACATCTCACCCCACACTCTAGAATATATTTATAGGTTCATTCTTAGGAGATGAAGCTAAGGCCCAGTGGATAAGGTGCTTGCCACAAAGTATAAAGACCTGAGTTCGAGTCCCCAGAACCCAGTTAAAAGCACAAAGGACAGTGAGTCCCCACCACCCCAGGGCATCTACAGTGAGTCTATGCCAGGGATATGGGAAGCAGGAGAATCTCTGGACAGTCTAATCTGACATATGCAATGAGGAACAACAGACCCTGACTCAAAGAAAGTAGAAGGAAGACAGGACCAACACCTGAGGATGTGGTCTGGCCTCATCCTGACCAGCATGTGTGCCCGCTTACACATGCACTTTTTGGTTTTGGTTTTTGGTTTTTTTGAGACAGAGTTTCTCTATGTAGCCCTGGCTGCCCTGGAACTTACTCTGTAGACCAGGCTGGCCTCAAACTCAGAAATCCACCTGCCTCTGCCTCCCAAGCACTGGGATTAAAGGAGTGCACCACCACTGCCCGGCACATGCACTTTTTTTAGTGATGAACTTACATGTCCAGTGTCACAGAGGAAAGATATATTCATAATTCTATATTTCAGCTGGCCTTGGAGGCCAGTGCCTATAATCCCAACTATTTGCAGAAGAATCACAACTCTGAGGTCTGCCTGGACTACATAGCAAATTCAAGGTCAGCCTGAGAAAATTTAGTAAGATCCTGTGATTAAAAATAATTACTTCTCTCTCTCATCACACTCTCACCTCTCTGCCCCTCTTGGGCTCTCCTCCCCTCCCCCCTCTCTCCACGTGGTCATGGCCGGCCTCCACTTATCTACTCTCTACTCTCTACTCTCTACTCTCTCTCTCTCTGCCTTTCTCTACCTACACTATACCATTAACTCCCATTCTCTGCCCCGAATAAACTCTATTCTATACTGCTAATAATAATAATAATAATAATAATTACTTTAAATCTGGATGGTGGGGACCCACACCTTCAATCCCAGCACTCAGGAGGCAGAGGCCAGAGAATCTCTGTGAGTTTGAGGCTAGCTAGGACAGCCTGGGCTACACAGAAAAACCCTATATTGAAAATCCAAAATGATGACTATGATGATGATAAATTAATTTAAAAGATAATTTTAAACATTGAATTATACCTATGGTGAGAAGTTTGGAAGGAAATGAATAAACACAAATATGAGGCCAGATGTGATGGTGACTGCCTTGTAGACCAGCAGGAGGCAGGGAGGCAGTCAGATCTCTGAGCTCAAGACAGGTCTGGGTTACAGAAGTGAGACCCTATCTAAACAGGAAGGGAAAGGAACAAGGTCTGACAGAGATGTGGGAAAAGTCCCCTTCCCACACAAATTCACATTTGGAAATAATAATAAAATACATCGATCTTAAAATACAGATTTCTTTTGAGAGGGCTGAGGACGGAAAGAGCACCTTCTGAGCTAACCCCCATCCGTCATTCACTTCCTCTTGGTCAGCATCACCCAGCTTCTCACAGACTCTTCACCAGTGGTTCTCAGCCTTCCTAATGCTGCCACCCTTTAACACGCTTCCTCAACCATAAAAGTATTGTGTTGCTACTTCAAAACTCTAAGTCTGCTTTAGTTATTGGTTGCAATGCATTGATATGCAGGACATTGCACCCCTGTGAAAGGGTCACTCCCCTCCCCTGAGGGCTCGGGACCCACAGGTTGAGAACTGCTGCTCTCCACCATTGTAGAGTCAAGCTCTGACTGTTGAGATGTCTCCCCAGCAAGCAGCCCTTCCTGCAGTCAGTGTTCCTCATCAGCAAGCACCAAGTGGACAAATTGCACAGCCCCCAGAGTGTGGCCGTTGCCCTTGGAGAGCCAACAGAGTAGGTCAGGTGACTGACCAGCCATCCAGGAAGTGCCAAGAATGTGCACTTGGGCAACCATTACCTCGCCTACCAGGATGAGGGGATGGAGTGTGAAGAGGGCTGGGAGAAGAGGTGAGAGATAAGCAGAGGTGTGAGGTTCTTAGGGAGGTAGGAGAGAGGGGCCCTGAGGATGGGCAGAGGTCAAGTCAAACCTTAGCAGGAGAGCCCAAACCTTAGCCAAATTTTATAGAGCCATGTACTGGTGCATCTAGTCCTCCTAGGCCCACTTCAATGTCTGTTTTGTTTTTAAACAGGGTCTCGCTGTAGCCCAGGCTGGCCTTGGACTTGCTGTGTAGCTGAGGATAACCTTGAACATTTTGGTCTTTCTGACTCTACCTTCAAGAGTCAGGATTACAGGATTACAGAAGTGAGGCACCATCTGGTGTTTTATCCCTCCCTTTGACGGCTGAGAGCCGGGCGTGGTGGACACACCTGTAATCCCAGCACTTGGGAGGCAGAGGCAGGTGAATTTCTGAGTTCCGTGGCCAGCCTGGTCTACAGAGTGAGTTCCAGGACAGCCAGGGCTACACAGAGAAACCCTGTCTCGAGAAAAAGAAAAAAAAACAAACAAACAAACAACAAAAAACAAAAAAGTGACAGCTGAGAAAACTGGAGCGAAAAGAAATCAAATTATTAGTCCAAGGCTATGTGGGGGTTTTGTTAAATGGGATTTTGACACATGCAAATTATCCAACTGTCTACTTTCATTTGTGAGACACATAAGTGTACAGGTGCTACAGGTGCTCACAGAGGCCAAAAGAGGGTATCAAAAGAGTCACTGTTGGCTATGACCTCATTGCATTCTGGGAACTGAGTTCAGGTCCTCTGGAAGAACAAGTGCTCATAACAGCTCTCCAGACTGTTTTCTTTCTTTGTTTCTTTCTTTCTTTCTTTGTTTCTTTCTTTCTTCCTTCCTTCCTTCTTTCCTTTTATTTTCTTTTTCCATTTGGTCTTTCAAGACAGGCTTTCTCTGTGTAGCCCTAGCTGTCCTGATTCGATCTGTTGATCAGGCTAGCCTGGAACTCAGAGATCCACCTGCCTCTGCCTCCCAAGTGCTGGGATTAAAAATCTGTGCCTCTACCACCAGGCCTTTCTTTTTTTTTAAGACAGGGTATGAATATGTAAGTAACCTAAACTGACCTCAAACTCACAATCCTCCTGCCTCCAGCTCTTGAGTGCCAGGATTCCTGGTATATATACTACCACACCCGGCATTCCAAGAGTGTTTTCTATAGGAATAGGAATTTGGGGTTGTTCAGGGTCTTCTCCTACAAAATCACACCTTTTGCCTCACATACATGAAAGCCCCTCCCATTCTGCTCACAATACTGATGTATTTCTTCAAAGTTTGATCCTAACCTAACTGGGAACCATAACGTGTTATGGTCAATCCCACCTCACTCGAAATGTGTTGTTCTCTTCCGAGACTGGAAAGTGAAGTACTCATTTCCCTGTGTGCCTGGTAGTGACTATATGTTAACACCATTAGCTAACCGGCTCATCATCAGCTAACAAACTCCCTGGGGACACAGATCGAATCCCCTGTCTGTCGACATCTCTCTCTGTATGTGTTCTGCTCAGTGATTCTGAGCAAGTATTTTGGACTAAGACTGACTGCCAAATACTTCCTCAAGTGTGAGTAATAGGATGATTTATTTACTTGAGACAGAGTCTCATTCTCGTGTCACCAGAGCTGGCATCAGACTCCTGAGCCTCCTGACACCGTCTCCCAGGTAATGGTCTCTCATCCGTGAGCTCCCACACCCAGCTAAAGGAGTAAGAGGTCGTAAGGTGAATCTGTGCACATTTTTCTGATTCTCCTACGTTTATCCAAGCTGAGTTCTTCCAAGGGAGGAGTTCCACAGAAATGTTTCTGCAGCTGAAAAAGGATTAGTTAGGTGGGAAGTACGTCTCTGGGATCCCCTGTACTGGGTAACCACCCCAGTTCCCATCACATAAACATGACACATCACGGCAGCGTCCTGTGAATAACGCCTTACTAACATAACTGCGTTGAGCTTCTAGGCAGTGGCGGAAGGAAAGTCGTCATCGTCATCATGTCAGAACAGATGGAGACAAATTTAAGAACGAGTTTCAGGCCCATTTCTCGCTTTCATGCAGTGCCTGAGAGTAAAACATCTTCCTCTTACTCCAAACAAAGCAAGGAGACTTTAGCTCCATGAGAGGGTACAATAAAATACTAGAGATCACCGTGTACTGGCACACACCTGGACTCCCAGCAAGCTCAAGGTAAGTAGATCTTTGTGTAAAACCCAGACTGACAAAACAAAACCCATTGGAGATCCACCACGGTAAAGGAGAAAAGCCTTGTAACGCAGAAGTGTTAAAATGTGTGTCCACCATATATGTATGTGTGCGCGGTCACAAGCAGAAGCCAGAGAAGGACACTGAATATCTTCTTCTGCGGCTATCTTCTCTTGGGGCAGAGTCTCTCAGTGCACCTGAAGAAGCTCCCTTGTTTGTTGGACTTGCTGGCTAGGAAACTCCCAGGATCTGTCTGCCTCTGCCCCCCTAACCCTGGCGTTACAGACATGCATGGTCATCCGCTGCTATGGCCTGGGTTTTACACAGGTGCTAGCTCATGTTCTAACTCACTCTTCCTTATCCACCGATCCATCTTCTCAGTCCCTGCAGACTTTCTTAAATTGATCCTTGGCAGATGCCGTACATAAAATAACCAACAAAATCTTTCTTTCTTTCTTTCTTTCTTTCTTTCTTTCTTTCTTTCTTTCTTTCTTTCTCTCTTTCTTTCCTTCTTTCTTTCTTTCTTTCTCTCTCTCTCTCTTTTTTTTTGGATTTGGTTTTTTGAGACAGGGTTTCTCTGTATAGTCCTAGCTGTCCTGGAACTCACTCTGTAGACCAGGCTGGCCTCAAACTCAGAAATCTGCCTGCCTCTGCCTCCCAGAGTATTGGGATTACAGGTGTGCGCCGCTGCCGCTCTTCTTCCTCTTCTTCTTCTTCTTCTTCTTCTTCTTCTTCTTCTTCTTCTTCTTCTTCTTCTTCTTCTTCTTCTTCTTCTTCTTTTTCTTCTTTTTAAAGATTTATTCTATATATGTGAGTACACTGTAGCTGTCTTCAGACACACCAGAAGAGGGCATCAGATCCCAGTACAGATGGTTGTGAGCCACCATGTAGTTGCTGGGAATTGAACTCAGGATCTCTGGAAGAACAGTCAGTGCTCTTAACAGCTGAGGCATCTCTCCAGCCCCAACAAAATCTCAAAAATGCTTCCTGGATACTTTTAACAGAAACACTGCCTATCTTCATACCAATCATATCTCTAACCAAAGAATTCACACTCTCAGAATCTGCACTTGTCAAGCACTTTGTATAACGGCTGTAAGTAGTACATGTTTTTAGAAGCCATGAATTTGTAGTATGAAAGTAGCCACAAAAGCAAATGAGTTTTAATGTATCACCCTATGAAACTTGTTATTAAGAAGAAAGAAAATGAACCTACGGGCCACACTGGACCACAGACCATAGTTGCTACCTCAGAGGCGCTATGGGATGGGATCTATCCAAATAGTCATGCATGTTTGCAGAAACTGGGTGTAGTTTAGAACACAGTGATCTGAAATTCTAAAATAAACATACAGACTCCATGCCTTGGGTCACAGCTACACTCCAGCCACTTTGAAATGTGAAAGAGGAGAAGCTCTTGAGTTCAGGAGTCTGAAGTACTCCAGGGCAAGTCAAGACTTGGTCTCAGAAAGGAAGGAAGGAAGGAAGGAAGGAAGGAAGGAAGGAAGGAAGGAAGGAAGGAAGGAAGGAAGGCTATAAAAATAAGAATAAGGTGGGCATGGTGGTGCATGCCTGAGTCTCAGCACTTGGAAAGTGGAGAGTTCAGGCCAGCCTGGGCTATATAGTGAATTACAAGCTGACCAAGGCCACAACAAAACCTTGACTCAAAAAAATAAATAAATAAAATCAAGGAGAGGGGAGGGGGCTAGTGATAAAAATACAAACCCTGAGCTTTCAGAGGTAGCACAGGCCTGTAATCCCATCACTCAGAATACAGAAGTAGATCTGACCGGGGCAACCTAGTCTGCACAGTGAATTCCAGGTCAGCCAAGGTTACCTGAGACCCTTTCCTTAAACAGGAACAGGAGCAGGCAAGATGGTGGATCACTGTGTTCTACCTTTACCACCTCAGTGGTAAAGGTGTCTGCTGCCAAGGCTAAGGACCAAGTTCCTCACACAAGAGCCACTGAGCACACCGCCATTTCTTAAGTTGTCCTTAGAGTGCCACGTGTGCAGTATGGTATGGTCACACCGACAGAGAGACAGAGAGAGACACAGAGTCATCGACAGAAAGAGACAGAGAGACAAAGAGACAGAGATAAGAAAGACAGAGACACAGACACACAGAGAGACACACAGAGAGTCAGAGACAGAGAGAGACAAAGAGACAGCGCACTCAAACCAAAGTCAGCATTGCTCTAATCCCCTCAAGTGAAACCTGTTCAGTTTGCTGCCCACTTCCTGCCCCACCATTTCCTCTGCTCTCTGTGAATCTTCAGAAATCCACAATCCACATTCCTCTTCACACTCTGTTATCCTCAATTACCTCTCAAGAATGGAATGAAGGCGCACGGTTTTTTCTACCGGCAACTACAGACAGGCAGTTACCTACACTCAGAAAAGAAGCTTGAGGATTCCCTAAAACCCCTGGGCGGTGTAAGGACTTCTGAGGCAGGTGGTTGCCTGATAAATCACTTCAGAACCCAGGAAACTCTGGACTGCCTGGAGCCAGGTAGAGACCTTTTCTTGGGAAATCTCAGAGGCAGCTGTGGTCATTCCCTCTGGGCCTGGGGGCCAGCCTCTCCATTCTTGCTTTGATCCTAAGGCACCTCCCAACCCTTCCTCCCCTCCCCTTCCTTCTCTCCGTCAGTGAGGGCCAGTGCTCAAAGCCCTAAGGGTGAAGTGTTGGCCTCGCCCCCTCCCCTCCCCAGAGCATTGTATGTGAAGTGGCTAAAGAATTCTCCTTCAGTAAAGAGCAAAGAAACAGTGGTTGTTTCCAAAGAACCCTTCACCAGGCTTCAACCATTGCCTCTAAGAAGCTTGCCTGAAGAAAAGGCAGGCAGGCAGGCAGGTTGACGATCCTTCAAATTCCTGCACCCAGGCAGGCTTTTGGGAGCCTTCCACCATGTAACCTATACCTGTAATCCCAACACTCTGGAAACTGAGGCAGAATGGTGGTTACGAGCTCAAGGCCAGTCTGAATGTCAACAAAAACAAAAAACCAAACCAACCAAACAAACAAAACACAGCCCAAAAGTCCAAAATCAACAACCGCTGTGCACCTCCTCCTCCAGCCTGCACCTGGCTTCTCCTCTGGAAAGACAAGCCCCTCCCTCCCCTTGCCAGCCAGGCAGAAGTTAAAGGGAGAAGGGGTCTTAGAGACTGGGATAGGGAGGGAAAAGGATGGGGTGGGGGAACAACGGGGCTCCCCTCGTGAGCAAGGGGATTTTCAGCAAGATCTGGAAGTCACATCCTGACCTCCACAGCCTTCACTCCTTTGGGAAGGAAGCCCCTGACATCCTCGCCCTCCACCCCGCTATTCATTCAGAGACCCTCGAAACTCAAGATGGGAATTGAAAGCATCGAACCATTCTTCCACCAGCGGCTAGAGAGCACCTGTGGGAGTAAGACGGACCTCTCTTAATTTTAGTATTTTAAAGTACTGTTTTGTATTTGGAGACAGGCTGACCTGGAACCCACTGTGGAGTCAAACCTGTGCTATGGTTTCTAACTGTTTGCTTATAGGTCTTTCCCCTCTGCTGTAGCCTGGGAAACCCAGAGAACACATTCAGAGGTGAGTGAAGCTAAGAGCCTTCCTTTCTCAGTTTCATCGGTTTCTCCTAGCCAGCTGTAGTCCATCCCAGGCTGTGCTGTCTCCGCTCTCCTCCCCCTTGACTCCCCATGCCCCACTCTCCGGATTTAAAACTGGGGCCCGGAGCGCTCCTGGGTGATCCCCGCTTACCTGGGCGCCGCGGCGCTTGGGGTGAACCGAGAACTTGTAACCCACGCGTGGAAGGTGAGAGCGCGCAACCCCTGGCTTCTTAGGCAGGTCCCGGGATAAGGATCCCGCCTTGGCCTCTCAAAGCAGTTATAAAGGCTTCTGTCGCCTGAGGGAAGGAGGGAGAGGGTGAACCGAGGGACAGGGGGCGGGGGCGGGGCGGAGGGAGAGGACACGCCTAGTCCAGTTCCGCGGCCCTTCTCGCTGTTATGAAAATAAAGTCACCGTGCCAGAGAATGAACCGAAGGCCTCCCTGACGTCAGAAGCACAGTCACTCATGAAATAGGTGGCGGGGTTGTGAGGGAAGCACCCTAGACTGCCAGGCTTAGCTGCCGACCCGCGCTCAGGTCGGTCCCAGAGCGCCAGTAAAAAAGCCACACCGTGAACCCAGCTAAGGATGAGCGCTGCGGCTGTCATCTCCTGGAGGGAGCCACACCCATCCTCCCCGAGGACACCCCAGGGGCCCAGGGGCAAAGACTTAGCCAGCAGCTCCTTGCTGGTCTTTTGTTACTTTCTGCTAGAGAAGTTGGTCTTCTTTTCCCCTTGGCGGCATCTGTCTCCTCCCCCTCCCCCATCACCCACTCCTTTCCCCAGTGAGCAGGGAGGAGCCAGGTTTAAATGAATAGAGACAGCTACTCTCTTGGGGGCCCTCCAGTCGCTGCTAAGGAAAGAGCAAGACGTCCCCTTGAAAACCCAAAGATGCTTCAGCAAGATCCCTCCTTGAAACTGTCGCAATAGCCAAGTTAGCATGGCCCGGCTGAGAGATCATATCGCCTTTCTTCTAAGCACCTCTCCAAAAGTTTGACAAAGTAGTGGATAGGAACGGGGACACCAGATAAAATTTTGAAATGAAGGAATTTGCCTTTGGTGTCTGATTCCACCTGCTTAGTTAGGCGGGTGCCCACAGCTCCGTTATCAGGTCGGTCTGGCCGAAACTTGCCTGTTCAGCGGTCAAAAAGTCCTGGAACATGTGGTGGAGCCAGGTTCTGCCCTGTTGGTTGTGTTGGGTGGGCACTGGGGAATTGAACTTTTAAGGTAGTAGGGAAGGCCTAGGGCAGGGGTTCTCAACCTTCCAAGTGCTTTAGAACAGTTTTAATACAGTTTTCGTGTATGGTGACTCCCAACCATGACATTATCTTTGCTATTACCTCATAACTGTAATTTTGCTACTATTACAAATCTTAATATACATATCTGTGCTTTTTGCTGGGCTTAGGTGACCCCTGTGAAAAAGATGTTTAACCCCTACAAAGGGTTGAGACCCACTGGCCTATAGCAACCAAAAATCTCCTTTCTTCTCTCCACACCATTACATGCTTTTTAAAACGTAACAATCTTGTGGGATGGTAGGGGCTCACACCTTTAATCCCAGCGCTCCTAAGGGAGATGGAGGCAAGCAGATATCAGGGAGCCAGAGGCCAGCCTGTTCAACACAGGGAGTTCCAGAAAAAAAAAAAAAACACGAAAAGAAAAGAATAAAATGTATCAAGCTAGGCACCGTGGTGCACCCCTGTAAGGCCAGCACCTGGGAGGCAGAAGCAGGTAGAAGAAACTCCAAAACTCCAAGGCCAGTTTCTACTACATAGGAGTTTGAGGTCACCTGAAAGTGACTTGCTGCACATGACAGTCAGCATTTGGGAGACTGAAACAGGAAGATAGATTGATGGTCGCCAGCCTGAACCAAATGAGGAGTACGGGGCAGTGCGGGCTACTCACAAGAGCCTGTCTCAAAAAGACAGGGGGAGATGGGAAGGTGGCTTAGCCAGAAAAGTGTGTGCTGCCTAACCTGATAACCAGTCCAATTCCCAGAATCCACATGAAGGGCAAACAAGACTGTAAAGCTGCCCTCTGACCTACACACAAGACCATGGTGAGTGATACACACACACACACACACACACACACACACACACACACACTACAATACAAAGAGAGATAAAAAGAAAGACTCTTCATGAGCTTATGTTATACTCAACAAGTACTCATGTTATGTGCAAGGTACTGGGTTCAAGTACCAGGACCAGAACAATCTAAATCTTTGGAGTCCATACCTCTACTGATCTCATACCCAAGAAGCCACAACCAGTACTTAACTTGGCCGTCTCCCTTGAGGCCTGCAGGTCAGAGGTCATCAAGTCCTCCTCCTCTACTGGGGCTCACCGAGAGACAGGGGTCTGGGGAAAGGGCTTTGGGAATGATGGGGCTAGAAAGGGCTTCTCTCTGAACGTATACTATCTCATCTATAGAAACTGGAGCTCGACCAGTATACAAGAGAACCATGGGCTGTGTACAATTTCTAGACAGGTATGTTGTAATAGCTATTCCTGGTTGTCAACTTGACTATATCTGGAATGAACTACAATCCAGAACTGGAGGGCTCACCTGTGATCCAGATCTTAGCTAGAAGACACAAGTTTCGGACCTGGATCTTGGCATGGAAATCTTGAGGCACAGTAGCCATAAAAAAGCTTAGGCTCAGGCAAGGTAGTACACGCCTTTAATCCCAGGAGACTAAAGCAAGGAGAGAGCTCTGAGTTCAAGGTCAGCCTGGGACAAAACAAGTCCCAGATGCAGGCGTGGCAGTATACAGATCTTTAATCAGGGCCACACCTTCTGCTGGAGACCTCCATAAGGACATTGGAAGAAGGAAGGTTCGCTCTTCAATACTTGCACTTACCTGCCAGCACATCTGTTGGGATCTACTTCTACAGAAGGCCAGCAGAAGCAACTACCCTCGTGGGGCTGAGAAACTACTAGATCCTTGGACTTCAGATTCACAGCGGACCATTGTTGGGCAGTGGGACTACAGACTGTACATCATAATAAATTCCCTCGCTATAGAAAGACATTCCATCCGTTCTGTGATTCTCGAGAAGCCTGACTAATGAACATGCATACATTGGAACCGCAGTTGGTTGAATCATAAGTGAAAAGATCCGGGGCACCTGGGCGTGGTAGCTCACACCCATTGTCCCAGGGCTGGAGAGAATGGAGCTGGGGACTATTGTGGATCCAAGCCTGTGTATCAAGTGCCGTCCATAGCTGGACTCTAAAGTGAGACCTTATCTCAAGAAGAAGAAAATGAAGAAGGAAGGGGAAGAAATGAGAGCACAAAAAAGCTTGTTTTATCGTCTATTTAACCCAATAGATCCCAATAGCATCATCTCAGCACACTATCTTTTAAAATATGAGGGGGTGGGGCTGGAAAGCTGGCTCAGCAGTTAAGAGTGGCTGCTCTTCTAGAGGACTTGGGTTCAGTTCCCAGCACTCACATGGTAGCTCATAACTGTGTCTCCAATTGCAGGGGACCCCATACCATCATCTGGCCTCTCTGGGTACCTACTATATACATAGTACATATGCAGACAAAACACACATACACAGAAAATAATTTTTTAAGATTTATTTATTCATTTGTTATATGTAAGTTCATTGTAGCTGTCTTCAGACACACCAGAAGAGAGCATCTGATCTTATCAGAGATGGTTGTGAGACACCATGTGGTTGCTGGGATTTGAACTCAGGATCTGTGGGAGAACAGTCAGTGCTCTTAACTGCTGAGCCATCTCTCTAGCCCTTTTTCTTTCTTTCTTTCTTTCTTTCTTTCTTTCTTTCTTTCTTTCTTTCTTTGTTTTGTTTTGTTTTGTTTTGTTTTGTTTTGTTTTTTTGTTTTGTTTTGTTTTGTTTTGTTTTAAAACAAAGAGTATCTGTGTAGCTCTGGCTGTCCTGGAACTCACTCTCTAGACCATGCTGGTCTCAAACTCAGAGATCTACCTATCTCTAACTCCCTAAGTGCAAGGGTTTAAGGTATTCACCACCACCACCACCACCACCACCACCACCACCACCACCACCACCTCCCGGCTAACAATCCTCTTTTCAGTGATGCAAGAGGTTCAGTGGGTAAAAGTACTTGTCATGAAACTGATGGCCTGAGTTTTATCCCACACAGTAGGAGAGAAACAACTTCTGCAAATTATCACACGTGTGTTATAGCATGTACATACACCCTAGGCACATAAATAAATATAATTTAAAATTGTGTTTTCCTTATAAATAAAATACAATCTAGGCATGGTAACATATGACTGTAATCCCAGCTTTTGGGAAGGTATTTGGGTGATGTTGAAATCAATGATATTCTGAGCTACATAGCAAGGCTTTGTCTAAAGCGTGCGTGCGTGTGTGTGTGTGTGTGTGTGTGTGTGTGTGTGTATGGAGAGAGAAAGAGAGTTATTCTGCAATAGTTTGCCAAACTAAGTTCTCAAAAGTCTAGCATGTTTTATGTCTACAGTCCATGGTAGTTTACACCAGCCACATATCAGGGGATCAAAAGTCATGAGTGGCTGTCACCCTGGACAGCACAGAGCTAGCTGTTACTGAGGGCACTGACAGCCCTGAGTCACTATGTCTGGGGTGAGGCTCATGACATCAAGAACAAGGTATCAGGTCAGGGGAGGAAGCAGTTCAAAGGGGACATGATTTCTTCTTTACCACCGGCCCTTTTCCGGAGACCCCAGGGAAGCCGGGAAACCCAATGAGAGTGCAGAAGTGGACTGAAGCGCCCTGCCGCCCATCACTCTCTGGAATCTAGACGATGGCTGACTGGCTGGTCCAGGCCTATGGCTAAGAGACCCTTTGCATGGGAAGGTGGTGGCAAGGCTTGCTCCCTGGTATCTATATCTTAAGTAGGAATTTTCTCCTAATTGAAACCTTTCCCTTGGAGAGGAGAATCCCTAAGCCTCGGGAAGCCAATGAAAGTTACCAGGCCCCATCCCAAGGTTACATAAGCAGTTAATGATCATTAGAGAGTAGAGTCTCTCTGGTGGAGATGCTTGCAAACTGGGCAGGAAGCACCAAGGATACTTTTATGAGTCATCACCTGGTGCTGAAGTGGACTTTTTAGTGAAGCAGCTGCCTTTGAGTCACCCATGCTCCTGTAAGTAAAAAACCCAGTGAGCTCATTGATTCGGTAGGTTAGGCTTGGTTGGAACTGTTTCTTTGGACTGTGGTCAGTACTCTATGCCAGGTACTTTTCTTCCCAGGAAAAGTCTAGAGCAGGAGGAGGATAGCTCAGATGTTTAGAGCTCTTGCTGATCATTCCGGGAACAGGGGTTCGGTTCCCTGAACCTATGGGTCGTTTGGCTTACAACCACCTGTAAAGCTGATTCTGGGAGGTCCAATTCCATTTTGTGGCTTCCCCAGCATCTTTGTGTAAGTGGTGCACTTACATATACACAGGCACACACACACACATAAAAGAAAAAAATATTTTAAAAAAAATCAGGGGCTGAAGAGGCGGCTCAGGGGTTAAGAGCCCCAGTTGCTCTCGTCGCGGACCCAGGTTTGGTTCCCAATCCCTGCATGGCCACACAACCACCTGTAACGCCAGTTCCAGGGCATCCTATATCCTCTTCTGACTTCTTTGGGCATCAGGAATGCACATGGTACATGTACATACTTTCAGGCAGAACACTCACATGTAAAATAAAATAAAACCAAAGGAGGAGAGGAGAGAGTGCTAAAGACTCAGCCTCACAGGGAGTTGAAGGCCTCGGATACATGAGAGCCTTTCTCAAGACAAACCATCACTGACTGCTCTTCCAAAGAACTCTGGTTTGGTTCCCAGCACCCATATAAAGAATCACGGATGGCTGTTACTCTAGTGCCAGGAAATCGAACACCTTCTTCCGGCCTCCATGGGCACCATGCACACAAGCGATGTACTTACTACATACATGCAAGCAAAACATTCATTCACATAAAAATAAATTGTAAAAAAATAATATCAAGGTATAACTGCAGATTCAAGGGATCTGACACCCTTTTCTGGCCCCTGCAGACACTGTATACACACATTATACACATGCACACACACATGCAAGCAAACATCCAAACACATATAAAAGAAATAAGTCTTTTAAAAGTGTTAAGTACAGAATGGAACATCCTCATCACCCTCAGTGGAGCCTACTGATGTCTACTTGGGCAGTAATACAAAGGTGTTTAATTTCTTCTTCTATCCTTTATAGGTGATATTTATTTGACTGTATTAAGTATGTCATAACAAATGAAAACTATCAATACTAAAAATACAAATAAATAAGTTCAGGGTTTGGTAGCACATAGTCCTGTAATCCCACTCCCTGGGAGACAGAGGCAGGAGGACCAGAATTCAAGCTCCTCCTTGGCTCTGTGTCAAGCTAGAGGACACCCTGAGTTCCATGAGATCCTGGGCTTTGTTTTACTTTGTCTTTGTTTGCTTTTGAGATAGAGTCTCACTACATAGCCCTGGCTGGCCTAGAATTCACCATGTAGGCCAGGCTAGCCTAATAAGGAACTACCTGCCTTTGACTACCAAGTACTGGGATTAAGGGCTTGCACCACCACATCCGACATTGGTTTTGTGGTTGTTGTTATTGTTGTTGTTTGGTTCTTTTGCTTTATTTTGTTTTAAAGATTTATTTATTTATTATATCTAAGTGCACTGTAGCTGTCTTCAGACACACCAGAAGAGGGCATCAGATCTCATTACAGATGGTTGTGAGCCACCATGTGGTTGCTGGGATTTGAACTCAGGACCTCTGGAAGAGCAGTCAGTGCTCTTAACCGCTGAGCCATCTCTCCAGCCCTTGTTTTTTTAAGTCTAGAATAGACCTTTCAAAGTCTCTGTTTTCTGGAAGGATTTTTCCTAGTCATGCAGTCATTGGGGAGCTAGTCTACATAAATGGGGCTCAGACTAGCAGAGAGACAGAAATAATAAAACCAAGGCCAATCTACTGTGGGTAGGTGTTCCACTGAGGAAAACGCAAGGACCCTAGCCAGACATAAAAGGCTGCAGCTGAGAGTCCCTGTAGAGCTGAGTCTGGGGCTCCATGCTTCTAATCCTAGTTACTGGGGGGGAGGGGGGGCTGGAGGAAGATTGGAATTGCATGGCCTGCCTGAACCACAGCCTGGGTTGCTTAGCAAGACCCCTGTCTCAAACTAGAATGCAAAAAGGAGACTGGACATGTAACTCAGTGGAGTGCTTCCTGGCATATCCAAGGCCATAGGTTCACTTCCCGGTACTAAAAGAAAGGAAAGGGATGGTAGAAAATGACTTCTCTCTGGAGAACAGGCTAGACCCACTGAGCAGAGAGGCCCAAGAATGGAAAAGATGTGAGGAACAGAAGAGAGAAGTCATTCCAAGCAGACAGGGCTCAGCATGCGAAGCCACAGAGGCAGGAGCAGCCCGGCCATGACTAACCTGGGAGCGTGAGAACGGTGAGGATGAAGCTGCGGAGGGGGCTATGGGCAGACCGAGCTTGGATTTCCAGACTCATCTGAAGCACTGAAGGCTTCTGGGAACTCCCATTCAGTGAGGAGGATGAGAAGGCCACAGTCATAGAGGAGACAGACACACAGAAGATGTTGAGGGAGATGGAGTCAGAGTCAGGAGTTGTGTTGTCACAAGACAAGGAACACCAAGACCCCTTCCAGAAGGAAGCTATCTTGTGAACACATTGACCACTGATTTGCAGCTTCAGAGCTTGGAGAGAACAAACTCCTGTGGCCTCCAGTTACCCCATTTGCCATTACAACAATCTACCTGGTGACCTCTACACTTCGGCTCTATGGATAGCATCTACTTATTATAGCAGGTGATGGCGGGTGGGGGGAGGTCTTGCCGGAAGAGCCAGAAGCACACAGGAGCCTCTGGCTGGTTTGATCTCCAAGTGACCATGGTTACATCTCTTCCCTCCCCCCCGCCCCCCAGCTGGAAGGGAGAGGATGGGGCACTGATACCTGAGCTTTGGAATGCAGTCTGCGAGGACCCAGCAGTTGCGGTCAGCATCAGGCTGGCCAGCCACCAACTCCACCCAAGCCGTCTCACCTTATCAGACAGCTTGACCAACACACTAGGCCCGGCTCAGCTTTCCGTACCTTTTCTTGAATTTACTTTAACTCTGCGCTGATTCTCGGAGTCTTAGTCCCGAGGAAAGTTACTGCCTTTTTTTGTTTACTTGGCTTGGTTTTCGAAACAGTCTCCTTGAGTAGCCCCAGAGGGCTTCAGCTTGAGGCTGCCCATCTGCACAGGTTTGTGAGAGCAGGGACAGGCACCCACCACCACACTGTCTCAACTGTGAGGCCTCTGTGCGGAACCCCATAAATTGTTGTTGCTTGCACCCCCAAAAGCTAGGTTAGAGAGCCCAGAAAGTGCTCAAACTGGTTCAGTGACATGAAACCCAAGGCAGCTCCAAGATTCTCCTCTTCCCAGTCCTCAGAACAAAATAACTCCCAGAGTGCCTGTGCCCTGATTTCTCTCTCAAGGTAGCAGCCAGCTGTGCTTGGCCAGAAAGGCCACAGCATGCTATCTCTCATTCAAGCCTCGTGTCTGTCTGTCTGTCTGTCTTTCCTTCCTTCCTTCCTCCCTTCATTCTTTCTTTCCTTCTTTTTTCTTTCTTTCCTTCTTTCTTTCCTTCCTTCTTTCCTTCCTTCCTTCTTATTTCTTTCTTTCCTTCTTTCCTTCCTTCCTTTTTTCCTTCCTTCCTTCTTTCCTTCTTCCTTCCTTCCTTCCTTTCTTTCTTTCTTTCTGCCTATCTGCTGTCATATATCTTCTTCTTTTCTTCTTCTCCTCCTCCTTTTTCCTCTCTCTCTCTCTCTCTCTCTCTCTCTCTCTCTCTCGTCTCATGTAACCCAGATGCCCTCACACTCCTTACATAGCTGAAGATGGCCGTGGACCCCTGCTCTTGCTGCCTTGCAATCACAGGGATGCAGGACACCTGGGTCTAGTCCACTGCTTGCTTAGACCCAGCAACCCAGTCTGTCTCGGTCCATGCTATCGAAAGCCTGTCACGGACCATAAGGTGACCTAACAGAATGAATTTGAGCCCTGTGTTAGAACGAACTGGCCTGGAGGCCGGAGAGATGGCTCAGCTGTTAAGAGCACTGACTGCTCTTTCAAAGAACTTAGGTTCCATTCTCAGCACCCACATGGTGGTTCAGAGCCATCCATAACTTCAGTTCCAGGAGATCCGATGCCCTCTTCTGAGCTCTTGTAGACACCAGGCACATACATGGTGCACAAACATAGACATACATAAAATATAAGCTAAAAAGAGGTAAAGAAAGGACTTCCCTGAGTCCTGCTACCAACTCCAAGTTTCTGCATCAGAACAAAGGACATCCCAAGCCCAGTCCACAGGCTTGTGGTAAACATCAGATGCCGCTATGTTCAGCTCACAGAGACTCTCATCAATATCCAGGTGTTTACTGTGGGGTCCTGGCACTGCAGGGCGAACATCAGCTTCCAAGACTACACCCAGAAAACAAGTTGGGGGCTGACAGAACTGCTTCTCAGTATCTTTGTCCCGGCTCTCCCTCTCGTCTCTTCTTCTTTAGTATACATCTCAGCCAAGAAAACTCATTTATACTAAAGCATTCAAGAACGGAAAGGATTGCCTATTGCCTTCCCAGGAGTGTCTTGTATTAAAAGAAAGACCCGCTGACTCTACTGAGAAATAAAAGGAACATACCCAGCTATGCAGAGTGACACACGAAGCTTGGAGGAAGAACACTTTCCTGCCACCTGAGAGATGCTAGGTCCCATTGTTCCTGTACAAATTAATTTTTAATTGCTTGAAAATCTTCTCTGTCTTTGAGATAGGGTCTCCCACTTTATAGCTTCAAACTTCTGTCCTGGAACTCACGATGTAGCCCAAGCTGACCTCAAATCTGAGGTGATCCTCCTGCCTCAACCTCCCAAGTGCTAGGATGACAGGCAAGATCCACTGCACTTGGTGAGTTTTTTGTTTGTTTGTTTGTTTGTTTGTTTCTAATGAAGATATGGAAATTTTCCAAATACTAGCCAGGCATAGTGGCACATGCATGCAAACCTGGCGCTTAGAAGGCAGAAGCAAGAGATTGCCACAAATTTAAGGTTAATCTGGTCTACATGGTGAGTTTCAGATTAGCTGAGATTAGTTTCAGATAGTGAGATCTTGACTCAAAAAAAACCCAAACTGTGGGGCTCTGTCGCTCTGTTGGTGGAGTGCTTGCCTAACGTCATGAAGCTCTGGGCTTGATTTTTCGTCAGTGCACAAGCCAAGTGTAGTATCACATGCCTGTACTCCCAGCCCTTGTCAGGGAAGGCAGAAAGGTTGTGAGTTCAAGACCAACCTCAGCTACTTGAGACCCTGCCTCAGCTAAAAACTAGGGGTAGAGTCAATAATTTTCCTTTTGGGACTTTTCCAGAGTGACACCATGTTCCATGTTTTCACTGTGGTAGCTATTGTACATACAGCTGTATCCATTTCTCAAACTCAACAAATGGGGCTGGAGATGCAGCTCGGTGGTTAAGACTGCATGCTGTATTTGCAGAGGACCCGGGTTCTAGTCCCAATACTTACATGACAACTTATGAGAATTGATTCTCTCCTCCCATTTCATCCACCCCAGGGATTGAACCTGGGTTCTCAAGCTTGGCTACAAGCACCTTTACCAGATAAGCCATCTTACCAGCACTCAATGGCTCTCTTGGTTGCTTCCCAGTTGCAGCAGTGGCACCAGCTCAGCCAAGCTAGACAGGCTGGAACACTTGCATGGTGAGGCAGGAGTCTGGTGACACAGACATTAGGGTACAGAAATCAAAGCTGGTATGGTGGTGTGTGTCTGGATGCCAGCACCTGGAAGACTAAAGCACAAAGATCTTGAGTTGGAGACCAGCCTAGACTAGATAGTAAGACCCTGCTTAAGAAGCAAAGGGGAGAAGTGGAAAAGGTAGAAAAAAATTAATTAACATGAATTCTCCAACCCCTAGAGAAGTTTGGAATAACTCAATTGTCATTTCTCCGAAGAGGGAAAGAGGAGAAAATAAAATATTGAGTGAAGGCCTACTGGGCACGAGGTCCCTTTCCAGAGTGATAGAACTACAAAGAACTAACCATACAGTCTCTCTGTACACATACATGATTCCTACTGTGTGCCACACACAGGTAGTACGTCCAATGAAACATGCAACATGCGAAAGGATGACCTCATATCAGCAAACTCCGTGTGTGTGCATCACAGTGCTCTCCGTGAGAAAGTCACAGTGTAGCCACTTTCTGACACTTCTCCCATTTGTGGTTAAGTCTGTGCATTGGTTAGAATCCCAGAAACACAGCCACTAAGGGAGAGTTGGTATCCCAGAAGGGAGAGCATCAGAGGGCCCTTCTCTGTCTTCCAGTCCCTGGGCCACATTTGAATCTGGTTCCGTCCACATGCCAAGAGGTGGCCCACTGGCACCGGTGGACACAGGACATCATCTGGTTGGCTAATTTCCAAGAACAACGCAGATGCAAGACAGAGCGAAATTCCTGTGGAGACTCTGGGCAGGTGAAGCATCTCAGACACCTTCCGGGACACCCTGCAGTGGCCCCGCCCAAGCCGTCCTGTCCCGGGCAGGTGGGCAGCAGAACAAGATACTTTGGGTTCTGAACCCACTTGCTAGCCTTTTCCTCATTTCTCTTGTGGTACCCCAACTAAAAGAGGTTTTTAAGAAGCCCGAGGGTGTGGCCTTGGGAGGAGTCAGTGTAAACAGAGGCCCACAAAGGAGCTCTGAAAAGAGAAGGCTTCTAAATCTAAACAGCAGTCGGCCAAGATAAATATGAGACCCTGGTACTCCCTGCCTGCCTGGAGTTTCCCATAACAAGCAGTCCCCTGAGAAAGATCTTAGGAGCTGGCACCTATGGGGATCTCATTTCCCATTACAGACAAGGAGAGATGTCTTCCACAAAGCAGCAGAGCTACCGCAGCTGCTGGCAGAAAGGCGGGTGTGGGCACTTGCATAAACACACGCGTGCATACATATAATAAATAAACAAATATTTATTTGTACCCCCAAAACAAAGCAAAACTAGGTAGGTTTCATACCATTAATCACAGCACTTGGGAGTCAGATGCAGAGAGAAAAAATAATGCACTATAGTTGTCAGATGCAAGCTGGAGCATTTGGGTTGGTGTAGCTATCTGTCTGTCCGTCTGTCTGTCTGTTTTTTTGAGATGAGATTTTACCAAATAGTCTTGACTGGCCTAGAGTGTGCTATGTAGTTCAGACTGGTCTCAAACTTGTGGAATTCCTTCTGCCTCCTTAGTATTGAGATTATAGCCCTGTATCTTTTTCTTCTTGTTGTTGATAATTACATTTATTTATTTATTTACTTACTTACATTTTTGTTTCTTTTTCTTTTTTCTTTTGCTTTGAGACAATGTCTTTCTATATAGCCCTGGCTTTTCTACAACTTCCTATGTAGATCAGGCTGGCCTTGAACTTGCAGAGATCCACCTGCCTCTGCTTCCAAAGTGTTATGATCAAAGGTATGTACCACCTTTAATTATTTGTTTGTTTGTTTATCTATTTATTTATTTTATGTATACATGTTTTGCTTGCATGTGTCTGTGTACTGTAGGGATGCCTGTTGCCCTCAGAGTCTGGAAGAGGGAGACAGATGGTGTAGAACTGGAATTACAGACTATTGTGAGCTGCCAGGTCGGTGGTAAGAGCCAAATGTAGGTCCTCTGTGAACGTAGAAGATGCTCTCGATCACTGAACCATCTCTCTAGCACACTTGTTGTGTGCCTGCAAGTGCAAGCACAGGCCTGTGTGTGTGTGTGTGTGTGTGTGTGTGTGAGTGTATGTGCATGCGTGTTTGAAAGCATGTGCACGTGTGTGTGTGTGTGTGTGTGTGTGTGTGTGTGTGTACTGTATGCCAGGGCACAGGGGAGCAATGCAGATCAAGGAACAGCCCTCAGGAGTTGCTTCTCTCTTCCCATAGTTTGGGTCCTGAGGATCAAACTCTATTCATCTGGCTTGACAGCAGGAGCTCCTGCTCCCTGAGACGCCCTGCCAGCCAACTGTCTTTTACATATTAATTAATTGATTAAATAATTAATTTAGTGTGTTTGTGTGAGTGTGTGGGAGCGTAAGCTTGCAGGTGCTCAAGCCGGTGCATGCACACAAAAGCCAGGAAAGGGCGCTGGGGGTCCGGCTGGGGGTCCGGCTGGGGGTCTGGCTGGGGGTCTGGCTCTGTTGCTTTCTGTTTATCTCTTTGAGGCAAGGTCTCTTCCTGAACGCAGAGCTTACGCTTTCTCAGGCGAGCTGGAAGCCGGGAGCCCCTGTGTTCCTCCTGTGTCCACTCCACTCCAGCAGGGGCTGTAGGTATGCGGGATGCCAGGCTGACTCCGCGGCTGCTGGTGTCAGAACACTGGTCCTCACTCTTACTGTCCAAACCAGCTCCCCAAGCCCTTTTCCTGCTGGTTTAATTTTTGTTTGCCTTTTGAGACAGGGTCTCAAGCTATAGCCCAGAACTCCCTGTGTAGTCTAAGATGGTCTGATTTGCAGCTGTCCTCCTACTTCAGTTTCTTGAGTTCTAGGATTGCAGGCACACCACAGCTTTTGAAAGACTTTTGCATGCTTTTAAATTCTCACTGCACAGCTGTGAGCATCTGTGCTCAGCAAAAGTGCAAAGTCGGCTAAGCAAAGTCGTCCTCTGACCACACGGCTCAGTGATAGCCCTATGACTCCGCTTCCTTATCGGTAAGTGTAAACGATAATTGTTGCTTTTAAAAATAAGCCATTAATCATACGGGAAAAAAGACACAGCACACTGTCTGGTCTGTGGTATCAGTTCACAGTGCATCTGGTGGGGCTGATCTCAACCACTGAGCCAATAGAAATCCAGACAGAATGCGTGATCTTAGTCCCCAAGTCTGGATGATCTGGGCCATAGACTCCTTCTCCAGGTGACCAGAACGGTCTTACCCATCTAAGGATAACTTTTCCTTTTGAAGCAAGGTCTCACTATGTACCCCAGGCTAGCCTCTAACTTGTGGGTCGTCTTCCTGCCTCAGCTTCCTGGGTACTGAAATTACAGGCATGAATCACCACACCCATAATAGATATGTAGAGATAATCAATATAGAAAGAGGTTTGTGTATATGAGTGTTTTGCCTCTGTACCCCTCAAGGATCTGGCACCCTCAGAGACCAGAAAAGCGCATCAGATTTCTTGGACCTGTAACTATAGATGGCTGTGGGCTACCATGTGGGTGCTGGAAACCAAACCCTGGTCCTCTGCAAGAGCAGAAAGTGTAGCCTCTGAGCGGAGTCTCTGGCCCAGGATAGTAGGTTTAAATAGTACACTCTGACATTCTGCCTTTTTCTGCTTTTCCAGACACGGTTTGACTATGTAGCCTAGGCTAGCCTCAGACATTCAGAGATCCTGCCTCCCTTTTTGCATGTTTCTTCTCTGTTTTTTAAAACACATTTATTTTGTTTTCAAAACAATACAAAAGAAAAAGGAAATGAGAGGGAAAGGAAGGAAATGGTCTAACTGTTCCTACAGACACTGACCAATTCCAGCAGCTCAAGGCTCATGCTGTGCACTCAGTTGTGAACTGTCCCCAAGACACACACACACACACACACACACACACATTCATATATTAATGTCTCAACCCTTGATGTATCCAGAATCTGAAGTCCTCTGTTCTCAGCTTTAGGAAAAAACTGAGAAACGGGATCTAGTAAGCTCATTCATCATTTGAGCTAGAACAGAAGTAGAGGTGTGTGTATGTGCCTGTGTGTGTGTGTGTGTGTGTGTGTGTGTGTGTGTGTGTGTGAGTATGTATGTATGTATGTGTATGTATTTTTGTGTATGTGTTTGAGTGATGTGTGTGAGTACGTGTATGTGTAATCTCAGCTTGAGTCTGCCCAGCCAGTAGCAACCATCTAATTTATAGAAAAGACTGAACAGGGGCCAGGAAGTGCATATTCAAATTAGCTGGGAGATAATCTTTCCCCCCAGGCAATCTCTGCCTTGGCATTCCTCACCCTTCACCCTGCCCACCCATGGGATTGGCTGCAAACATCTTAATTCCTTAGGCTTTCTACTGCCTTGCTATGATGCAATGCTATCAGGAGGTAGGGCCATTAGGAGTCCTGAGGTCAGGCGAGGTCACAGACGGAGATTCATGATGGCGCTGCTGTCTTCATAAGAGCAGATACCGAAGGCTGGGTGGGATCAGTTGGTAGAGCGCTTCCCTAGCAAGCACAGAAGCCTGGATTTGATCTCCAGCACCGCATAAAGGGGCTATGGTGGCACACTATGCGACAGTGGACTGACCTGTGCACTGCTCCTTCCATGAATTCTTATGTTGAAGTCCAGCACTTGGGAGGTAGAGGCAGGAGGACCAGGAAGAAGTTCCAGGCCAGGTGAGACTATATGAGCCCTGTCTCGAAAAACAGACAAATACCGTGATCAAAATACACTGGCATATATGAAAATGCCATAACCAAGCACATTATTATGAATAATTAACATGCTAATAAAAATCATTTTTAGTAGACATTTTATATTTAGGGGAAAATCAATAAAATTCCACTGTGAGTTGCAAAAAGAAAAGGCAAAGAAGAGACATATGTGGCTTTCTTAAGATTTCATTTTAGCCAGGCGGTGGTGGCGCACACCTGTAATCCCAGAACTCTGGGAGGCAGAGGCAGGCGGATTTCTGAGTTCGAGGCCAGCCTGGTCTACAGAGTGAGTTCCAGGACAGCCAGGGCTACACAGAGAAACCCTGTCTCCAAAAAAACAAGAAAAAAAAGGATTTCATTTTAATTATGAATATTCTTCTGTGTCTGTGTAAATACAGATGTCTTCAGAGTCCAGAACATGGCATTAGATTCCCCCATAGCTAGAGTTACTGTGCTGTGATGTTGCAGGATTTTCCATGTCTAATCATATTAGGCCTGTGATTGAACAGGAAAGGGAGGCAGAGCTAGGAGTTGAGGGACAGGGGTCTCAGGAGGAGAGACAGGAACAGAGACGGCTTCGGACATGGACCTGTGTGGCACTTACTAGCCACAAATAGCTAAGTTTTTATAAGGTTAGAGATATTGGGATAAAGCTTTTATCATTATCAATTGGCTCTGAAATTACTGTACTGGCATCTTGTAAATTATGGTATTATTTATGCATAAATCTGATTGGTTAACTAAGCTTTAAGAGTTTTAATTTACTTGGTTACCAGGATGTGGGTCCGCACATTACAGGGGTTTATGGCGGAAAGGGAACACAGCTGGGGCGCTGTGGGAGCTAGCTGGGAGAGAAGAGCTTGGTGGGGAGAACACGCTGAGTGGGACTCCGCCAGGACATGGTGCTGAGGCCTGGTGGGGCAGGAGAGACGGTGGGCAGCTTTTATATTTCCCGCAACACTGTGAGCCACCTAATACGGATGCGGGGGAACTGAACTTAGTATTATATAATCCTGACTGCTGGGCCAGCTCCAACATATGACTTTACAATTTTTTAATTACATTTTTTTCTCTGTGTGTCTGCGCATGTGTGTGTGTGTGTACATGTGCAAGTGCACATGGAAGTGTGTGTATAGTGTGTATGTGCATGGGTGGATGTGTGTGCATCATGGCACAGCTATGGAAGTCAGAGGACAATTCACAGAAGTCAACTCTCTTCTATCGGGTAGGTCCTGGGAATTAAACTCAGGCTTGGCCAAAAGCACCTTTACCCACTCATCAGGCTTGCCAGGCTGGTAGGTAGCTTTCAGTGTTAGAAGGATCTTCTTCAGGTGGCATAAAATATGCAGGGGTGATGTATCAGCCCAGACGGAGGAAGATGGGCTCAGCCCAGAACAAAACATATTTCCCTATTTTTCACATTTTGTATGAGGTTTATTTTACCACAAAAGAAGATTATCTTTAAAAATGACCGCTTGTTTCATACAAAATACATCATGCAATAGACATAATAAAGAATAGGCTGCCTGAAGGTTTTTTTTAAGTGTGTGTGTGTGTGTGTGTGTGTGTGTGTGTGTGTGTGTGTGTGTGTGTGAATGAACAAGTGCAGGTGTCTGTGGAGGATAAAGACATGGAACATGGGTTACACAGGTGCTAGGAACTGAACTCAGTCCCTCAGCTTGTGCTATTAACCATTGGGTCATCTCTCTGGCTCAAAAAATTGTTTTGTTTTGTTTTGTTTTAAATCAGTTTAGTTTCTTTTGTATAACAATGACATTTGATTACCAGAATTTTTGGCTTCCAAAAGGACTTAAAGATGTCTTTTTTTTTTTAAGTCAATGTCTCTTAGAGTTTTTGTTGCTGTGATAGACACCATAACCAAGGCAACTTTTACAAAGGCAAGACATTTAATTGAAGCTGGCTTACAGTTCCAGATGATCAGTCCATTATCCTGGTGGCAGGGAGCACAGCAGTGTGCAGACAGACAAGGTGCTGGAGGAGGGGCTGAGAGTTCTACAGGTAGATCTGAAGGTTGCCAGGTAACTGTCTTCCACCTGCAGCCAAGAGGAGGTGGAGCTTGAACACTAGGAGACCTCAAAGCCCTGCCTACACAGTGACGCACTTCCTCCAACAAGACCACACCTCCCAATGGTGCCTCTTCTCCTGGGCCAAGCATATTCAAACCACCCCACAGGATTTCTTGAGTAGCCTTGGTTCCTGGAACTCTCTCTGTAGACCAGGCTGGCCTCTGACTCACAAAGATCTGCCTGCCTCTGCCTCCCAAATGTTGGGGATTAAAGGCTCTGCCAACATTGTCCTATCATATTTTTAACAGGCTAGAAACTCTACAAAGTATCTGTTCACTGTCTTCACTTGTTTGTTTTGGTCAAGTTTTGTTTGTTGTTTTGTTTTGTTTATTGAGAAGGATTTCCAGTAGCCCAGGCTGGCCTTAAGCTTGCAATGCAGTCTGGGCTGCCAAGCTCGCCTCAAACTGGTGGCAATCCTCCTGTCTCCCAAGTGCTGGGATTACAGGCACAACCCATCATGCCCAGCTACAGGGCCTCAAGACATATATATAACCACAAGACGTTGCTACCACACCCACCAGGCTCAGCCCCTCAACGTAGCCCTGCCCTCTTCCTCTGGATCCCTCTGTGTCCTGTGAGGTCATCCGGCCCATCTGTAGCTGACTCTATAGGGACTTAGATGGCTGCGCCCTCTGCCACCGTGTCCCTGGAGAACTCAGTGATCTCTCCGGCTCCACCCTGCTGAACTGTGTAGCTGTGGTGCCTGAGGCTTACTCAGCTCCTCAGTCTCTTTCCTAGACTGTTAGGTTTGGCAGGAGTTGCAGCTCCTCCCTTTGCTTCTCTTTCCCAAGTGAAAATAGCTGGCACGGTGACCTCACCGGGGCCAGGCTGGCATCTCTCAGCCAACGCCTCCACCCACGGCTTGTTTTCCATCACTCGTGTTTGCGACATTACCCCGTTTCTCTGGCTCCACCACCCAGGACGAAGCTTTGCCATATTGTCTTGATTTCATGTTGACCACGGACAAGGCCTCTTTTCCTGGGATCTAGTTCACGTTAAATGGTTTCTAGCCATTTCCTTCAACTGTCCATGACAAACGGGGAAGGGCCTGCTCTTTGAACTGAGGCTCCAGCAGCTACCAGTGTGTCCATGCCTTCTTCATCCTCTCAACACCTGCCACCTCCAACCTGACCCTTGTCTTTATCCCAGAAATATGTCACTTAGTTTGTATATTTCATCCCTCTTCCTTTCTCCCTCCCCCCACCCCCTTTCCTCCTCCCCCGTGCTAGGATTACAGCATGCACCGCTGCGTCCGGATGTATACCGGAAACCAAACACAAGCTTCCTGGTTGCTAAGCAAGCACTCCAACAACTGAGATACTTCTCCAGGTATTATTTATTTATTATTTACATGCATTGGTGTTTTGCCTGCATGTATGTCTGTGTGAGGGTGTCATATTCCCTGGAGCTGATTTACAAACAGCCGTGAGCTGCCACGTGGATGTTGGACCTGGGTCCTCTGGAAGAGTAGACCGTGCTCTTAACTGTTGTCCAGCCCATATTTTTAAAATTATTATTATTGTCCATTAGGTTGATACTGGTTCTCACATTGTAACCCTGGCTGTCCTGGAACCAATGGCAATCCTCCTGCCTCAACCTTCAAAATGCTGGGATTACAAGCATGCATCTCGAGGTTGCTTCCCTAGGTTTATCATCTGTGTCAGTTGTTTCCTACTAAGAGGAAACATCTATGACATACAACCTCAGTACTCAGGAGATTGAGACAGGAGGATCTCCTCCAGTTCAGTGTTTGGCTAAATGGTAAATTTTAGGCCAGCCTTGGCTACACAGCAAAATCCTGCCTCAAAAGAGAAGAGCAGGAGGAGCAACAGGAAGTGGTCAAAAATATGAAACGGCTGAGGGATGGACACATGGCCAGGGATTGTTTGGACAGGGACTTGTGTGAGTTTTGACTTATTAACCTGTATTTCTTTGTTCCGATGAACATTAAACCCAGGGCTTAAAGCTCATGGTAGCCAAATACTCTACTGCTGAGATCCATCTGTAGCCTCATGCCATGATTTATGAGACAGATAGCATTTGGTACTTAACTCCTGTGCACTACCTAGAGGAGGGGAAGCTGGGATAGACCAGCTGTCTTCCCTTCCCTTCCCTTCCCTCCCCTCCCCTTCCCTCCCCTTCCCTCCCCTCCCCTCCCCTTCCCTCCCCTCCCCTCCCTCCCCTCCCCTCCCCTCCCCTCCCCTCCCCTCTCCTCCCCTCCCTTCCCCTCCCCTTCCCTTTTGGTTATACAAAGACTGTTGTACCCCAAAGTCTCCCAAGCTCCAGAGATCAGGGAATTTCTGTGTACTTGACATTTTCCAGAGGGAAATTCCATAGCTCAAATTGACAAGCTTCCAACTCGACAGCAGTTCAGAAGGACCGGTTCACAAATGTGTGCTGTGAGAGAAGCCCACGTGTGGCAAAAGAATCGTCTACAAAGAGGCCGCTGAACTGGAGTGGAAAGGAACGATGTTTGACTGTTGGCTTTTACCTGCTGGTCCCCCTCCCTGGTCCCCCTCCGGTCACTACCATATCTAAGTTTACCCTCAGGCATTTGCCAAGCAGAAAGTCCCAGGAGGTAAGCAGTCTCTTGCTTAGCCTTGGCTGTTTGGTGTTCACCATCCCTCCTTGTATGTCAGCTGTCTGACGTGTTCCCTTGGCTAGTTGCACCTTCAGAATTAACTCTTATTTATTATTGACCTGTTTGTCTGTTTATTTGGAAAGTAATTTGGGGGGGGGGTCTATTACTCCTTTTATCTCTCAAATAAATGACACAGAGACCTTGTTTTTATTATAAGCTTCAAACACTATAGCTAGACAGATACTCATCTGTCCTAACCTTCTATGGCTGCTTACCTACCAGACATAGAAGGTAGGTAGGCAGCCATAGAAGACATGGGCCATCTTATTTTGCCCTGGCTGTTCCTGCTCTATCCGTGTCCTCATGGTGACCCCCCTGCTGGCCTGCTCAAGGCAAATCTCCTCTCTACCACCTAGACCCATCTGTCTGTATGTATGTATGTCTGTCTGTCTCTCTCTCTCACACACATACACACACACACACATACACACACACACACATACACACACACACACACATACACATATCTTATGTGCCCAGCTATAGAATGAATCAGCTCTTTATTAACCAACAGAGATGGTGGGAAACAATTTTTACACAACACTGAGACAGAAGATGCTTGACAGGGCCTACATCCAGGCTGCGACGAAATGTCGGCCACACAGTGACCAGAAACTGAAGGCACAGTGCACAAAGCCATCTCCCAACATTCACTCACTCACTTACTTATTTACTTACTGCCGTACATAGTAAGGCAGGGTCTCACTACATCCCTGGCTGACCTGGCGCTCACTCTGTAGACCAGCTGGCCTCGAACTCACAGACATCCACCTGCTGCTTCTGCGTCCCAAGTGCTAGGATTGCAAGTGTGGTACACCATGCCCTGCTATCTTCATATTGGTTTACTTAGTCACTTCAAGACAGTTTTTCACACAGTCCCAGCTGACCTCCCTTTCTCAACACAGCCAAAGATGATTTCGAACTGGGATTCTACTGTTTCTCCCTCAGCGGTGCCGGAATGGCAGGTGTACGCCACCATGCGTGGTTTATGCGGCGGTAGAGATGGAAGGACGCGATTAGAAGGGTTTAGAGCATGCAGGCAAGCAAGCTCTCTTCTGAGCGACTGACGTCTCCAGCACCGTGGAAATAAGTTCAAATACATACTCACACTCACATGATTTAAGGCGGTGGACACTCAGCATAGCCATCTTATTCATTCATTCACTCATTCGTTCATCCATCCCACATTTAGTCAAGTCCGTCTTCTTCCCAGGCTCTGGAGTGAAGGATATAAGTATGTCCCCTGTCCTCAAGGTCCTCACCATCTCCTGGAAGAGGACCACGTAAAAGGGCGTGATTAGAACACAGTAGGTAAATGGAGACAATGGAGTGACCTGGGAATTCTCCAATCGAGAGAGATGGCAGGGAAGATTTTATAGTAGCGCTTCCCTCTGCCTAAGCAGACTTTGCTTTGTGGCGCATTCACTCAGCAAACCCTAGTCCAACACCTTCTCATGGTAAACGCTAACTCCTCCTTGTCTGCCCCCACTTCATAACTGTCATCATAGTCAAACTGAATTAGGGTGTGGCTGGCCCCTGCTCCTCACTGCATAATGGAGTTACTTTGCATTGCAAACTCTGGCCTTGCACTTGAGGGTCAGCAATCCATCTGTGAGCCTGAGAAGTTTATGAGAAAAGCTAGTCAAATGAGAGCCAGCCTCGGGAGGAACTTGGTCACCAGTTTCCCTCTCAGAGTCCTCAGCCTGGTCATTAGCAGAACTAAGGGTGCCATTTTAAAAGTGTTATACCAATTCCTGGGCATATACCCAGAGGATTCCCCAGCATGCAATAAGGACACATGTTCCACTATGTTCATAGCAGTCTTATTTATAATAGCCAGAAGCTGGAAAGAGCCCAGATGTCCCTCAATGGAGGAATGGTTACAGAAAATGTGGTATATTTGCACAATGGAATACTACTCAGCAATTAAAAACAATGAATTAATGAACTTCTTAGGCAAATGGTTGGAACCGGAAAATATTATCCTGAGTGAGGTAACCCAATCACAAAAGAATACACATGGAATGCAGTCACTGATAAGTGGATAATAATTAGCCCAGAAGCTCTGAATACCCAAGACTCAATTCACATATCAAATGATTCCCAAGAAAAAGGAAGGAGAGGGCCCTGGTCTTAGAAAGGCTTGATGCAGCATTGTAGGGGAGTACCAGGACAGGGAAGTGGGAGGGGGAAGAGGGCTTATGGGACTTATGGGGATGGGGGTTGGGGGGGACCGGGAAAGGGGAAATCATTTGGAATGTAAATAAAGAATATAGAAAAGAAAAAAAGAAAAAAGAAAGAAAGAAAAACTTACTCCTGATGAAATAAAAAAAAAAAAGTGTTCCCGCTGAGCCTGATACGCTGACTCGTGCCTACCGTCCCAGCACTTGGGAAGCTGAGGAGGTACAGTCTAGGGTTTAAGGCAAGCCTGAGCTACATTTGTCTAGCCATCAGGTTATTAGCTAATTTTGCTGTGCCACTGGAGCCCAGAAAACAAGTGTGAATGAGGGGAGGGGCCTGCAACCAGGGAGGATGATGGAAAAGAAAACTGACACAACTTGTTGTCAGTGTTGCTTTGAGACAGTGTGTGAGGCAGGGTTGGTGAGCCATATCACAAAGTCCGGCCAGCTTTACTGCAGTCTCCTTCCAGCTCCTGCCCTGGGCCTTGAAGTACCCGAGTCTGCTCCCACGCTGCCCTCTGAGGAGGGCTGCACACTCGAGCCTTGCCCTGTCCTCACACCACCAGACAGAGGGTTGATGACAGAGTCCAGGGGTCCGGCACACTCCTGGTAAGCACAAGGCCCTGGGTTCTACCCACAGCACCACACACAAAACAACTTCGATAACAACCATCCAGGAGGAGTAGGCAGGCAGTGGCTTAATAAGGCAAATAAAATGACCTAAGGCTAAAAACCTAACCAGAGCCAGGTGGTGGTGGCGCATGCCTTTAATCCCAGCACTTGGGAGGCAGAGGCAGGTGGATGTCTGAGTTCGAGGCCAGCCTGGTCTACAGAGTGGGTTCCAGGACAGCCAGGGCTACACAGAGAAACCCTGTCTTGAAAAACCGAAAAAAAAAAAAAATTAAAGAAAGAAAGAAAAAAAACACCTAACCAGAGAGCCAGTCAGGACAACCCCAGGTCTCACAGACTGGGCCTATAGTCTTGCCCAAGGTGAAGGCAGGTGTATCCACCTTGTCTAAAACCTTCTATGAATTCAGTCTAGATCTTTGCATCACAGAAGAAAGGCAGAAAATCAAGCAGGACTCCCAGAACCCATGAACATCTCAACAGTGGTGATGAAGTAGACAAAGGGAAGGTAATGTAATGTGGCACCATCTTCTCCTTCGCCTTTTTCTCCTTCCTTTCCTCTTTCCCTTCCTTCTCCTTCTTCTCCTTCTTCTTAACAAACTCCACATTTAGCCTAGACTAGCATTCATGGTTTTGGTTTTTTGTTTTTGTTTTTTAAAGGAATTATTTACGTATAGACGTACACTGTAGCTGCCTTCAGACACTCCAGTAGAGGGGATATGTGAGCCACCGTGTGGGTGCTGGGAATTGAACTCAGGACCTCTGGAAGAGCAGTCATTGCTCTTAACCACTGAGCCATCGATCCAGCCCCATTCATGATCCTCTTGCCTCAGCCTTGAGGGTGCTGGCATGACACGTGTGTGCCACCATATGCAACCCTGAAGGATTATAAAGAAATCCTATAAGGACGACTGCTCTCTGGGTCTGACAGATTACCTTTGAGGGGGGCTATTCCATGAGATGGCAATCTGCTAGGGGACAAACCAGCCCAGCCTTTAGTCAGATGCAACCCTGACTTGGCCTGAACCACGTGGTTAGTTGTTACCTATTAAAATAAATGCTGAAGCCCTACCCCTGCCCTTAGGAAGGCAATGTTTGTATGAAGAATGGTTAAATAAACATGAGTACCCGAGTAGGAAGCGCTGGGAATGAGAAGCATGGAGAAGCAAGGCTGTCGGGATCTGTGTTCTGGCCCTGGCGCACAAGTGGGAAGGGTATTTAAAAACTGTAGTCTAGGAGCTGGAGAAATGAGATGGGCCAGGGTAACAAGAACTGGCTCATAACCCTGACCTGGGCTCAGGTGACCTGGGCTCAATTCCCAGCATCTACATGGAAACTCACAACCAGGGTTGTCACACCCCAGTTCCAGGGGATCAGACATCCTCTTCTGACCTCTGTGGTCACCAGATATGTATGTGATACACATACATACATACATACATACATACATGCATACATACATACATACATACATACATACATACAGGCAAAACACACACATACTTTTTTAAAGTATTAAAACAACAGTCCATGGGGATAGAGAGATGGCTCAGCAATTAAGAACACATACTGCTCCTGAAGAGGACCTATGTTCAGTTCTCACCACAACCTCTCGATGATACTCCAGCTCCAGAGGGAGTCTCCGTCTCTTTCTTCCACAGTCACCTGCACACAGTGCACATGCCCACACACAGACACATACTCACATAATTAAAATAAAATTGTTTTTAAAAAATAAAATAATATGTATATAAAAATCGTAATTGAGAGGCCAGGTGAGATGGGTCAGTAGGAACAGGCACCAGCCACCAGGACTGATAATGTAAATTCAGTGCCGGGGACGGTCATGGCAGAAGGAGAAAACCAACTCCACACATGTTCTATGGCTTGTGAGAACCCACATACATGCATGTACACACACACACACACACACAAATAAATAAATAAATAAATAAATAAATAAATAAATAAATAAATGGGATAAGAACTCTAATCTGTTGAAATGTCATTGTTCTGAAATTAGCCACATTGGTCTGAAAATATTTAACTTATTTTCTTTCTATTCCTACAGAGTTAACACAATGTATTAATTATATAACAGCTACTCTGGTTTGAGTACAGAAATTAATAAAGGATTCTCTTAATAATGAAGGAAAGTACCTGTAACCTAGCTAAATATGGTAGCACATATCTGTAATCCCAGCACTCCTGAGGCGGAGACAGGAAGATAGCAAGTTCAAGGTCAGCCTAGGTTACATAATGACTTTTGAAGCTAGCCTGGACTATGTGGCAAGGCTTTGTCGCAAAAATAAAATAAAATAAAATAAAATAAAATAAAATGAAATGAAATGAAATAAAGTTGGGTATACAATGCCTGCTTTCATTCAGGGGGTCTTCAAAGAGGACAGAAAGCTGTGTAAGAGAATCCTGTAAGACCACTATAGTGGAAAGACTCCTCTCACACAGGCCAGCCGTCTATGCCTCTCAGCCAAATCCTGATTAGCATCAGATGTCCACAGAGGGAGGGAGAGGTCTTACAAAGAAGTCATTGACCTTCGGGGTCATGGCGAGCCCTCAGGCCCAACAGCCACCTTTGTCTTCTGCAAGGGTTTGAAAGAGAATGACCTCCCTTAGGCTCATGATGGTGTGAATAGGTTTGGCTCCTGTGTTTGAAAGCTTGGGCCCCAGGGGGTGTCACAATTAGAAGCCTTGTTGGAGAAAGTGTGTCACTGTGGGGGTGGGCTTTGGGGGGGGGCGTAAGGTCTCCTCTGCTCAAGCTCTGCCCAATGTGGAGCTTGAGTCTGCTGGCTGCCTTAGGATCAAGATGTCCAAACTCTTGGCTCCTCCAGCCCATGTCTGCCTGCACTCTGCCGTGCTTCCTGCTATGACAGTAATGAACTAAACCTCTAGAACTGTAACCCAGGCCAATTAAATGTTTGCCTTTATAGGAGTTGCCTTGGCCACGGCGTCTCTTCACTGTAATAAAACCCTAACTAACTCTTGTGGTTGAATACTTGATCCCTAGTTGGTGGACTATTTGGGAAGGATTAGAAGGTGTGGCCCTGTTGAAAGAGAGATGTTACTGGGAGTGGGCTTTGTGGTTTCAAAAGATTCCTGCCATCCTCAGTAAGCTGAGAGCTCTGTTTCCTGCTTGCTGTTTGAGATGTGAGCTCTCAGCTGTTCCTGCAGCCTTCACTCCACCATCAGATTCAAACCTCCTGAAACTGTAAGCCCAACTGAACATCTTTTATATGTTTTATATGAACATGTTTTATGTGTTGGCTGGTCTTATGTCAACTTGACACACAGACTGACGCTATCAGAAAGGAGAGACGCTCATTTGAGAAGATGCCTCCATAAGACCTGGCTATAAAGCATCTTCTTAATTAGTGATTGATGGGAGGGAGCCCAACCCACTGTGGGTGGTGCCATCCCTGGGCTGGCGGTTCTGGGTTATTAAGAAAGGTTGAGCAAGCCAGTAAGCAGCATCTCTGCATGGCCTCTGCGTCAGCTCCTGCATCCAGGATCCTGCCCTGTTTGAGTTCCTGTCCTTCCTTCCTTCAATGATAAACAGTGCTGTAGAAATGTAAGCCAAATGAACCTCTTCCTTCCCAGCTTGCTTTGTGGTCAGAGTGTTTAGTTGCAGCGATAGGTACCCTAACTAAGACACGCCTTGATCATCACAGCAGTAGAGAAGTAACTAAGACGCCCTTCTCCTCTACCTTTCCCCAGGAACCCCTCCCCTACACAGCTGCCTCAGAAACCTCGTCTATTCTTATAACAGGGTCTTCAGGACAACCCGAGTCCACTGGGGATTTTAGGAAACACAGCCAGAAAGGCTGGTGACACCCAGTCACATGTAACTGGTATGTTACATGCCAATTAAATGGGAAGACGCAAATAAACGCTCCCAGGCAGAGCCAAAGGGAAACAAATATGGCAACTGGGAGAAGACGGGGTGTGATCCAACAAACAACCTGTAGATCTGAAGCGGGGAGGAGGGATCACGCGTCACGCGGTCCCAGGTCCCCCCCCCCCCCCCGTGCGCCCCTCACTAAGGACACCGGTCAATTAGCCTGGAGTAAGCCCCACCTAAGCCTCCTGCACCTGTTGCTCCTCCATATCTGTCTCTATCAAACAGCACATACTAAACTCCGGCCTGAACAAACAAGTTTAAAAGGTTAATTTCCTGGCAGGAAATGCCTGTGTAATCAGTCAGCAGCTTGTCACTAACCGGCACTGTGGCCTTTAAGGGTCCACCCCTGCCCAGACCCACTAAGTCTTCAGGTAAGAGCCTCCTGCCCAGCCCGGACCCCTGCAGCTTCCCCCTGATCCCTGTGGCTCTGCTTTTCCTTGTCTGCTGGAGACCCTTAGTATGGAGAGTCTTCTAAGATTCCACATCTGGGGCTCCAAGGCAGGGCATGCACACAGAGAACTAGATTCAGTCTCCAGTGCTGCCAGTACCAGTAGGAGAAATCTGGTGAGTACTACCCTGCTTAAACCTATATTCTCTGGCCTGGGTTCACACACTTAGCTTGCACAAGCCCTGGGCTCAATATCCAGTGCCACCAAAAATAAATAAATAAATAAATAAATAAATAAATAAATAAATAAATAATAAAATAAACCAGCAAATAAAATCTGTATCATTTATTCCTAGCTGGAATTTGTAATGATTGATACTGGCGATTTGGCAGGCTCTTGAATCACCTTGAAGACAAACCTCTGAGCTCATCTGAAAGGGATTACCTAGACCAGGTTAATTCAGGTGGAGCACCGCATTCCGCAGACAGGGTCCTGGACTAAACAGAAAGGAGAAGGCAGACTTAGGAAGAGCGTTCCTGTCGGCCTGCTCCCGGAGGATGACCAGCTGCTCGGATTTCCCTGCCGTAGGGGATTGATTGGATTCTGTGAGCTGATATAAACCCTTCCTCCCTTAAATTGCTTTGTTTATTTTTAACACAATGGCCTAAGCCTTTAATCTCGCAGCACTTGAGAGGCAGAGGCAGGCAGATCTCTGTGAACTTGAGGCCAGCCTGGTCTACCTAGTGCGTTCCAGGACAACCAGACAAAGAGACCCTGCGTCTTAGTCATGGTTATATTGCTGTGAAGAGACACTATGACCGAGGCAGCTCATGTAAGAGAAAGCATTTAATTGGAGTTTGCTTAGAGTTTCAGAGGTTTGGAGGGAGAGGGGGGGAGGGAAGGAGTGGGGATGGGTGGTGGTGTGTTTTATAAAAAGAAAAGAGAAGGAAGGAATGTGTTTGGTGGGCACATGGTATGGTGTGGGGAAAGGGAGTGCCTCTCCAGGCCCATGCTGAGGCATCCCTTCCCCTGAGGTTTATTTAGAGAAAGGCAGAGAGAGAGAGAGAGAGAGAGAGAGGAGAGGACTAGAGGTCAGCCATGAGCACTTGGAGAGAGGGGGGAGGGGAATGGGGAGAGAGGGGGAAGAGGGTAAGGGAGCAGGAACAGGAGGAGAAGAGAGAGAGCAAGAGAGTGAGGCGGGGACAAGCGTCCCCTTTTAATAGTGAGTCAGGCACACCTGGCTGTTGCCAGATAACTGTGGGCGGGGCCTAGAAGGAATGCCAACATAGGAGTGGGGCACTGGCAGGGTGTGGGCTTTTGAAAACTTGAAGGCCCACCCGCTGTGACCCATACTTCTTAATCTTTCTAATCCTATCCAAGTGCCCCCCCTCCTTGGAGCCTATGCGTTCAAATATATGAGCCTGCGGAGTGGGGGTGCCGGTTCCCATTTAAACCACCATACCCTGTCTCAGAAAAAAAAAGAAGTTTTTTATTGAAATAGACTTACATCACTTTCCTCCCCCACCCCCTCCTGGGCCTGCTTCCCAAGCACCCCCTCCCCCCAACACCCCCAAGTTGGTCGTCTCTTTTTCTTTGGTTGTGTGTGGTATGCATGTATATTTCTACGTATATGCACAAATATACAAATACAGCCTGCTGTCTGTTTTTATAACTTGTGCTTGCATACAGTTTCAGGGCTAGCTACTCTGCCTACATCGGACAACCAGTGAGGGGTCTGTCTCATCCCTGGGAGAAGCTGATTGCTCTCTCCGCAGGCAGTCATCCGTTGCTTCTAGTTCTTTGTCTAGGGGTAGAGCCCTGTGAGGTTGCCCCTGGTTCTGGCCTTGTTTATGCAGTCATTTCTAGGAGAGGCTGTTTCACCACAGACTTCCTGATATCCTGGTGTTTATAGCCTTCCTGTCCCCTCTTCGATGATGTTCCCTGAACCATAGATGTGCAAGCTGTGGCATACGTGGATCCACTGGGGCTGGGCTCACTGATGATGATGGCCCATCGATCTCTGCATTGTGTCCTGCTGGTTTTCCCCATGATGGTCTCCGTTTGCTGTACCAGGAGCCTTCTTGGATGAGCGCTAGAAGCTACACTTACCCAGAAAAGCTGCCTCACAAACCGTTGTTTGTTAGTTGGTTAGTCTATTTGTTGGTTTGTTTTCTGAGACGGGATCTCACTGTGTAACCCTGGCTAGACTGGAATTCATGTTGTAGAAAAGAGAAGGCAGGCAGGCATGGTGGTCTGAGCTCGTAATCCCAGTGCTGGGGAGGCGGAGACAATGGATCCCTGCTTGGAGAGTTCTAGACTTGTGAGATACTCATTTAAGACACAAGGTGGACAGCATCAGAGGAATGACAGCTGGAGATGACTCTGCCTCCATGTGCATGTGCACACACATGTGCATGTATGTGTACCCATGCATAACACACACACACACACACACACACACACACACACGGAAGAAAAGAAAAAAGAAAGGGAACAGAGTCCTATTGTCCCCTCTAAGGGGGCATTTCAGTGACCTGAAGACCTCCCATTACTGCCACCTCATGAAGGTTCTGAAACTTCCCAAGAGTGCTGCAGGCAGAGGATACAAGAGCATTTGGCGGACATTTAAGTTATAAACTATTGTGAGTGTATGGTAAGACCTGTGCCTGCAACTGAAAGCATGGGAGGTAGCGGTAGGAAGACTGTCAGCCTCATCTCTAAAGTCCTTTTTAAAAAAGAAAAACAAAATCAGGAGTTCAAGATTAGTCTTAGGCAAAGTGCAAGGCCAACCTAAGCTACATTTCTCAAGGCCATCCTGAGCTACATTCCTCAAAACAAAACAAACAAACAAAAACAACCTATAATGACCGTCTTAGTTAGGGTTTCCATAACTGTGAAGAGACACCATGACCAAAGCAACTTTTATAAAGGCAAACATTTAATTGAGGCTGGCCTACGGTTTCAGAGGATTAGTCCATTATCATCATGGTGGGAAGGAAGACAGTGTCCAGGCAGACATGGTGCTGAGGAAGGAGCTGAGAATTCTACATCTTGATCTGAAGGCAGACTGTCTTCCATGGGCAGCCAGGACGGGAGCTTCTTCCTCACTGGTCAGTTTGAGCACTGGGGCCCTCAGAGTCCATCTCCACGGTGATGTACTTCCTCCAACAAGGCCACACCTCCTCACAGTGCCACTGCCCCTGGGCCAGGCACATTGTAACCACCACAAGGACTATGACTGCCTTAATGCCACAGATTGTGACCACTGTCCAAAATGAAGTGAGTGATACACCCAAATATGTTGTTTATTGTCCCCCCAAGATACTCTCTGAATCGTTGCTTTGTTGTTGTTGTTGTTTTTTCTGAGACCTGGTCTTGTGTGGCCTAGGTTGGCCTCACACTCACTATCTGAGATGACCCTGAACTGACCCAGTTTCCTCTACCTGCAGAGATTACAGGCATGCACCATTAGGACCTGGCTTAAGGCTCTGTACAGTAGTTCTCTGTCCCTGTCCCTCTACTCACCTGTGCTGTCTAGTTTTATGTCACTGAGCTCCCTTACCCAGACTATTCTACATGTGTCAAATAATCACAACTAACCATCACATTGCATAGTAAGATTTTGTATAAAACAAATAAACAAATACAGTAAAAAACAAATGAGTCAATTATAGAGAAAAAAAACTAGGTCTGACAATAACCTAGGCATGTGAAGCGCGTCAAATGAAGACAACAGGAGACACAGCCTCTAAGCAGTGACCTTCAGGAGGTGCTGTAACCCTTACACCTGCGTGTTAATTATCTCTCACTTGAAAGCACTTATCTTTGGAGACAATGAAGAGGAGTTTGTCTGTTTGTCTGTCTGTCTGACTGACTGACTGACTGACTGACTGACTGACTTTGAGGCAGGATCTACATACCCTGACTATTCTGTAACTATGCAGACCAGGTTACCCTCAAACAGAGGATCCAGCTGACTCTGCCTCCTGAGTGCTGGGATTAAAGACGGGTGCCACCAAGCCCAGTTTGCTTCAGATCCTTAGAACTACAGAGACAAACACCTTATCCAGTTGGGATTATTTCTTGTTTGAGTGAGTGTCTCATGTAGCCCAGGCTGACCTTTAGCTTACTTCATGCTGAGAAGGCCTCTGAGCTTCTGCTCTTCCTATCTCCCTGAGTGCTGGAACTGCGGTTGTGAACCACTGCGACCAGTTTTATGTGTGTTGGGAATTAAACCCAGGGCTTCCCACGTGCCAGACTTGCAGGCTGCCAACTAAGTTACTCTCAGCCCCCCAGCATTCTTTCTTATGCTTGGCCTTTTACTAAACAGGCTGGCTTCCTTGGATCATCCTATAGCACCTGGAAAATGGCAACTGCTGCATGAATGAATAAGTGAATGAATGAGTGAATGAATGAGTGAGTGAGTGAATGAGTGAGTGAGTGAATGAGTGAGTGAATGAGTGAGTGAATGAGTAAGTGAATGAATGAGTGAATGAATGAGAGAGTGAGTGAATGAATGGATAAGTGAGTGGATGAATGAGTGAATGAGTGAGTGAATGAGTGAGTGAATGAATGAGTGAATGAATGAATGAATGACTAGCTCACAATACCTGAGAGACCCCAACATGCCAGCAGTGGGCAGAGGATTACTGCTCCAATCACTATGGCATAAGGCATGACATTCTTTGTGGGTGAAGCCTTTCTCCGGTGCTCAGCAGAACCCTGGGTCCACGCAGCACACAGTGAGTCTACACAGCACACAGTGAGTCAGTTTTTCAGCCTTGATGAACATCCACTGTACCGTGGACACAGGGGTGACACTTTCAGAAGTGTGACTTTATTTACAGCAGAGAGAAGACTTGCACCGGCACGCAAAGGTTCTCTTCCCACCGCTGCACGGAGGATGAATAAATAACCTTTGAAAGTGTGGACAAGCAGTGGAGGAAGAGAGGCAGCTGAGCAGTCACTGGAGCCCAGGGGCCACACGGGGCGTTCATGAAGAAATTTAAAGGAGCAGTTTGGGGGAGAAAACTAGGGTGGGGGACACTGTTTTGTTTTCTACTGCTGCTGTTGTTTTGATGAAGGAAAAAAGTCAGCCTGTAGCCCAGGCTGACCTCCAACTTGATATGCAGCTAGAAATAACCTGAATCTCTGATATTTTGCTTCCATGCCCCAAGTCATAGGATCACAGATCTAAGCTACTGTGCTCAACTCTTTAAATTACTTTTTTAGTTTTAATACAGGGTCTCATCATGCAACCTTGGCTAGCCTGGAACTCCCTATGTAAACTTGGCTGGCTTCGAACTCACAGAGATCCACCTGCCTCTGCCTCCTCAGTGCTGGGGTTAAAAAGTAATGGTTCCACACAGCGTTTTCACGGTGACAGAGTGTCACAGTGGTTGCTCTTCCCATGCCCGGTGCCCTCCCTCGTGTCCCTTGTCCCCGTTCCAGTTGATTCCTTTCCTGCTCCCAAACACCCCCCACTTCTGCTTTCATGTCCCATGTATCCCTTCTTCCTTCCTGGCGATCTCCTTTCTAGTTTCATGACCTATGCATATACTCACCCAGACACACACTTACACACACACACACACACACACACACACACACAGATCTGCATTTCATATGTGGACAAAAATGTGCAATAGTTACAATTTTCAGGCTCACCCATTTTCTTGTAAATGTCATGATACCATTTTTATTTTTTAAGATTATTTAGATGGATTTGTTTTATTTGTATGGGTGTTTTGACTGCATATATGTATATGAACTACATACCCTCCCTGGAGGCTAGAAGAAGGAAAGCATCAGATGCCCTAAAACAGGAGCTCTGGATAGCTGTGAGCCACCAGGTGGATGCTGGGCACTGAACACCGGTCTTCTGCAAGACCAACAAGTACTCTAAGCCTCTGGTCTCTTTTACTAGCCCCTTGATTTCATTTTTCTCTTCAGGGTCTCGATACATAGCCCAGCCTGACTTGAAACTCTTATTTCTCCTGCCTCAGCTTCCTGGTACCACCACACCTGGAAAACGTGTACTTTTCCCTTCTACTCCAAAATCCCAAACAAAGGCATTTATTGGAAAGACCTTTGTTGATGCAGTGGGCTCTGTCTCTGCACAAAGAGGCAGGCTTGGACATAACAGTTTTCCCCTTAACCACACAGCCACCTCATCAGTGCATTTGGGCGTAGATTTAGGTGTTTAAGTTTGTCTCGGCCGATGGTAAAATCTAAAGACACATCTTAGAGTGCTTGAGCCTCCATGATGATCTCATTCCATATGTATGTACGGTTTTGTTGTCACTGTTCTAGCTTCTTCCTTCATCAAGTTAGACATAACCTCAACCTAAACTCACACCTACTTCTTCTGGAGCTGTTTCTTAAAGCTAAATATCGGGCTGTCTGTGTGTAGCGATGTGCCTTACAAAGTTGGCAGGCCCTGAAGACAACGTGTCTGCCATGAGCCAGGCGTGATGGTGTGCGTGCGTAATCCTAGCACTCCAGAGGGTGAAGCAGGATGGCTGCCTCAAATTTTGAGGCCAGCCTTGGCTACATTGCAAGATCCTGTTAATCAATCAATCAATAACTCATCTGCTCTTTGTAAAGTTCTACCTGCTTGAGTAAGTGTTGGGGACTGTAGACATTTTGTTGGTGTCTCTTTGAGAGACAGGGTCGTACCATGTAGACCAGGCTAGTCTCAAACTTGCCGGTTCCTGTCCTCAGAGTCCCTAGGTCTGGACCACTTAAACTTACATTCAAATTTAGCTTGTGAGTTTCTTTTGTAAACTTAGTGGAAGCTCAGTCTCCTAATTTAATATCCTAAATAACAGTTCACCAGTTCCATGATCATGATTTAGAGGTGGGGGCTGGGGTCTCCATGGTTAAGAGAACTTTCTTCTCTTGGAGAGGACCTGGGTTCAGTTCCCAGCAGCCCCATGATAGCTCACAACTGGCTGTAATACCAGCTTCAGTAGAACTGATATCTCTGGCCTTCTAGCACCTCTGTATACCACACACATGGTACACATAAACTCACATGGGCACTCATTAGAACCAAGTGTGAGCAGGTGTATTTCTCTAGAGGGCCTAGCTCAGGTGTTGGTTGGGTTATAGACAGCTATACCATCCCAGCCTGTCTCTGTGGTCACCTGGTCTGTTTTCCACGTGTCCAAATCTATCCATTTATTTATCATTGGGGTTTTTTTCTTTTTCTTTCTTTTTTTTGTTTTTGTTTTGGGGGGGTTGTTTTGTTTTGTTTTTTGTTTTTCTTTAGAAACAGGGTTTTTCTGTGTAGCCAGGGGATTTTTTTCCAAAACATTTTATTTTATGTGTATGAGCATTTTGCCTGTATTTGTGTATGTGTACCACATGCATGCAGTACCCAAAGAGGTCAGAAGAGGGCGTTGGATCTCCCGGAACTGGAGTTACTATGGTTGGGGAGCCACCATGTGGATATAGGGAACTGGAACTCATGTCCTTTTAAAGAACAACAGGTGCCCATACCTGCTGAGCCATTTCTCTGGCCTCTCATCCTTGGTCTTTTGAGGCAGGGTTTCATGTAAGCCTAGGCTGGCCTGGAACTCACTAAGTAGTCAAGGATGATCTTAAATGACTGATATTTCTGCCTCTGCCATCCGAGGGCTGGAATTCTGGGTGTGTGCAGCTTTAGAGGCACCCAAGATTGGAAGTAGAAATAATCATTGTCCTGGTCACGGTAGTTAGCACTCACTCGGCAAGCTCTGTGTTGCTGCAGAAATGAGCATTTGTTTGTTTGTTTGTTTGTTTTTAAGTGTTGGAATTGGACCTGGGATACTCCAAGCAAACACCCCAAACTGAACCACATCCCCAGCCATGGATTAGCCGTTTAGGTCTCCTAGGAACTCAGAGAAAGCAGCTTAAATATAAACCCAGGTACAGCAGGACCCACACCCACCCCATCCCTGTTGGATGTGAGCAGCAGCATGCCCCTCAGTTTTGTGCATATTCCTTCAAGGGGCCTCCAGACTGAGGCCTGCACCACAGACAACACAGGCTCCTGCCCGGAACAAGCCTAGTGCGTTCTCACCGGGCTACAGGAGTGAACTGGGTCCATCAGCTCTGTCAAACAACCAGAGGAGAAAGAAGAGACCATAATCAGAAAGCTACATTTCAGCCAAGTGTAACGGCTCATGCCTGTAATCCCAGCACTTGAGAGGCGGAGGCAGGAGGAATTTTGTAAATTCGAGGGCGGCATAGACTACAGAGATCCTGTCTCAAAAGTAGACAACCAAAGCGGGATTGGGGATACGACTCTGTTGGTAGACTGCTTGCTTATCTTATCAAAAAGCCAGGGTTGTTGGTTCCCTAGCACCACATAAACTGGGCATAGTGGCACAGGGCTGTGATCCCAGTAGTTGGAAAGTGGAGATGAGAGAATTATTCAAGTTCTTCTCGGGTAAATAGTAAGTTCAAGGCCAGCCTGGACTACATGAGACCTCATTTATTCTGAGAGAGGGGAGGGCATTGAATTTGGTCCATCTGCAACCAAAGAAAAAAAGGGGAGTGGAGAGAGAGAAATGGGGAGGAGGGAGGAAGGAAGGGAAGGAGGGAGAGAGGGAAGCCCATTTCCATGATGTGGACTGTGCGTGCGCGTGATTTCTGACCACATTACCCCCCTAAGAGCCACAGCGATGAAGTCAGACAGGGTCCAGGCGGCACCTTCCCATGGTTTTGGGGCTCTGAACTCCACGGCACCCAGAAGCTAGTGACTGTCCTACCTCTGTGCTTTGTTCAATATTTTGTGCATTTTGGCACTGGATAAAGTTAGACTGGGAAAGCTGCGGGTGGCACCACGGCGTTTATTTTGGTTTCTACTTTGCAGGCTGCATCCTCACCTCAGAGCAGACTCAAAATCCAGGGATCAAAGGGAGATGGAGCCAAGCCGCGGCACTTGGAGCTGGCAACGTTTGGGGAGAGAACTCTTCCAAGGGACAGCAAGAGGTTCACATGGTGCAGGCTGGCAGTAAATCCAGGCCCCACGTCAGTCCCCTTGAGACCTGCCTCAGGGTTACAGTGAGTGGTGAGGGAGTGTCTTCAAGAGAATGAGTTTGATTTCATCTTTTAAAAAGCAAAGCGTGCTGGGAATGGTGGCATATGCCTTTATCCCTGCACCAGGAGACAGAGGCAAGCAGATCTCTAGAGTAGCAGGCCAGTCTGTTTACACAGGGAGGACCTCTAAGCCAACCAGAGCTACACAGAAGATGGAAAGGAGGAAATTATAAGAAGTGATAGTAACCTCTGTGTGGTAAAACTGGATTGGGGTTGGGGGTTGGCACAACTCAGGAAGTAAAGGCATTTGCTGACGAAGCCTTACAACATGAGTTGGATCCCCAGAATCTATGGCAGAGGGAGACAACAGACCCCTAAAAACTTGTTCTTTGATTTGTGCCACAGCACACACATGGACATGTTCTCGTGTATATGAATGTGTATATGTGTGCATGTGTGCGCGCGCACACACACACACACACACACACACGTACACACTTGCACACACTCACATGCACTCTGGTTGGATGTCATCCACTCTGTTCTGTGTCAGGCTTGGACTGGAAGGACTGAGATATAAGGAGGCCGTAAGGTGTGCGGCGGAGATTAACCCCACTGACTCCAGAAGAAAGTGATAATCACTTCTTATTACAATCTCAGGTCTCTAGGGTGGTTCTGGATGGCGACGAAGGTAGAATTATGGAATGGGACAAGGAAATCATCTTGCAAAAAAATATGGCATGAGGGACAGACATTCCTTAAGCTTCGTAGTCATGGTAGGAGTGGGGAAACAAGAAAAGGAGACCAGAGCAGGCTTTTCTTTTCTTTTCTTGCTTTCTTTTTTTCAGGTTTTGTTGTTGTTGTTGTTGTTTGTTTTTCGTTTTTCGTTTTTTAGGGTTTTTGGGGGGTTGTTTTGGTTTTTGGTTTTTGGGTTTTTTTTTGTTTTTTTGTGGGTTTTTTTGTTTGTTTGTTTTTGTTTGTTTGTTTGTTTGTTTTGTTTTGTTTTTGTGTGTGACAGAGCTTCACTATGTCCTGGAGCTCATTAGATAGACCAGGCTAGTCCCAAATTCATAGAAATTTGCTTGCCTCAGTGTGGCAAGTGCTAGGATTAAAGGTGTGTGCTACCTACACATTTTTTGGGTTGGTTTGTTTGCTTGTTTATTATTTTTGAAATGTTGTCTGATTAAGCCCTGGCGCTTGCAAGCCTACTGTCTCCACCTCTTGAGTAACCAAGATTACAGTCCTGTACCACTAGACCTGACTAGGAATAAACCCTTAATGATCACAGCATGGGTGAAACTCAGAATAATTACTGTAGGTAATCATTTAAACATACATACCATATAATCCAACAACTTAATGACATCTAAAAAGAACGCAAACACACGTGCTAAGTTGTCAAGCCTGGCAACTCAGGTGTAGTGATGGACATCTGTCCTCGAGAAAATCTGGGAGGAGGGTCAGGCTAGGTCATCCTCACCTAACTATCAGGTTAAAAGTAAACAGGAAAGGCAACCAGTCTCTCCCAGCACGGGCAGATCGTGGTTTCCCAGGAAGTGGGATCAAGAAAGGAAGGAGGCAGCTATTAAAAGAAACAAAAAGAATCATTTGGGGGCTGGCTCAGCTTCTTAGCATGTAGAGTGTCTTGGGTGCAGAAGCACATCACATATGCATCAAACTGCACACATCAAACATGTAGATCATGTAGGTACTTGAGCCAGTAAATATGCTGAGAAGTTATATGCAGGAAGGGAGAGGAGAAGAGATGAAAAAGGAGATTAATTTCCCAAAATGCGGGAATCAACAATGAAAATGGCTAAAATCAAAAACCCTGACAGGAGGCAGCAAAGCTGCTCAGCAGGTAAAGGGTTCCCCAAGCCCGGTTTTGAGCTTGAGCCCCAGTTTCTCCTACAGGCAGGGATTGGTTCTCTTCCTCCACAGAAGTAACCCACGGTGTACTGGCTGGTTTTGTGTCAACTTGACACAGGCTGGAGTTATCACCGAGAAAGGAGCTTCAGGTGAGGAAATGCCTCCATGAGATCCGGTTGTAAGGCATTTTTTCAATTATTGATCAAGGGGGGAAGGCGCATTGTGGGTGGTGCCATCCCTGGACTGGTAGTCCTGGGTTCTATAAGAAAGCAAGCTGAGCAAGCCAGTAAGTAACATCCCTCCATGGCCTCTGCATCAGCTCCTGCTTCCTGACCTGCTTGAGTTCCAGTCCTGACGTCCTTTGGTGATGAACAGGTGTGGAAGTGTAAGCTGAATAAACCCTTTCCTCCCCAACTTGCTTCTTGGCCCTGATGTTTTGTGCAGGAATAGAAACCCTAAGACACAAGGATTGAACTCAGATTGTCAGGGGTCCTCAGCGAGCACTTTTACCTGCTGAGCTATCTCACCATCCCTCGAGACTGTAATTTAAAAATATAAAGCCTCATTAGAATGTTGCCTAGAAACTAAACATTTTTTTTTCTAAGACAGGGTTTCTCTGTGTAGGCCTGGCTGTCCTGGAACTCACTCTGCAGACCAGGCTGGCCTCAAACTCAGAAATTCGCCTACCTCTGCCTCCCAGAGTGCTGGGATTACAGGCGTGCGCCACCACCGCCCAGTTTAGAAATTAAACTTAATCTCAGAATGAAACATACCATAAATCTTTTAAAGGACTTCTCAGCTTGATGTGGTGGCACACACCTGTCCTCCCAGAACCAAAGAGGCAGAAGAATTGTGAAGCCAGGCCATCCTTGTCTACATAAAGAGTTCCAAGGTGAGCCTGGGCTACGAGAGATGGGATCCTGTCTCAATATAAAAGCAAACAAGCAAATAAGTAAATGACTGTGTCCAGATATTCTCTCGGGCCAGCTATCAACTCCATCCCTATTCAGTGTAACTATTTCCTGTTTAATGTGTACGGGTATTTCTTGTGTGAACGTATGTGCACCACATGCATGTCTGGCGGCCATAGAGACCAGGAGAGAGCATTGGATCCCCTGGGACCGGAGTTACAGACAGTTGTGACCCACCGTGCAGATGCCGGGAAGTGAACCCAGGTCCTCTGGAAGGGCAGTCAGTATTCTTACCTGCTGAGGCATCTCTCCAGCTCTCGATGTAACTTTGATTTTGAGCACTAGGGATTGGACACAGGGCTTCACCATGCTGGTAAGTACTTTACCCCTGAGTTACATCTCTCAACTTTCCCCCCCCCCCCCCCCCCCCGCACACTTCCTATTTCTACATATTTATTATAATTATATTACTATAGTAATACTTTATGTCTGTTATAAAGAAAAATAGAAATCAGAAATGAATAAAAATATAAATAAAAGTTCTAGAGGCTTCTTTCGACATCTGAACAGATTATATTACAGCCTGTTTCCCTCCCAGTTGCATATGTCAATGCACCTAGCCCTGCAGAGACTAATGTGCCAGGGTGGGGGATAACCACCCTTTCAGAGGAGAGGGAGATAGGCAAAGGGACTGAGGCAGGGGGGAGGTGGACAGGGGAGCAGTTATTAGGATGTAAAGAATTCTTGAAAAGGGGAAAAAAATAACTCCTCTAGCCACAGGGGAAAAGCCTGAGCCTTGGCCATGGGCCACCGACCAGGGAGTGTCCCAAGGAGTGTTGAGAGAGCAGGGGGAGGGACAGGAAATGACTCCAAGCTGGTTAACCATAAACCCCGGGTTTATGTGGCTATAAACCTCGGCACTTCCTCTTTCCTCCTGCTAGCCAGGTGCATTGGTTTTCCTTATTTCCATCCAACCCTGTAGCCAGACCGGTCCTAAGAGGTCTTCTGCACCTTCCAAGACTACCCCTCGTGGTCACATGTTAATCTGAATTCCCCAGAGGGCTCTACAGATGGGTGGTAACAAATGTGACTTACACATAATCCTCCCACAACAATCACAAGTTAAGGAAAACGTGTTTATTAAGAAAATCAATATGAGATCAAGGCCAGCCTGGAATATGTAGTGAATTACAGGTCAGCTAGGATTCCACAGTGAGACCCTATCTCAAAAGACACAAACAAAAAACAATAACAAAAAGAAAAATAAAAGGACCTTCACATGAGTGTGCACACACACAAAGACAAAATTAAAGCCCATCTTTTCACAAAGGACTTGAACCTGCAGATGTCAGTCCTAAGAAGGGCTTTGCAGTTCCCTTGGCAGGAACTGCCCACAACCGTCTGCTAGAATGCTTTTAGAACAGGGCTAAGTCGTCTTACGTCTCTCCGTAACAGTTCTGAGCTTGTGGGCACATCACAGGACATGCACAGATGTGTGAGCATACACATTCTTCCTTTAAGGACCCCCCCCTCAAGGAAGCATGAGCAGATTCCACAGAGGCTACGTCATTCGAAGCCTAAAATTCAGATTGTATGAGAGACTTCTTGAGAAAATTGTGATATAGAAACCAAATTTCAAATCTATTTCTTTTCCCCCTCTTCTTTTAAATATCTTTATCCTGTCGTCTATCTGTCTGTCCGTCTTCTCACCTATCTATGCACATGCACACTTATTACCAAGGCGGATGTGTGGTAGTCGGTGGACAGCTTGCATAGTCTGTCCTCTCTTCCTGTTCCATAGATCGCAGTAACTAAAGCCACACTGTGAGGCGTGGCCTTTACCCCTGACCCACCTCACCAGCCTATCCTCCCATGTAGGCCAACCTAGGCTACACACGATCTTCCCGCCTTGGCCTTCTGGGTGCTGGGAATAAAGGACTGAGCTCTCCACCCACTCCCTGGACCCCATCCTCTAAAATCCACAAAAACCGACCAAGTGCCAACAGAAGCCTTGCCTCAGCTGCATTAGCAGCAAGTCCCAGCTCCCTACAGGGATCTGGAATCTCCTTGGGAAAATTCAAAGCGGTAGACACAGAACGAGGGGTGACCAGGATGCAGCTATGAAGTGTCACAAACAAGCTTTTCAGACGTTTCCTCAAAAAATGAGTCATGGCCTCTAGCGAGGGAAATGATGGATGCCAGCCCCCAAGGCTGCCAAGACCCAGCAGGCCGGCCACAGCCTCAGAGTTCACCATCGCATGTCTAGAACAACCCTGACGACCAGAGTTAAGAAAAATGTGGGTCATGGTCTCTGCTTTCTTGACTCGCTGAAAATCACAAGGAGAGCTTTGGTTTGAAGGTGGCACTGAGTTTAATAGCCTGGGCTGGCGAGTCTCTGAGATGTCAGGCAGCAAGCTCGAGTCACCAGAGGACCTGTCGTCAAAGAATGGCGGGGAAAGAGCCAGCATTCAAGTTGTAACTGTCTCTGTAACTCTCTCTCTCTCTCTCTCCCTCACACACACACACACACACACTAGTGGTATGGTTTGTGTGTGTGTGTGTGTGTGTGTGTCTGTGTAGGCCAGAGGTCAACATCCAGTGTCTTCCTTGATTGGGTCTCAAGGACCAAGCTCAGATTACCCACTGAGCCACCCCAGAAGCCCACAACCATTTTTTTTTTTTTTTTGAGACAGAGTCTCTCATTGAACCTAGAGTTCACCAACTGACTACACTGACTGGCTAGAGAGTCCCACATGCCCAGCCCCCCTTCCCACATGCTCCATCACAGGTGCATGCCACTGTACCAACTGTTCCTGAGTTCTGGGGCTCTGAATCCAGCCCCTCCTGCTTTTGCAGCCATCACGGTAGCAACCGAGACATCTGTCTAGCCCCTCATTTTCTTTTTAATGCCAGGAATCCAACCCAGAGCCACGTGCATGTAAACCAGCCTTTGCCACCAAGCTATGCCCTCAGCCCAACGTTGCCGACCACCATTCCTGACTGCTGCGATTGCTCTTTTGGGTGGAGGACAATTCTCCATCACTCTGAGCCAAAGACAAGAAGAACAATTGGCTCCCCAGTCTCCTGGCACCAAGCCACAAAACAACATGGACCAGTGACAGCTGTGCGCTGGCCTATTAGATGAGCACACAGCTAAGTGGAGGGATGGCGGGAAAGAGGATTCAAGACACCCAACAACTTACTCTCACACACTGTGCACCAGGAAGGAAATGCCTGTATCCCCAGGCTCCGGACTGGGGCGGGAGGGGGGAGAACAAGGGGCTGGTTCTATGGCGGGGAAGACTTTAGAACAAGCAGAAAGCTAGCACGGACTGGGACCAGGGAACAGAGCAAGGCTGCATTTTATCCTGCTTTTAGTTCTCCCAGTCCTATCTTCTGGGTGACCCAGAGATCCCTCCACACACAAGGCAAGCTCTCTACCTATCAGGAAACACCCCAGGCCTGGCAGTCCTGTTGAAGGCCGTCACCCTTCAGATACTTTTCATACCTGCCCTGATACTATCCCTTAGTCACTGTGTGCCCTTTGATTCTGCACTGCACCCCAGTCACTGCTCCGTTTTCCCCACAGAGGAAGTGAGGGAGGGCCAGCGGTTCCCCTTCTGCCCTCTACCAGTGAAAACGAAGATGTTATTCTCCCTTAATTGTTGCCAATTGGGAACTAAGTTGACACCTGAAAGCTTATTGGCGCGTAATACCCATTTGTTAGTGGAGCACATTCAAGGACGCTGCCTGCCCCTGGGGCTGACTCCTTTCACTCTGTAAGTGCTCATTGAGTGTAGTGTGGAATACACACGGAAGATAGATGTACACACCATAGAAGGACTGAGATTTGGAATCAAATCTGGTTTTGCTTTTTTGTTTTGTATGCGTGCTTTTGTTTGAGTCTTTTGATCTAAATTTTTTTATATCTGTTAATCAGCGGTAAGGTGGCAACATATCACAGCATGCATGTGGAGGTTAAGAGGAAAATTTGTGAGTCAGTTCTCTCATTATGAGTTCTGGGGAATCAAACTCAGGTCCTCAGGTTTAGTAGCAGACGTGCCTTTACCTGCTGAGCCGTCTCACTAGCTTTTTTTCCCAAAAGATGAGGTTTCACGTAGCCCGGGCTGGCTTCAAACTACCTATGCAGCTAACACTGGCCTCGAACTCCCGATCCTTCTGCTTATTCCTCCTAAAATCTGGGATGACTGGTATCAGATGAACAGATGGCATCTGCAGTGCTTAGAGAATGGCCCCGAAGGATGGGGCTGTTTGAGAAGAATTAGGAGGTGTGTCCTCATTGGAACAGGCATGGCACTGGGGGCGCCCTCGCCAGGCCCAGTCTCCTTCCCTCTGCCCCGTTTGTGGGTCAGATATGAACACTTAGCAGCTGCTCTAACACCACGCCTGCTGTGCTCCCTACCACGATGGTCATGGAGTAATCCTGAAACCATAAGCGAGCCCCCAATAAATGCTTCCTTTTATAAGTTGCCTTGGCCATGGTGTCTCGTCACAGCAACAAAGAATAACCTTTAAGACAAGCTCTAGTGGTCCCGACAGGTCCTACAGCCAGTGGCCTCCAGCTGAGTGCTTCTGTCTTCCATCACAGCACAGAGCTCTTGACTCTCAGGTGTGACTGTTTGGCGATACTTCCCAGACCTCAAGTTTCTGCAGCTATTTTTAGCTGTAGTTTTAGTGCATTCTTTAGACAGGTGAGGCATAAAGAATGTGGGTGTGGGTCACCCTTGAGTCTCCAGTCTGGGGCTGAGTCTCTTGTCATTCCAGCCCAGGAGTGACTCACACCCTTTTATTATCTGCCCCAAGGCTCGGTCTCACCTCAAGCACTCCAGAGGAGAACGGCTCTAGCCTACTCTCTAATTTCTTTTTAAGGACATGCATTCTTCATGGTTTGTTACTGGCTTCTGATAAGGTGGATTCCTTCTTTTTCAGTAACCAATACTACTGCCCTCTGGTTCTTTCTGGTCCCATTTCCCAGAGCCTTGAGGCACTCGGCACACGGCATCAGATGCAGGCGGCAGACAGTTCAGAGCCAGGAAGCCACCTGGAGAGCTCTCTAGCTCTCATCCAGACGTCTATGAAGAGCCAGGCAAATTCTGGGGTGTTTGTTGCAATTTTATGAGACCGAGAGAGAAAATAATAAAATGATCCGGCAGAGTCTAGGCCCCTCAGGGCGACAGCTGGGCTAACCTCTAAGCCCCGCCCAGCAGGCTGGTGTAAGTATGTGGAGGCACTGGTTCTCGTGTGCACCCGTGTGCTCATGTGTAGAAGCCAGAGGTCAATGTCTGGTGTCTTCCTCAGCCACTCTTTAAAGTCTCTCCAAAGACATGCATTTATCTCAGCTCCATGAGCCACGGAGGGACAGGTCAGGCCGGGACCTTCCAGCTCTTCACTGAGCCCTCGGTCATTTCCCATCCAACTTTAATTTGCTTCTTAAGTTCATCACAGAGAAAATGTCAGCCATCAGCTATCCACTGATGCAAAATAAAGTTACCACCAAAGCCACCTCGGAGAAGTCTATCAGGAAAACATGACTAGTAGAGAAAGAGCCCAAGGGTGCCCAGCTCTAACAACTGTTCTCCAGTGTGGGTGCCCCGCCCTCTTCCTCGGGATTGTCCGACTCCTCTAATTCATCCTTCACTCTAACACACCACGAACATACGCACGCATGCACACACGCACGCACGCACACACGAGCCCTGGGTTTGGTCTTCAGCATCACCACACTAACCAGGCACAGTGGCACACATCTGTAACCCCAACACCTGGAAATTTCCTAGACATCTGTTTAGCCCAAGGAACCAGAAGAGTGACTGTGTCCAGGGCTCTGAAGCCCTTTGCAGGGCAATTTCCTTTTAAGCAGGACTTCTCGTTCAAAGGCATCCATCATCTTGTGATTTTCAACGTTAATTAATGTCTTAGTTCAATTAAAGACAACCAATTAAGCTACCTTATAATCACACAGACAGGTCCCTGGAGGTACAAAGCCTTTAAGAGCAAGGTCTCCAAAGAATTTGAATACTGCTCTTCTAGAGGACCTGAGTTTGATTCTCAGCATCCACACTGGTGAGTCAGCACTGCCTGCAACTCCAGCTCCAGGGGGAGCCAACTCCTCTGGCCTCTGGGCACCTACATAAAAGTACATACACACAGACACACACACACACACAGATAATAAAAATACATCTTTAAAAAGAATAATGATTGATCCACAGCAGGCTGACGTCGGCTGAGAGGGGGGCTTACACGCCACTCTGTAACAGCTTTACAGTTAAGCACAGACAGGGCTCGTTGTCAGCCAGGCCTCGACTGCAGGTGGAGAGGCAGAGGCGCAGCACGAGGAGCACACGACACTCGTGTCACTGGTAAGGAATGCAGGCTGAAGAGCAGTCAGGCCTGTGTCAACACTGTAGTTGTCCCACTGCAATGACACTCCAATCCTGAGAGAACAAGCTCCCAGCTGGCCGAGCCGTCTCTGGACAGAATCTTAGAGCTGGCGAGCAGAGGTCTTCCGAGAGCGTTAGCGGCCTTTCCGCTTCTTCATTTTCCCCCCAGCCACCTTGTTCCTCACACCAAAGGCGCCCTCCTTATCATCATCATCCCCTGCGTCCTCTCGCTTGCGTTTCTTCTTTTCTCCATGTTCCCGTAATTCCTGCAAGGTAGCAAACAGGATGTGACTGAGCCTGAGTTAATAGCACCCTCCAGGCTCCGCCCATCCTCAGGTCAGAGGTTACCCGCAAAGGCTAAGAATCAACTCCAAATGAACCGAAACGCGTGACAGCAAAGACTGGCACATGTGGTCACATGACCTGCTGCAGCTGTTCTAGGGGACAACCAGGCATTCTGTACCAGTCCTACTGCATGTGTACTCCTTGGTCCATATCACTTCTAGAAGTTTCCTTAAGGAAACAAGCAAGGCTGCACATGCTAGGATCTCCAGCACAGCCCTAATTAAAGTGGAGAGCACACATCTTCATAATGTAATCCATGCTACATACATGCAATGTAGCCATCAAAAAATGATTAAATGTGCTGGTCAGGGTGGTGCACAGCTGTAATCCCAGCACTTGGAAGGCTGAAGCAAGAGGCTGGACATGAGTTCAAGGGCAACTTGGGCTACATAGTAAGTGCAAGGACAGCCTGAACTATACATCAAAACCTTGCCTCAAAAATCTAAGAATACCAAAAACATAACATGGTGGACAGGAGGGTAAAACTGGAAAAAAAAAATCCTATGGATTTATATTTGGTGAAACACAAAAGTGACAGTCACATTTAATTAGATAAAATGGCTATGGCTAAAATACAAAACTAGCGTGATGCTCTCAATGGTTCTCCCTAGGGCCTGGTTCACCTCTTCAGCTACTATTTTAATCCGTACTTTGTGAAATCTGTCCAGGCACAGATATGGCCTAAAACTCTCAGTGATCCCGACTCAGCTTCAGAAGGGCTAGGATCATAGGTATAAGCCATTATACTTAACTACAGGTAGCACTTGTGTGCTCGCGCATGCGTGTGTCTACCTTTCTTCCCCACCACAGAGAGCAATTTTATAAACAAAAACTCACACATAAATTCCATGTGGGCAGAAAACCACAGCAAGCCTGTCTCTCAGTTATATATAAAAAAAAAAAAAAAAGGCAAAGTTGCTCCACACCGCAGAGTTCTCTCCAGGAAGGGCACAGCCCTCCCAAGGTTCCCTCTAGAGCCTTCTCTATGCTGCTGCTGTTGCCACCCCTACTAGACTCGTGGTCTCCAGAGCTTGTCTGGTATTCAGCATACAGGAGGGCATTCAAGGCAGGCAGTACACAGGTGAGGAGCTGGCTCTGAGCTGAGGCAGCACGCCCAGACTCACTGTACCCACAGCTGTCTCCTGACCTGGAGACTGACCTCTGGGGGGGGGGGGAGGGGAGAGCTGGGGGGGGGCACACAAGCAGAGGAGAGCATGGCCAGTCTGTTCAGACTACACCGACCCAGATTCAGCAGGGAACTTCCCGCAAGCCCCATCTCGACTCTGGGCGGAACATCAGGTGTATGCGGAGGGCGCAGGGGAGCTCGCCAGGCCTGCTGCTGCAGGTGCAGCTTACCATTCGGGCAAACCTCTGGGCTTCGTTCACACGTTCCGTGAGCATCATGACCTCCTCATCCTGCGTTGGAAAGACAGGCAGTTTCTTGCCAATTAAGTGCTCGATGCGCTGGAAGAGTTCCACGTCATACCTGAGGAAGGAAAATCAGCCTGGCTTTGCTGAGCTGGTAATGCCGGCACCTTCCACTGGCTAGTGCCATGGTATCACATGTGACAGAATAGGGGCCAGGTTTAAACAACACCGAATAATATTTGAGTCCTTCTCGAAACACAAGTAAAAATACAACCTTTGTACCCAGACAATTGGGAAATTACCCACACAGAGATGGGTAATTGATTTACTCAGAGAAAACACTGGGTGTCCCACACTCAATCATACACAGCAGCACTGATTAGATTCAGTGGATTATAGAAAGAAGAGGGCATGAAGGGGAGAGGGGACATTTGGAAGAATATGATCAGGATATACTGTATACATGTGTGAAACTGGCAAATATGCTTTTAAAATGGGCCTGAACAGATGGCTCGCTGCTTAAGAGCACTGACTGTTCTTCTAAGGACCACGGTTCAATTCCCATCGCCCATATGGCAGTTCATAACTGTCTCTAACTCCAGGCCCTGGGGATCTGACTTCTTCTAGCCTCTGCAGGTACACACATGCACGTGGTACACAGACATACATGCAGGCAAAACACCCACACACATAAAAAATTAAAAATAAAGTCAGACAGAGTTATTGTAGCCCGTCAGAATTAAGAGAAAGGTCACTGCTCCCGGTTCTAGTACTCCAAGAAGCAGCAGGTGTCATTGTGCTTCTGAATGACATGACATGATATATGGAAAACCAGGTAACCCCCCCCCCCACACACACACACACACACACACGCACACGCACACGCACACACACACAGCCTGGAGAGAGTCTATCTGACTAGCACTGCACCGGGCAGAGGCTGCCATCTGTCGCTGTCGCAGTGTGGATTTACTCACTGTGTTACAAAGGTGATGGCCTTCCCAGAGCGCCCAGCTCTCGCAGTTCGTCCTACTCGATGGATATAATCCTGGATATAAAAGGTAAATAAATTCACGTCAGAGCCAAGAAGGGATGTGTGCAAAGTTCTGCGCAAACTTCTCAAAGAAAGCATGCCTTTGGAACATGGAGGGCATGGCCTGGGAATCTGCTGAGAAATCTGCGTCTTTGTTTATGACAGGGTTTCCCTGGGTAACAGTCCTGGCCGGCCTTGACCTCACAGAAGTCCACTAGTCTGCTTCCCAAATGCTGGGATTAGATGCATTCCATATCATCACGCCTGGCTTCTTTTTTAGAACATTCTCGTAGCACAAAATCTATCATATCATATGCTTTCCCTTAGGCAAAAGCAAACCTACACTGCCTACCCTCAGGGCTACGGCAACACAGAATAAAGACAAACACTGGCTGGCAGCTGGAGGGACAGCTCAGTGGTTAAGAGCACTGACTGCTCTCTCACAGGTCCTGAGTTCAAATCCCAGCAACCACATGGTCCCTCACAACCATTCCCTCTTCAAGAGTGGATGAAGACACGGCACTCATACACATAAAATATATCAACAAATAAATCAAAACAGACAGACAGACAGACAGTGAATCTAGGGAGGTCCTACACAATTATCTGCACACCTGCACACCACCACATCTCTAAACTTTAGTTCCTATTTATAGACCAGGGCTAGAAACAAATGCACAATCTTAAGAGTTGCTGTGAATATCAAAGGAGATAGCAACTTACCTATAAGAACTCAGTAAAGAACCAATCGAAACAAAGGCCCACCAGGGCAGACCCTGCCTCTCCTGGGGACATCTGGTAATGCCTGGAACATTTTTTGGCTGTCACAACTACAAAAATGTGAGGTACTGTCTAGTAGACTCAAGGAATGCTAAGCATATTATACACAAACAACTCCCAAGACAAAGAATCCACCAGTCCAAATGCTAACAGCGCCCAGACTGGGAATGCTGAGACACCAAGCCGCGGAAGCTGTTTGTAAAGACATGAGACTGGTCAGCACCTGTGTCCAGCCATTCTCTCTGGATAGCTTCACATTTGCATCTGCTGATGCTGTACACAGGCATGTGCAGATGGTGAGAGCTTTCTCAGCTGCTGCTTTTGAGACCGGGTCTCATGTAGCCTGATCCTTCCAATGTCTCTGAGGATGACCTGGGAGTCCTGATCTTCCTACTTCTACCGCAGGAGTGCTAGGACTGCAGACCTGTGCTAGCACACCCAGCTTATTCGGTGCTACAGCTCAAACCCAGAGTCTCTCGCATGCCAGGTAAGTGTCCTATCAAATGAGTGTTACCCCACCACTTTTTCAGTTTTTTATACTGAACTAATAGTGGATAAAATGCTGCATTATAACTAAAGAAAAACAAACAACAAAAGCACATTATTTAGCAAATAAACTTAGGGACTAGGAAGTCCAGGCAACAGTAGAACTCACCTTAGAATGAGTCGGAATGTCAAAATTGACCACTACATCCACATGGGGTATGTCCAGACCTCTGCTGGCCACATCAGTCGCTAGAAGAATGGACCTCGCCTTAGCCTTAAACTTATTAAGGGACCCAAGGCGCTTGCTCTGAAAAGAGGAAAAGAAATGAGAAACTTTAACTCTGAATAATGAAAGAACCCTTGCATATCAGGCATGAAGACAAACAAATACAAGAAATGTATTTCTTGTTATTTTATACTCTATTCCACCTCTGAGTCCACGCTGGGGCTTCATAGGCAAAGCAAGCACGGAAAGAACAAAGCACTGAAGACCTGAGTCAACACTGCTGATATGTCACTCAAAAGTTCACAACCAGACAAGTGCCTGCGAAGTGTTCTCTGTAGATGTATGTTCACATGTATGTTCACATGTATGCTCACATGCATGTAGAGGACAGAGGACGCTCTCAGTGTCGTGACAATCTTTTTGAGACCTCTTTCCTGCAGATGGAGAGATGTCTGCACGATTGAGAACATCTTCTCCTCTTACAGGAGATTTGGTTCCCAGAACCCACAGCTCACAGCTCCCCATAGTTCCAGCTCACTGACCTGAAGCTCACTGGTTAGGCTAAGCTGTCACCACAGCACGTGTCACCACACGCAGTCTTAGGTGTTTCTGGGGCTCAAACTCAGGTTCTCATGTTTGCACAGAAAGAATTTTACCCACTGAGCCTCCTCCCACGCCTATCCATGACCCATTCCCACCTTAGCCACTCGCTGCTGAAAAGGAGAAAGCGAGCACACAGCAGAGCACAAGCACAGAAGGCGTGCAGGAGCGCGCAGTGGGCACGGCTGCCCGTGAACCAGGAGCACACAGTGGGCATGGCTGCCCATGAACCAGGAGCGTGCAGTGGGCATGGCTACCCGTGAACCAGGAGCGCACAGTGGGCATGGCTGCCCATGAACCAGGAGTGCACAGTGGGCACGGCTGCCCGTGAACCAGGAGCGCACAGTGGGCATGGCTGCCCATGAACCAGGAGTGCACAGTGGGCACGGCTGCCCGTGAACCAAGAGCGCGCAGTGGGCACGGCTGTCCGGGAACCAGGAGCGCGCACTGGGCCCTGGAGCCCAGTCTCTGCTACATCCATCTACCCACTACGGTTTGCTGACCTTGTCCCTGAAGTTCCTCTAACAAACTCTTACCTGGCTCATCTGTCCATGGAGGGGGATGGCCGTGAACCCGAGGTTCCGGAGTAGCAAGGCTGTTCTCTGAGTGTTGTTACAGGTGCTACAGAATATCATAAAGGAGTTGCCAGCCAATTCATTGAGAATATAAACCAGATATGTATCCTAAATAACAAAACAAGGTACATAACTGACCCGGAAGAAAGGGTGGAGACCTAGCGACATGTGGTAGAGACCACGTCTATAGGAGGGTCTCAACCATGCGACCACCAGCTTTGAACTTGATAACTTCCTCCCTGCTGCTCCCGGGTTTTTCGGACAAGGTCTGTGGGGACTGGAGAGCTCCCTGAGTGAGAGAGTAAGGAGCAGGTTACAGTCCTGAGCTGTTGTTGGCAGGTGTAATATTGACATGAGATGGCCGTGAAGGCCCCCGTGCCTCCCAGCTGAGAACAGCACACCCTCAGTGCTCAGGCTCAGACAGCCATCAGTGTGCTCACGCTGACAGTGTGGAGAAGATAGCAAGCACAGGCTCCTCCTCTAGGAAGTGCAGAGCTGAGACTGTCCCCTGACAGAGGCCACCATGGAGAACAGCTACACCCACTCGTGTATACAATACAGCAAGCATGCCGACTTTCCCCATCCTTGTTGGTGCACCTATCGGAGGGCACAGCCCACCCCATCCCGGCTTCTCCAGGCCTGAACATCCTGACTGCCAGGTTGCCCCCCAGGTCAATCCTCATCTGTGCAGGTGTGGCAGGTCTCACTATGTAATCCAAACTGGCCTCACACTTACTTGAGGCCCAGGCTGGCATTGAACCTACAGTGACCTTCTTGCTTCAGGTTTCCAGTGCTGGGGACACACCTGCCTGGCTGCTCTGCACCCCAGTGCATCCCAAGGTCGTTCCAAACCCATGAAATAAGCAGCTGAAGGAAACTCAACCGCAGGGGTGGTCTGGGGAAGAACTCGGCCATTGTATCAGGGCTGGCACTTTGCTTTCATGCCCTGAATTCCGGGCATGTTCACTTTATCTGTGATAAACAGAAGCCGGACATGCAGCCCTCGGCTCAGAGAGTTGGCGCACTCTCAGATGCTTTGGTGAGGACAGGAATGACAGCGATGACAAAGTCAACACTTTACCTTGAATTTAGAGGGAATAAAAAGGTAATATTGCTGCAGTTTCTCAACAGTCTGGTACTTAGAGGAAACAGCGCATTTCACAGGGTTCTTGAGAGCTGCGCGCTGGAGTTTCTGCACCTAAAGGAAGAAAACAGAAAAGCATGTAATCCTAAAGGCTCAATGTTCTTACTCTGATGTGTTTTCACTGTGATTCTAATACACAGGTGTGGGTGTGCATGTGCGTGTGTGTGGTGCACGCACACACACTACACTTTAAACCCAGGCCCTCCCCGAAGCTCAACCATGGATTTACTATCACCTACATCTCCAGCCCGAGTTTTACTTTCCACTTGGAGGCAGGGTCTCCCTAAGGTGCCCAGCTGGCCTTAAACTTACTCTGTGGTCCACACAGGCCTTAAATTTGTGATCCTCCTGCCTCAGCCTCCCAAATAGCTGGGATACTCATATATCAACTCCTTTTCTTTAAAAAAAAAAAATTGTTTTATTTTGGTTTTATGTGGGTAGGGTTTTCCCACATAGACCAGGCGGGCCTGAAACTGACATTCACCTGCTCTTGTCTGTGTGTCAATTCTTATAAAGAGGAAAGCAGGAATCCGAGCGAACCTCACCTTCTTGGTCATGGTAGCCGAGAAGAGAAATGTCTTCCGATCTCGGGGAATTACTTTGAGGATCTTGTCAACCTGGAGCACACAGGGAAGAAGGCCAGTGACGGGTGGATTAGATCTATAGATCCTCTACTTAGCAGTGGGGGTGCCGGGCAATGAGACGGGACTCAGACCAAGCCCTGGAGACTTAAGGACTTAAAACGCAATTCAAATCTTCAGCTAGAATTTACTGAATATTTATACTTTGATACTAGATCAGATGCCTTTCAAAGAAAAGAACAATTTAAAACTAAGTTAAGAAAAAGACCAAAAACATTAAACATTAGTCAACTCAATAATGTCAAGTAGGTCGGGAAGGACGGTGAGAACACTGCAGGCACCAAGCGTGGTGAGTGAAAGGGAGGCTACGGTTAACGCAATGCCTCACCTCTCAGGTCAGCCCGGACCACATGCTAAGGTGAGACCACCTGTGCATGCTGCTGCTATCACTGGGCCGACATAGTGTGCTACAGAGACAGTGCTCAAGGAACCAAAACCAGTGTCAAGGAGAGGACCAGAGAAACCCACTGTTGTTAAAAACTCACCTCTAGGCTGGGCAGAGTGGTGCATGCCTTTAATTCCAGCACTCAGGAGGCAGACAGGTGGATCTCTGTGAGTTCAAGGCCAGCCTGGTCTACAGAGTGAGATCCAGGACAGCCAGGGCTGCTACAGAGAAATCCTGTCTCAAAAAATGAACTAACAACAAAGAAAAAGAACTCACCTCTGTCTCAAAATCCATGTTCAGTATCCGGTCTGCTTCATCCATAACCAAGTACTTAAGAGCTCTTAAGTTGAAGCCTTTGGTATTTTCCAAGTGGTCAATCAGTCGGCCAGGAGTTGCTACCAAGAAAGGTTGAGGAGAAAGGACCCAAGGGTAAGAAAGGGATCTACTTCCCAGAGAACAATGAAGACACAGAAGAGTTAAGCAGAGTCACAGGTTCACTCCCTAGGTGCCACCCAACATGGTAGACTGTCTCCAACCCATCCAGTCATGGTGGTATTTTACCTGTGTCAGTGACTCACCTATTACTATATGTGGTTTTTTGGCCAACGCTAGTGACTGAGACATTGAATCAATTCCACCAACAATGACAGCTACAGAAACAAAGCAAACACAGAACCTTCTCAGTGAGCACCTTCAAGCCAATGTTAGATTTCTACTTACATTCGTCTACACCCTCCCAAGGCTAAACCACGGCACTAGCCCTTAGGTCAACACTGTGCTAACAGTGCCCCCCTCCCGCCCTCCCTCCCCACTTGTGAGGGCTCTCAGGGCTCTGCCCTTCTTAGACACTTACCACACTGCACTCCAATAGATGACCCCAGGGCCTCGAACTGTTCAGAGATCTGAAAGGCCAGCTCTCGAGTAGGGGTGAGGACCAGGGCAAACAGCCGCTGGGGAGTCTCCAGCAGTGCATTCAGAATGGGCAAGGCAAAGGCACCTGTTTTTCCAGATCCCGTTTCTGCCAACCCAATAATATCACGACCTGCAAGAAACAAAACAAAACTCTTACACAAAGAAATGCACTCTGAGCCCTGTCAAAGTTTTCTGTATTGACACAGTGCGAGGTACAGGTTCTCACTAGTGAATTAAAGACTCGATAAACAAAAAGATAAGCTAAAACCCAGTAACAGGACAAATATAAAGATATGTTTAAGCCAGGCAGTGGTGACCTGTGCCTTTAATCCCAGCACACAGGAGGCAGAGGGAGGCGGATTTCTAAGTCTGAGGCCAGCCTGGTCTACAGAGTGAGTTCTAGGACAGCCAGGGCTACAAAGAGAAACCCTGTCACAAAACAAAGCAAAAAGTTTAACTTAAAGCTGACTTTAAAAATTGTTTTATGTATATGTTTCTCTTTCTGTATATAGGTGTGTGTTTCCATGTGTAACTGTGGCAACTTGTAGGACAACAGAGGACAACTTGTAGGAATCAGTTCTCTATTTCTAAGCATGTGGGTCCCAGAAATCAAACCCAGGTCATGACCTTCAGCAGTAAGAGCCTTTAAGCACTGAGCAATCTTACCAACACGGACAGAGCGCTGCGGCTCTAAGAAACAGCGCACGGCTCTAAGAAACAGCGCATGTAGGAGATGGGAAGCCCCACCTGGGTGGAATGCAAAGGTGGTACACGGGAAAGGAGGGGCCTGGGAAGGAGCTCATAAACCCCCAATGCAGTTAGATAAACAGGGAACTTCACAATCGACGTTATTCTTCAGGAAGAGAAGCCTGGCTGAGGCATGGAGCTGAATGGTGTGCACGACGGAGCACACCTGCAGTCCCCACCTCATGGGAGGCTTGAGCACAGCCAGGCCCCATTCAAATGGAAAAGCAAACAAAAACTGGTTGAAACAAAGTTGGTGGGTGACAAATTTTAGGATGGGAAACTGAAAAGTCAAAAAAAAAAAAAAAAACCAGAGACAGGAACTATAGAAAAATCAGTTCTGGGAGGGAGTTAATGATTCTGGACACAGAGAACTTCAGGTTCGGAGAGACAGCTACACACTAATGGGACACACTTAGGCTAGCAGGCCTTGAGCTCATCTTCCTAAAGAACAGCAGTATGCGTGAAATGTCCCTGACTGCCATGACTAGCCGTGACTGGGAGCATCTTTATAACCTCCCTCTTCCCCTTCACACAAAGCATGCGCACTAGCAATGCAGACCCGGGAACCATGAATGTTCACTCCTGAGGGCCGCGCACATCAGAGGTACGCTCGATGAGAGCTATGTCCCACATCTGAAAATCTTCTGTTCGTTTGCTCTGTTTTTCGAGACAGGGCTTCTCTGTGTGGTCCTGGCTGTTCTGGAACCCGCTCTGTAAACCAGGCTAGCCTCAAATTTAGAAATCTGCCAACCCCTGCCTCCTGAGTGCTGGGATTAAAGGCGTGCACCACCACCACCTGGTTTTACACCTGAAAATTCTACCTCAGAAGGCCCAAGTTGTCTTAGAAAAAAGAAAAAGAGAATGATGATAGAACCGCTACTGTAAAGCAAAGGGGAAGAAGCAGTAGCTAAAGAGACAGGCTACCAAAATACTGAAAAGATGACAATTTCAAGAGAGGTGTGACCAAAGGTGTTCGAAGCCACAGAAAATGCATGCAAGATGGATTATTTTTCTGTCTTTTGGGGTGTTTGTTTGTTTGTTTGTTTTTCAAGACAGTGTTTTTCTGTATAAATGTTTCAGCTATCCTAGAACTTGCTTAGTAGATCAGGCTAGTCCCAAACTCTCAGAAATCCACCTACCTCTGTGGACAGAGTGCTGAGATTAAAGGCGTGCACCACCACACCCAGCTGTATGGTGGATCCTTGAGTCCCATCTCTTAGAGTTTAATAACATAGTCAGGATATGCCGGGTAAATCCAGACAGCAGAGTGCTGTAGGGGTCATCCCAGCCCGGCAGTGGTGGCGTAGGCCTGTAATCCCAGCACTTGGGAGGCAGAGGCAGGCGGATTTCTGAGTTCAAGGCCAGCCTGGTCTACAGAGTGAGTTCCAGGACAGCCAGGGCTAAACAGAGAAACCCTGTCTCGGAAAAAAAAAAAAAAAACCTAAATAAATAAATAAATAACAAGTAATCCTGCCCTACCCTGGGAGAGATTATACCTGTATTTCACTTGAAATGTGCCAGTAATAGCTCTTAAAAGCAATACAAAAGCTGAGTGTAATGTCACACACACTCTGCACTAACCTGTATATTTAATTCCAACCTACCTTGCAAGGCCAAAGGAATAGCTTCAATCTGGATCTTGGTGGGTTTTGCCCATCCCAACTGGTCACAAGCTTCACACAATACATCTGTCACGCCCTTTGAATTCAGAAAACCATACTTTAGCAAAGAACACATCCTCACTTCCTTCCTTTTTAAATACCTTTATCAGAGCCATGCTCTGATATGTAGCCCTTCACACTTTACATAATAGTACATCTCAGAACCTACTTTATATGAACATAAGCTCTTTGAGACAATTCACCAGGGACTGTGTCAACTGCTTTACATGTATTATCTCATTTAAACGGTCCCAATCAGTTCTGACAAGTGGCTAGCTATTCCTCTACCAAGTTTACACGTGTATAAAGTGGGGGACTGACCATAACAACTTGCCTCTTGTAACGAGGTCACGCGTGACCCTAGATAGCATACGGCTCTACACTAACTGGAGAGAAAAGCAAATGCGGGCTTTGAGGACTCAGCAGCATCTTACAAGGCAAATGCACCCGAGGGAGCGTGAAGAGACCCCGAGTCTAACAGCCTGAAGAAAGCATGAGCTAGGCCCCAAGGTGTTTCCACACACTACAGGCTGGGATATAGAGTACCCAAACCCTGGGTGAGCCTAACGCCAACATCACACAATAAACACCAGCATCGCCCATTCTCACCAGGTCTTTAAATGTTTTCGTTTCCTCCTCTTCCGCAGCTGTCTGAAGGGCTTCAGATGGGGAATCGGGGTCCTCGTCCGCCGCCATCTTGCTCGTGGACTCCGGAAGTGCGGCAGGGGCGCAAGGCGTGCTGGGAAATGTAGGAAATCGCGTTCCTAGAGTGTAGGCTCTGAACGCCGCCTGCTGGTTGGTCTGGCTTTGCAGCGCCCCACACAGGTGGGACTTTGAAGAACATTAGTGGCTTGAAGCCTGTGTGCCTGAGACAAGAGAAGTGGCTGATGACCTCACCACCCTTTTTGCTGCCCTTTGGGTATCCGCCCTATTTTTTTCAATTGGTTTCTTGAGGCAGGATTTCATTCTGCAGCTTCGTTTTTTCCAGAGCCTTGTCTGTCTTCCCGTTGGCTCACCACTTTTCTAAGTATAGAAATGTAAACACATGGATATCACTATACTATTTACTCATTACTTCATATATTTGGCAACTGACAGTCTACCATATGCTTGGACTGTGCTATGTGTCTAATGATAGGGCAGGTCAGTATCAACTTCCATTGCAGAGAGAAGGCAAACAATACATAGGTAATAATGTCAGAATTGCTACAAGATTGAGAAGGTGTCTCTGAGGCAGTGATATTTGATCTGGGACCTTACTGATAACAGAAAGGCCATTCTGAGTTCAGGGGACAACTATTCAAGACTGGCAGATCTGTGCATACAAAGTTCCTGAGACCAGTGAGGTATCTGAACAGTCACCACTCAGGCTAGTGAGGTACAATGTATGTTGCATGCCCTGTGCCTGCAAGTGCACCCCAGTGGAGAGGCATTGGCGTTCTCAGTGTGTGGGGTATCCAAAGCAGCACTCTTTCTGAAATTAAGGCATTAGAGACTATCTGGTATCCCCTTCTCTGTGGTATCCTGTCAGAGTGAGTTGTTAAAATGTATGCAGCACATGCTGAAGATATCCTTATGAGTATTTAGGGCTCCAAGTCCTAAGGCTGCATAGGAAAAGCATAGATTTAAAATCTGTAACTAAGCCAGGTGGTGGTGGTGCACGCCTTTAATCCTAGCACTTGGGAGGCAGAGGCAGGCGGATTTCTGAGTTCAAGGCTAGCCTGGTCTACGGAGTGAGTTGCAGGACAGCCAGAGCTACACAGAGAAACCCTATCTCGAAAAAGCCAAAATAATAAATAAATAAATAGATAGATAGATAGATAGATAGATAAAAATAATAAATAAACATAATAAATAAAAATATAAAATAAAATATGTAACTAAAATTGGGAGTGATGGCCCATACCTTTAATCCCATCACTCAGGAGGCAGAGGCAGGAGACTTCTGTGAGGTGGAGGCCTGCTCAGTCTACACAGCAAGTTCAGAACAGCCAAGGCTACTTAGTAAGATCCTGTTTCAAGTTGTGTGTGTGTGTTTTTTTATTATATTATATTATATTATATTATATTATATTATATTATATTATAAATGCGGAGGGAGAAGAATTAAGAAAAAATGCACAAGTTGGAATTCAGAAGCAAAAGGACAGAAGAGAAAAAAATAGAAGAAGCTAAAGGAGGGGACAATGCTTTGACTTGAGAATTGAGAGGCGCACAATGCAACAGCCTGATATATCCGTCATACATGCCTCATAGATCCTGAATTAGGAGTTGAGTGAGCATCTAGAACAACAAAACAAGTTGTGAGATTTGGAAAGGTAAATCAGCCAGACCCTTCAGGGCTGTGGTAAATGGCATGGGGTTTGGGGATGTTATCTTAAACATAAGAAAAACTGAAGGCAGAAAACTGACATAACTCATGTAATTCACATGCTGCTCTTAGCCGGAAGGTTGGCACTCTCCCTTAATCACGGAGTTTGGGAGACAGAGGAAGGCAAGTCTCTGAGTTCAAGGCTATCCTGGTCTACAGAGTGAGTTCCAGGAAAGCCAGATATCTACAGAGAAACCCTGTCTGGAAAAACAAGCAAACAAAAGAAAAACCATTGCTCTCATCCACCACGATGCTGGTCTTCAGAAAAGAAACTGGGAAAGGAGCCTGCCTCAGAGACAAGCCGACAAGAGATGCTCTTTGTTTCCCTGATTCTGGAGACAAAATGGATGCTAAGTATGTGCTGCCTGGCTGAAGTGAAACTCAACAAAGCATTGGGATTGGGGACCATGGCAGACCAGAGGGACTTCTCTGGCTGTTTCTTTATCAGTGGTTCTCAATTTTCCTGATGCTATGACCCTTTAATACAGTTCCTCGTGTTGTGGTGACCCCAAAGCATAAAACTATTTCATTGCTACTTCATAACTGTAATTTCACTACTGTTATGAACCATAAATATCTGATAGGTGACCCCTGTGAGAGGGTCATTCAACCCAGAGACATAGGGGTTAAGGACTACTACTTTAGAAAGTGATTTTTTTTTTTTTTTTTTTTTTTTTTTTTTGCCCCACACGTTCCTGAAGAATAGGTCCTTTGGTTTAGTTTGTTTGTTTTTCTTACATTTCACTCCAAGTTAAAAGAGGAAAACCCCTTCTGTATAAAACAGGCCAGCCCAACATGGATTCTACCAGACAGCCATAGCACATGGATGGCTGACAGAAAGATGAAGGCATTCTGGCTCTCTGTGTCTCCCTTCCTGTGGCCACCTTCTATGTATTTTGTTTTATTTCATTTTATTTCATTTTATTTCATTTTATTTCATTTATTTATTTATTTATTTATTTATTTATTTATTTATTTCTCCGAGGCAGGGTTTTTCTGTGTAGCCCTGGCTGTCCTGGAACTCACTCTGTAGACCAGGCTGGCCTCGAACTCAGAAATCTACCTGCCTCTGCCTCCCAAGTGCTGGGATTACAGGCGTGCACCACCATTGCCCATCATATCAGAGGCTCTTGATCCTCCGGCCTCTACTTTCCAAAGGTAGGGAGGACAAGTGTGCACCACCATGCCTAGGAACCAGGTCATTTAAAGTGTCCCTGTCAGTGAAATATACTCTTTGGAAGGAGAGGAAGTTGACTCACCCTGGAAAGGGACTGTCCCTATAGTGAAGGCCTTTCTACCTCTTGTCTGCCCTTACACAGACTCCCTAAGGAACTCATTCTTCTTACTTGACCAGTGAAGAACTTAAGTCCCATAGGAAAAAGGCCTGTGTCCAGGATCACGAAGCAATGTGACAAGAACCAAGCCCAGAATCCAACCTGCTAGAGGTCAGAACAGAACAGGGAAGTGAGGACAGAGGGCGGCTGAGGGGCTGCAGAGACCAGAGGCCCCTAGTGGGAACAAGGGGACAGGTTGTAAACTTAGATGCATCATCGAAAGGTCCCCAAATGTCCAGTCTCAGAAAAAGAAATGAGCTCACTTGAGATGTCTGAGACCTGACTGCCGCCTTCTTAAAACACGTAGCTTTGTGCTGTGTGAGATGCTGGGCTTGTGGCCTCACACATGCACAGAAGAAGCTTTCCTATCCTCACCCTTTGTCTCCCTCACCCTCCCTCACCTGGCCCCTGACCCCTGGCTGCTGCGTTAAAGGAACTGATTTACACCTTTCTCTTGCTGTTGATAAAACTCCCTGAGGCAGGGTCTCAGTCCGTGCCTGTATTCCCAGCTCTTGAGAGTCAGAGGCAGAAAGATCATGAGTTCAAGGCTAGCCTATGTAGAGAGACTCAAAAGAAATAAACTGGGCCTGGTGGGGCCTGCCTTTAATACCAAGGCTCAGGAGGCGGAGGCAGATGCAAAAAGATCTCTAAGTTCAAGGTCAGCCTGGTCTATAAAGAGAGTTTCATAACCACCCGGATACATAGCATAACCCTGTCTCGGGGAGTGGGGGAACTTCACTGTTTTAGTCAAGCAAGGATTCTTTTTGTCTATTCTTGGATAATTCAGACACAGGCTATTTTTAAGACTTCCTCAGGGCGCCCAAGGCCATATGGCATGCAGTGACGACAGCATCTCCGTGCTTCTATCCCCTGGCCTGTGACCTGCAGGCAAGCTTCGGGTCTTCAGCTAGCACTTGCCCTGGGACAGTGTTTTTGTTGAACTACTAGAGTGACCAGAGATGTGCTCCAAAGAGCAAAACCCATGTCAGCCTACTGACAGTGCTAAGTGCTCGAGCACTTCCATAGGCCTGGAGCAGCTAGGATATTTATATTCTGGCCACGGAAACAACAGGGCCCCATTCTAGTAACTGGGCCCTGTCATATCCTGTATTTTCAGAACAATAAGGACGGTTACAAAGGAAATCTAAATAAAATTCTAAAACTGATATAGGGCAAAAGCAAGCCTGAAATGATACATGAGATATGGAAGAGTCGGAGTAGTTGATTGTATTCTTGTTCCGAAATTTTTTCATGGCTTCAGACACACATTCATGTGTTCCCTCTGTCACAAATATAACACATATAATTAATATCCATAATATTAAATATATAATATGCTTAATATATAATATATACTATTTAACATATAACATTTAAATTGGATATAGCAATACATGCCTGTAATCCCAGCACTCAACAGGCTGAGACAGAGGGTTACCATGAGTTCAAGCCAACCATAGCTATATGGTGAGACCTTGTCTTAAAGAGCCAAACTATTTTAAAAAAGTTTTTCAAAATAAAATTTCTGTTTTACAATTGTAAAAGACAAGTATAGCATTCTCTATTAGAATTATTTCCTTGATCACCTTAAAAGTTCATTTTCCCTACTGTTCCTAAAAAACTCTTAAAGCCTTTTTTGTAAAGCTGGAAAAGTAGTCTCCCCCCATCTACAGAGGGTATGTTCCAATGACCCCCCACCCCACAGTGAATGCTAGAAACCACGGGCGGTACCAAACCCTAGAGATGCTGTTTTCCATGTTAAAGTTTAATTTACAAACTAAGTCTAGTAAGATATAGGCAATACCTAATAATAGAAGACAACAATTATCACAATACAGCGTAATAAAATTTACATGGGCCAGGCAATGGCGGCTGTGTGCCTTTAATCCCAGCACTCAGAAGGTACCAGCAGTCAGATATCTGAGTTCAAGATCAGCCTGATCTACCGGAGCAAGTTCCAGAACAGCTGGGACTACAGGAAAAAACTGTCTCCAAAATAAATAAATAAATAAATAAATACTTTCTCTTTTAAAAGTTAGATAGATGTACTGTTCTCTCTCTCTTTTCTCTCTCTCCCTCCTTCCATCCCTCCCTCTCTCATTCCCCACTACCTTTCCCCATGCCCACCCCTACACTACTCTTTCCCCCAGAGGTACCTGTTTATCTTTACAGGAACAAATAAATCTTAACTACTTACTAACACAAGCCATGAAGAACTAAAGATTTTCAGGGTTGACCAACGTTTTGACTTTATAACTGTGAATGCCAAAAATGCCACTTTGCAGAAATAAGTAGTACAAACTGGCAGGAGTCTGCATGGGGCCATTTCAGAAATCGTTGGAAGTTCTTTTCCAATCCCAAGTCAAAATAGATTAGCTTGTTATGAAATAAAAGTCAATTACTCTGTGATTTTCAAAGGCAAACTTTCTACTGCCAGATAAAGATGTGACACTGCATACTGATGAATGACAATAGGAAAATAGAAGAGTGTTTCCCCTACTTAAACCAACATTTCTGTAAGAGCAGAAGACTTTGAATATGCATAGTTTGTTGGTTTGTTTTGTTTTGTTTTGTTTTGTATTTCAAGACAAGGTTTCTCTGTATAGCCCTGGCTGTCCTAGAACTCACTCTGTAGATAAGGCTAGCCTCAAACTCAAAGATCCCCCTGCCCCTGCCTCCTGAGTGCTGGCATTATGGGTATGAGTCACCACTGCCTGGAATGATTTTTACTGATTTTAACTATTTGTTTGTCTGTGCGTGTTCAGGGGCTTGAAGAGGCCAAATATGTCAAATACCCCTGGAGTTGGAGTCCAGGCAGCTGTAAGCCCCATGATGTGGGTACTAAGGCCTGAACTCAGATCCCTCTGGAAAAGCAGTGTGGTGGTTTGAATATGCTTGGCCCAGGGAGTGGCACTACTAGGGAGTGTGGCCTTGTTGGAGGAAGTGTGTCACTATGGGGGTGAGCAATGAGACCCTCCTGCCCAATTAACAGTCTTCTCCTAACAACCTTCGGATGAAGATGGAGAACTCTCAGCTCCTCTGCACCATGCCACCTGGATGCTACTGTGAGCCAGGCTTGATGAGAACAGACTGAACCTCTGAACCTGTAAGCTAGCTCCAATTAAATGTTCTCCTCTCTTCACAGCCATGGAAACCCTAACTAAGACAAGCGGTATGTGCTCTTAACCCCTGAACCATCTCTCTAACCCATATTTTTGCCTTGTTTTGTTTTGTTAATTAGTGCATCTTGAATCTTCTCTGAGTGTTTCAGATGGCAGTTCACTGGCATTGTGTGTCACGACAGCGTGCACAGCACATGTGGTGTGAACTAACAGTGATGTGCCCTTTACTGCCCTCACTGAGGGAACCGCATAGTTTGCCATCAGATAGAAAAAACCTTTTGACTTGTAGGTTGAGGCCTGTTGTGGATATGCCCTGGTGGATTTGTATACCCTAATGAAGAAAGGGCGTGGCTGGTTGTGACAGGGAGGGCAGAGAGAAGAGGATAGTCCGCAGGGATTTGGGGGAATGGTTGTCTAATCTGTGTCTAGGGAACAAAGATTTCTTTTTTAAACCTTATTGTTGGTGGTGGTGGTGGTGGTGTTGCTGACACAATGTCTTGTGATATAGCTGAGACTAGCCTCAACCTCATGACAATCTTCCTGCCTCAACTTCCCAAGTCCTGGGATCGCAAGCATGTACCACCATACTGGTCTTTCTTCCTCCCTCTTTTCTTTCTTTCTTCCTTAATAGATATTCTCAAATGTTACCCTCAAGCCCTAGGCCAGACATTATGTATTCAGCACTAAACATGAGCCCCAGGCTTTAAAAAAAAAAATTTAAAAAAATCCTTGGAGCTGGAGAGATGGCTTAGCAGTTAAGAGCATTTGTGGCTCTTTAGAGGACCCAAGTTCAATTCCCAGCACCCACAACTGCCTATGATTCCAATCCCAAGGGATCTGATGCCCTCTTCCGATCTCCTTGGGCACCAGGCATGTCCATGGGTGGGCACAGACATGGATGCAAGCAAAACACCCAGACACATAAACTAAAGCTTAAAAATTTTGTTTTTGTTCTTTTGAGACAGGATCTCTCTATAGAGGCTGTCCTGGAACTTACTACGTAGACCAGGCTGGCTTGGAACTCAAAAAGATCTGACTGTCTTTGCCTCCTAAGTGCTGGGAGTGTGCTATCCCCCCATGTTAAAAAAAAAAAAAACTTTTTAATAAATTAGTTAATAAATCCTCATCAGCTAGTACAGCAGAAAGCTATAAAAATCCAGATATGGCACACGATTGTGAGTTTGGGGTTAGCCTGAGCTACATAGTTAGACTGTGTCAAATATACAAAAATGAATTAATAACAGAGACAATGGTAATAAACGATGGTTAGATTTCTGAGACAGGGTAAAGAGACAGAAGTCTGGCCTTCAACAGACACGACTTTGCTTGTTAGTACACATAGCAAGGGGAAGTCTCTCTCCATGGGATATTGTGGGATCTGTGGGGGCGGGAGGGGAGCTGGCTATGTCCTTTTATGGGGGGAGGGGCAAGGGGTTTGGAAATGAGGAAATTATTGCAGCCCTAGCCCAAGTTTCTCTCCTGCAGTCCCTCCTTCCTGAGATTGTTTGCCCCAGGCCAGTCAGGCTGTGTCAGGAGACCAGCTCTCTCTACAGACATTCTTTCTGTTCTGAGCTAAGTCACCTATAAAATCACAGGAATGCCAGCCAGGTCCTTAATCAGCCGTGAAATGAATGATACTAACGAGAAAGATCGAATGCTAAAACATGAGCTGTCCTAGCTTTTCGCTGGACAGCACGAAAATGTTCTCTGTGTCTTGCAAACAGAGATCTCTGGTCTTCTAAACCTGTGTGTGTGTGTGTGTGTGTGTGTGTGTGTGTGTGTGTGTGTGTGACCCCAACAAAAGCAACTTGAAGGAGAAAGGGTTTCCTGCAGCTCACAGTTCATTGGTAGTCCACAGTGACAAGGTGTAAGAATCAGGAGCTGGTCGGATCATATCCACAATCGGTAAGCGGAGGGACGAACAGTCAGCTCACTTCCTGTCCTTTCTGCACTCAGGGTCCCCTGCCCAGGGAATGGTCCCTCTCACAATTAAGGTGGATCTTCTCACACCAACTAATGTAATCAAGGTAATCAACCCCCCAGAGGCCCACATCCCAGATGGTTCTAGGTTCTCCCCAGTCGCCTAATAACTCTATCCCTGGTAGGGGCTGAATCTCTGTCTGGCAGACCAGGTTAAGTCTGGATGGAGAATGGGCTGGAGAGAGGGTGGGGAAGCAGGAAGACCGTTTGGCAGCATTTCAGGCAGAAGATGGCGGGATAATGGATTTAAAGGGTGATGTCAGAGAAACCGTAGTGATTGATATAAAGGGGGAGGGGGCATGAGGCTAGATAAGTCTCATGATTCATGGGAATCTGTCTCGGGCTGATTGAAAGGAGTGGAATGATTAACATAGCTATAAAGTACTGGAGGCAGGACATGAGGCGGTGAACAGAGGTCAAGTCCAGAGGGTGTGAGGACAAATCTCCACTGTCAACATCACTGGATTCAGAATCAGCGCAGTTACAGTTAAGCCTATGCTGGAGAGGCTGAACTGAACCTGAGGCTGGTTAGAAAGACAGGGGGGAAGGGTGGGGGTGAGAAAGGAGAGGAGCTCCACCCAGGAGTCTGGTCAAAGCCTCTCATCCACAGAGAAGTGAGGATTCCAGTGCAATGAATAACCACTTCAGGCCCTTCTCTCTTCCTTGTTAGAACCTTCAGTGTTCCAGCAATCTCGCCAGAAAGCCCATTTGCCGGGAAAGGACATTACCCTACTCCTTGGGCAGCCCTAGTAGTTCCAGGTTTTACCTTATCAGACTGTAATTCTACACAGGAAGCCCCCAGGCACATCCTATAACCTCCCCGAACAAGGAGAGAACTAAGCAAGTGGAGAAGGAGCCTCAGCAACCTTTTAGGCTGTATCATCCTGAGAGCCACCAAAACGGTCCCTTTGGTTAGTGTTAAGATGGATCCTTATGATTCCCATGAGACACCCATAACCACAGTTTGTCTTTCTTTCTGAGTACCTCTCTCCTTAACTATCACACATAAGCCTCTGCTAATATCTTCAATGAAATCTCCAAACCTGCTTCAAACTAGCTAGACCTAGAATTCTCTCTCTCTCTCTCTTTTTAAAGATTTATTTATTTATTATATGTAAGTATATTGTAACTGTCTTCAGAAACTACAGAAGAAGGAGTCAGAGCTCATTACAAATGGTTGTAAATCACCATGTGGTTGCTGGGATTTGAACTCAGGACCTTCGGAAGAACAGTTGGTGCTCTTAACCACTGAGCCATCTCTCCAGCCCTAGAATTCTCTTTAGCAAGGAAGCATCCTGGTTTGACCTGAGTCAAGAACCCTAAATTGCTTCGGGAACACCTAAGGCGGCCGAGAGGGAGATTCAATGCCTCTGGCTCCCAAGGACACCTGCACCCACACTTACACACAATTATAAAGCAAAAATAGGGAGCTTGAGGAGTCGCTCGGCAGTTAAAAGCACTTGCTCTTGTAGAACACCTGGGTTCAGTTCTCAGCACACATGCGGTAGCTCATATCACCCATAACCCCAGTGCCAGGGTACACGATACCCTCTTCTGACCTCCATGGGCACTGGGCACTCACATGGTACACATTCATACACTTAGGAAAAATGCTCGTACCCATAAAATAAATAAATATAAAACATTAAAATGTAATAAGATAAAGTGAATAAATAAAACAAAAATAAAGCTTCAAAAAATAAAACTGAGAGCAATAAAGGAAGATACAGAATCAGCAAGCTCCAGGTTCAGTGAGAAGCACTGTCTTAAGAAAGTTAAGCATTGAGGCTGGAGAGGTGGCTCAGAGATTAAGAGCACTGACTGCTCTTCCAGAGGTCCTGAGTTCAATTCCCAGCAACCACATGGTGGCTCACAACCATCTGTGATGGGATCTGATGCCCTTTTCTGGCCTTCAGGCATACATGCAGGCAGAATGCCGTATATGCATAATAAAATCTTTTTTTTAAAAAAGGTTGAGTGAAAGAGGATCTCAGTGCTGACCTCTGACCTGTCTAGTCACAGACATGGGTGAGCACACTTGTGTACATACACACACACACCACGCATGCACACTCAAAGGGAAGACGGATAAAGCAGGGCCAGAAAGATGGCACAAATAGGTAAAAATGCCTGTTGTGCAATCGTGGATAACCTGAACCCATGCGAGATGTTGCAGGGGTGTGTAATCGCAGCTCCCCAACAGCATGAGATGGGAGAAGGCCCCAGTAGCTCAGGGGTCAGCTAGACTGGAGTATGCATTACAGCCACAAGCAACAAACGAGACCCCGCCGCAAAAACACCGTGGAAGGTAAAGAATTTCACCCAAAGTTGTCTTCTTTCAACCTCCATACGTGTACCACTGTGGGCAATCTCACACACGAACATGAATGTAAGCCCCTCGAGGTGCACGAGTGGACACACACACACACACACACACACACGCCCCTGAGGACCACCAACGGCCAGGCTCCGCCCACTGAAAGCTTAAGAGTGGGACCCAGTCCTCCCAGAAACAGGCAGCCAAGCTCCGCCCTACAGAAGAAAGAGCCCAAGCTCAGGACTTTTAACCCACGATCACTGAGTTTGAAATCCCACCAACCCCTGAACTCACTCCAAGCTCAGGTCTTGAAATCCCACCAATACCTGCCCTGGAAAGAGACCCCCACCCCGCCCCGCCCCGCCCCGCCCCAAACCCCCTGTCTTCTACTCAGTTCTCTCCTGCTTTTTACTGAAGCAGAGGTAGCCACCTCCTGGATTTTTCCTTTCCAATAGAACTCTTGTATGAGATTTGTTGTGTGGTAAGACTCTGTGGTACTCCTTGGCTCCCAACTGCCAGGATACCTTTCCCTTCAGACTTGTTACATTTGCACTAGGGAGACCTTCTCGCTCTGCAGTGCTTCGGTTGGGGAAGCCTTTCCCCTCAGGCTGTAACACTTACACTGTCCTCACTCGCGCGCACACACACATTTACATCATACACACACACACACACACACAAAAATAAGTTTTAAAAGAGAAAGCCATATGAGAATCATGTAATTCTCCGTTTTGTTTTGTTTTTTTACTACAGAGGTCATGTGACATCTTCCCCACCACAATGGACTGTGTCTCTGAGTTATGAATCGAAATAAGCTATTTCTTCCAAGTCGCTTATTGCCAGGCATTTGATCATAGCAGTGAGAAAAGTAATTAGTACAGAAGGCCACGGCCTCTGGGAGAGCCTATGCTGTCCTATGATGGCGCTGCTTCGTCCCTGGGCCATCCCTAGTATGGTGAAAGAAAATGGAAAAAATAAGCCACCATGTGATTGCTGGGATTTGAACTCAGGACCTTCGGAAGAGCAGAGCAGTCAGTGCTGTTAACTCTGAACCATCTCAGAAGCCCCCTTAATTTCTTTATTTTATATTTTATTTTATTTTATTTTATTTTATTTTGTTTGGTTTGGTTTGGTTTTTTCGAGACAGGGGTTCTCTGTGTAGCCTTGGCTGTCCTGGAACTCACTCTGTAGACCAGGCTGGCCTCGAACTCAGAAATCCGCCTGCCTCTGCCTCCCTAGTGCTGGGATTAAAGGTATGCGGCACCACCACCCAGCCCCTTAATTCCTTTTTAATGAGTGTAAACCAAGTTATCTTGTTACAACTATTTTTGTATAGTCTACACGCTGTAACGGGGTCCCTTCAGCAGACAGTTAGTTTTGAGCCAAGACAAGGACTTATCTTCTGACACACATTAAAACTGCAGCCACCCACCCACACTTGTTTCTCGGGCCTGTTCTCACCTTCCCTGCAGGGTCCACATCAGCAAGTCTTAGACTGCAGCTAAGACTTCCGCTTCTCCTCCATCCCGTCACTACTATCCCTGGACCTTCCAGTCTGATGTCCTGTCAGCACCACAGGAACAGACCCCAGAACAGCACGAAGCGCGCATTGGGTGATGCTTGCCCAATGAAAACACGAGAACAGTGTGAGTGCTTAGTGCCAAGTGTCAGAGATTTTTATTTCGCGAGTCTATGGACCACAGGAATGTCTGAACCTGGAGAGATCAGTCCTGGTAAGCGGTGATTGAACAGCCAGCCCTGTGTGGAGAGCCACCCTACAACGTGGCTCCGAGATACTGGGTGTAGCGGCTTGTGTTCTTATGCTAATTACGTTGCCCAGAAACCTGTTTGCGGTGTCCCGCGTGTAGGACTAAAGGAAACATGTCCGCAGTTGGTTTTGACTGGTCCATAAAGTTAACAGTGGCCAAAGACTGGGCAGGGACACTGAGCGGGACTTTTAGGATTCCCAGGAAAGGACTGAGGAAGGAGAAAGAAGGGATTTCGGCCGTGCTGAGGGCGGACCACACCAGAAAGGGTGAGACAGGCAACAGGTAGTTGCAGAGGGGAAAGCGGCCCCAGGAGGGCTGCAGAGCAGGATCCCGGGCAGCAAAGCTAAAATACAGATTTAGGAAATATTAACTCAGGGATATTGGAGGGAAGTGCGTGTTAGCCATGTGGAATTAGGGAGTGGCTCGGCCGTTGAGCTGTTTAAGGTATTTAAAATATAAGACTGTGTCTGTGTGTCTGTCTTTCGGGAATCCAGAACATCGGGGTGATTCCGAGAAATGCACACACACCCTGGGAAGTGTAAAGCAGATTAACAATTACCACTACACAGGTGCGTTGGGGGGGGGGGGAGGTGACAGCAAAGCTGGCTTCCCTCTCAAGCCTGATACTTGGTCACCAGATTCCCTCTGCCCACTTCATCTTCAGGTCAAAGATGTTTGTCTCTAGGACTCCAAAATATCTGGGGTCTCAGACTGCATACTGCAGTAACCGAAACACGGGGAAGGAATGGGTCTAACCTAGTCAACACCAAGCAAGACATGCGGAGGATATTATAATCCTTACGTCAAAATCCACAGAAGCCAGGGTTTCAAGGTCAAGTTCACACTGTGAGCTGGGCAATAAAAAAGAAAAGCAGCTTTGACTCATTTCCTGGTTCTGTCAGATTCCTTATATACAACACAAGTGTTTTCTTTTTAAAGGCATGCACAGTTAAAACACAGGTTACTATAGATGGAGAGGTTTATGAAACTCCTTGGCAACCTGACACTGTTGCTATGCTGACGTGCTGACGTGCTGACATGCTGACGTACACATACATTTTGTCATGACGATGTTCACGGCAGCATTGCCACATTTTAAAGCAGGAGACTCTCCAGGATAATGAGCTGACGTCAAGATGACTGCAAGCAATAAACAGAAAGCCCACCATGAGCTGGAGCTGCTCTGTGAAGTCCTCACGCTCCGCGATAATTTAGCATCTCTTGAACTGTATCCAGGTGATGGGCTAATCCACCCCCATCAGGATGCCACAGCCCTGAAGGAAATATCAGCTAATCCCCCACCCTCCCTTGAAGATATCCCTTGACTTTCTTCAGTGGCGTATGATGGTCTCTGATTCTTTTCTACAGCTCATTCAAAATCTCTGGGCTGGGCTGCTGAGATAGCTCAGTGGGTAAAGGTACTTGCTACCAAGCCTGAAGACCTGAGTTCAATCCCTGAGGCCCACAGCTTGGAGAGAACTGCGTGAGGCCCTGGCTTTAATCCGGATTCACGGAGGATATTCGTGGTGAATATCGCCTACCTGTTTTTGCTTCAATTGCTTTCCTTCCTGAATTTCTCCCCCTCCTAATCATCTACTAACTCACATCTCCACCCTGAGCCTGTTCCCTCTGACTCAGCCCTCTAACCGACCCGTGTACACCATTATTTGAAGTTACCTTAGCTCGCCCGCCCCATGTGCTAAGTAGAGCAAATGTCATAAAAACTTGGCGTGCTTCTGAATCTGCACTCAAACCCAGAACCAAGTTTTACTTATTTATTTAGAGATTTATTTTTTTTCCTCCCCTTTGACAGATGCTTACCAAGTTTCCCAGGCTGCTCTGGAATTCACAATTCTCCTGTCTCAACATGCGTACATTCAGGCAAAACATATATAAAATAAAAGTAAACATTTTCTTTTTTTTAACGAACAGAGAATTTAAAAAGGAAAGAAAAAAAAAAGAATGGGTCACATTAAGTTAGAAAGATATGCTTTGGGAAAGGTAGAACAGAGACAAGCCTCTGGGAGCTATGCAGACAAGGAAGTTACACGCCAGACAACTGGGAAACTCCAGCTGTCTTTTCCATTCCCCTCGTATAGTTCAGCTTGGCCTCCTATTTACTATGTAGAGAACAACTCTGAACCCTTAGTTCTACATCTACCTCCCAAGAGCTAGGCTTCTAGGGATACAGCATATGCTACCTTTAATAGAAGCAGAAGAGTGTGCCGGGCGGTGGTGGCGCACGCCTGTAATCCCAGAACTCTGGGAGGCAGAGGCAGGCGGATTTCTGAGTTGAGGCCAGCCTGGTCTACAGAGTAAGCTCCAGGACAGCCAGGGCTACACAGAGAAACCCTGCCTTGAAAAATCCAAATCCAAAAAAAAAAAAAAAAAAAAAAAAAAACCACCCAAATAAATAAATAAATAAATAAATTAAAATAGAAGCAGAAGAGTGGTAAAAATTGGGCCCATTTTACAGAGAAGAAGGTGGAGGGGCGCTGTACATGGTGGGAAGCCATGACAGAGCCTCTTTGGAGATGTGTAGTGCTTTTCATATGTCCATTTAACAGATGTGGCAGGAGCCAGAAGCACCACCGTAGGGACTTAACAATAGCTGTGCTTGGATTTCTGTCCCCAAGGACCTTGGGGTAAACATAAACACCTTCAGTAAAAGCTGCCTCGGAATAGCCACAGACTCGAGGCTTTTAGACGTGCAGGTCAGAGTGAGATCACATCAGGTGATCATCACAGCGCGGTTCTGCAGGGACAGGCACGGGTCCCAGGGACGCAGCTGGACCTTTCTTTCTCCTCCATAGAGGAGCCTTCTCCACCTGCAGCCTTCTTGACCAGTTTGCATAGTAGTCAAGTTGACCCAAAAGAAAGATGCTTTGCAGCTAGGTCCTACACGGTTCAGGAGTGGGTAGTGAGACCCGGAGAGTGGGTACGATCACGGGAAGGCGCTGTGGGGAGGCAGCAGAGGTAAGAGGTAGCACTTAGGAGTCTAAAATTAGGGAAGACTTGAAGATCAAGAATGGAGGATAGAGAAAAGCTACCAAGGAAGTTAAGAACCAGAAACAGCCATAGAGGCTGAAGAATTCAAGAGAGGAAAGATGGTTTTAAAATCGACGTGTGCAGGGCTCTGTGTCCGGCCACCAGGATGGAAAACAGAAAGGAAGGAAAAAAGGGAAGGAGAGAAGGAGGGATGAGAGTGAGGGAGAAAAAGGAAGGAAGGAAGGAAGGAAGGAAGGAAGAAGGAAGGAAGAAGGAAGGAAGGAAGGAAGGAAGAAGGAAGGAAGGAAGGAAAGAAGGAAGGAAGGAAGGAAGAAGGAAGGAAGGAAGAAGGAAGGAAGAAGGAACTGGGGGGCCAGGCCTGGGGAGACAGCTCAGTAGGTGAAGAGGTTGCAGCACACAGCAGCACGGGATACAGGTTCAGAATCCTAGGACACATCTATCACTCCGTCGCTGACGAGGTGATGACAGTGGACCTGAAGGGCTAGGTCCCAAGCTAGTCAAAAGGTGACTCCAAGGTCAGTGTCTCAAATAGAAGCTAGGGGGCAATCGAGGAAGAGAACTGATACCAACCTCTGACCTTCGCACACACGTAACCACACACACATGTGTACACACGTACACCACACACTACAACAATGAATTATTTGTTTATTTTTAAAGGTAGCGTAAAACACCATGGTCAAAAGGTGTTTCCTCTGGGAGGAAAGGCTTTCTTTCATCTTATAACTCCCAGGTCACAGTTCCCAACTGAGGGAAGGCAGGGCAGGAGCCCAAGGCAGGGCCTGAAGCAGGGACCGTGGACAGCATCGCTTACTGCTTGTGTTTTCATGGTTCTCTCAGCCTGCTTTCTTATAACCTAGGGCACCAGCACATGAGTGGCGCCTCCTACAGTTGGCTGGCCTACCATTAGTTAAGAAAATGTGGCATAGACCAATCTGATGGAGGCAGTACCCCAGTTGAGGTTTCCTGTTCCCAAGTGACTCTGGTTTGAGTGAAGGTGACAGAGACAGAGCACAGGTAGTTCACAATGTCAGTTGCTATAGGAAGTTGGGCTGGAACGTAAACCATAAACCGTAGATAATGCTTTATTGCATCTCAGTCATGGCAACAACAAATCACCTGTACAAAGCATTATGAATTGGCATTGTTTAGCAAACCTGAGCCTTACTCACCCTCACACCCACTTCCTCACCTGGACGCTTCCAGCGGAGAGGCCACACATTGGACTGAAAGTGAGTGCACACCCTGGCTGGAAGAAATGCAACCCAACAACCAACCAAGCTCAGTGGCAGTTTTGATAGGATGACCTCAAGCAGTTTCATTTCCAGAGGTCGGGTGGCCCACGATTTTAGTTTCTGATGCTGTGATAGAGTGACCAAAAGCTACTTCCGGAGGAAAGGGTTTATTTGGCTTCCACTTCCCGGTCTGACAGAAAAGTACAGAAAAGTCAGGGCAGGGACTCAGGCTGGAGCCTGGAGCTAAGAATCGGGGCAGGAGCATGGAGGGATGTTGCTTACTGAGCTTACTCAGCTGCTGCTTTCTTACACCACCCAGGACACCAGGGGTGGCCCCACCATAGTGGGCTGGGTGCACCCGCCCACATTTACCATCAGACAAGAAAGTGTGCTGCAGGCTTTTACCCATAGGTCATTCTGGCGGGGACGTTTTCTCAGTTGAAGAATAGAATCTTCCAATATGACTCCAGCTTGTGTCAAATTGACATAAATTATCCAGTCACCCCTATCTTCTCAGCTGTGTTGTCTCCGACACACTAAGGTCTCCTCACCTCAGCAATTAGCACAAATCCTGCTCTTCCCATCCTGCCATTCCATGTCTTTCTTTTTTCCCCTTTCAAAACAGCCTCACTCTAGGTTTTGGATTTTCTTTGTTCCTTCTACTTTCTCTCTACAACCCCCCCCTGCTGCCCCCCTTTTTTAGACCAGGTCTTACTCTGTACCCCAGGCTGGCCATGAACTCATAATCTCTGTCCTGGCTTTCAGAATGCCAGGATTAGACACATGAGCCACCCGTGCCAAGCAGAAATATATTCACTAGTAGACTGGCTAAGATATTGACTCTAGAATCAGACCATTCCAGAACTCAAATTCTGGGTTACTCTCCTGGTGTGCCCTCTCTAGTTCCTCACTGTATATAACAATAGCAAGGCGACTAGAGTGTCCACTTGGAAAGATTATTGTAAATAAAATCAAATTGCACCTAGAACAGTGGTTGTAAGATCTTAATATTGTAACTGGAGAGATGGCTCAGCAGTTAAGAGTGCTGACTATAGCCAGGCAGTGGTGGCGCATGCCTTTAATCCCAGCACTTGGGAGGCAGAGGCAGGCAGATTTCTGAGTTCGAGGCCAGCCTGGTCTACAGAGTGAGTTCCAGGACAGCCAGGGCTACACAGAGAAATCCTGTCTCAAAAAAACAAACAAACAAGAGTACTGACTGTTCTTCCAGAGGTCCTGAGTTCAATTCCCAGCAACCACATGGTGGCTCACAACCATCTGTAATGGGATCCAATTCCCTCTTCTGGTGTGTCTGAAGACAGCTACAGTGTACTCATATAAATAAAATAATAAATAAATCTTAAAAAGAAATGACAGGCTCAGCAAGCCCTGGGAGCAACGCAGTAAGTGGTTTGCTCCAGGCTTCTGCAGTTCTTGCTTCCAGGTTCCTGCTTAAAGAATAATAATAATTGTTAGCTATAATTATTAAATTCCTTACTAGAAAGGCTTTTTCCCCCTAGAGACTAATCCTGTAAGTACTGAAAAAAAGTAAGTATTGGAGTTGTTTGTTTTTTTGAGACAGGGTCTTAGCCCAAGCTGACCTCAAATTTATTATGTAGTTGAAGCCGGCCTTAAGCTCCTGAGTCTCCTGCCCTCGCTGGGATTCTATGCATGCAGCACTAAGCCTAGGCAAAATAACAAGGGCAGCAAGAATAATAGTTTTTAATTATATTGTAAGAATTCAATTTAAGTCATAAGGTGAGGTCAGTGGTGTGTGTTGACCTAGAAGAACAGCTTTTGCCTGTGAGACAGATATGAGGCGTGACTCCTTCCCAGCTCCGCCCTCAGAAATAGCCTTTCTCAGTTTCAACTCTCTCCATAACTTGGCCATGGGAACTAGTCAGTGTCTAACTGTAGGTGGGGAGCCAGAGACATTGGCAGTGGCCCCTGGCTACAGTTCTGGGACCGAGCAGACATCAGGCCTTCTTGTACATCACAGTGAGTGGGGTGGACGGGTGAAGGGGGTTTACAACAGATACAAACCATCATTAAACAGTAAGACCACAACACCGCCAATCTCTCCACAGCTCAGTGTCAATGCCACTGAGGCAGGACTGCTAAGGATCTTGGGTATACATTCCTGGTCCCCACATGGAACCCCACTCTATCAGCACAATTTCCCTTCTGACAACTCTGGCTGCTAACAGAATCTTGCTAGAGCTTAGAGCTCTCCTTGTCCATCTCCAGCGTGCAGCAGGGTTTAAATTCATTCTTACAGGTGTTACAGTTTTGTCAGGAGCAAAAGCAGCTTTTAAACCTTCTATCAGCAAGAGATCCACCCATTGCTGTTAACGAGAAGGATGCTTGCCAGGACAGGAATTCTACGACAAAGACAGGACTTCAGTTTCTGACCTGCTGTGGCAAGGTGACACAGACCCCGGGAGCTTTCCAAGGTGTGGGTGTATAGACAGGCAGTTAGAGTGAGACCACTCCAGAATATAAGTCCCGGCTGCCTATGGCAACTACCACTCCAGAATATAAGTCCCACCTGACCACCACGTAGGCTTTTGCTTTGTTTTGTTTTCCAGATAGGTCTCTGTAGACCAGGCTAGCCTTCTCCTATCTGAAGCTCCCTGGGGCTGGAATGACAGGAATAGAGACCAAACTTGGCATCAGCTGGTCATTTTGATTGCTTTTGTATTTTGAGAGAGTCTCTTATAACTCAGGCTGGCCCCCGTAGGCAAAGCTGACCTTGACTTCTTAATTCTCCTGCCTCTATCTCCTGAATGCTAGGGTTACAGGTGAGCATCACAAAGTCAGGGTTGGGTGTGGTTTTGTTTTGTTTTGGGTTTGTTTGTTTGTGGGTTTTTTTTTTTAGGTTTTATTTTTAGTTGTTATGTTGTTGTTGTTGTTGTTCCTCCTCCTCCTCCTTCTCCTCCTCCTCCTCCTCCTCCTCCTCCTCCTCTCCTCAAAGGTAGGGTCTTACTACGTAGCCTAGGCCCGTGTAGAACATAAAATTCCTCCTGCCTCAGCCTTCTTAGAGCTGGGATCACCAAGACCAACTCACTTTCCAATTTTTGCTTTGTTTTGTTTCATTTTTATTTTGTTTTTCAAGACAGGGTTTCTCTGTGTAGTCCTGGCTATCCTGGAACTCACTCTGTAGACCAGGCTGGCCTCGAACTCAGAAATCCGCCTGCCTCTGCCTCCTGGCTCACTTTCCAATTTTTAAGATAACTAGAAGCCTGCTTTCTAGATCACACGGGAATTCCTGAATATCATTGATTAAACAATTGACTCATATAGCTTAAATGCATTCAAAGACAAACATGGAATTATGAGAAATTAAAAAATTATTTAGGCTTGAACCACTCACTCCAATAGAATAAAAAGGACTGATTTACTCCAGAGGAAGAAGTGAGTTAGGATGCTGCCACATCCAGCTACAGTCGCCTGCACTTACCTCTGGAGAGTCTCTTTTCTACGACTTATTTTGAATCTACGTCTGTATGTGCGTGTGAGGGTACGAAAGTGCCCACAGAAGCCAGGAGAGGGCATTAAATCCCCTGGAGCTGGAACTCCACATAGTTGTGAGCCAACTGAAATCAATGCTGGAACCAAACTGGGCCTCTCCGAAAGGACAGCAAAGACTCTTAGCCACTGAGCCATCGCTTCAGGCCCTGTACAACCTCTTTGTCTAATTTTCCTTATTATTCATACCAAGGAGAGACAGAAAGCTGACTATCTGAAGTGCCCGATCTAGAACGGTCTCTACAGCACACCTCTGTCCCCACCCCAACCCGGCAAATATTTTTACCTTTGAAATTCATCAGATTGGACATGGCCTGTATCTAGGGCAAATACCCAGAAGGAGCTAGGGTCAAAATGCTCAGTAAATGTTCTTTCTTTCTTGGGGAGGGTTTGTCTTTTTTATGATTATTTTTTAAAATTTTGTACATATGAATGTTTTGTCCACATATATGTATGCATACCACGTGCATGGCTGGTGTCCATGGAGATCAGAAGAGGGCATCCCCTGGAACTGGAGTCACAGATAAGTGTGAACTGTCACGTGAGTGCTGGCAATGGAATCCCGGGACTCTGTAAAAGCAGCAAACGTTCTTCACTGCTGAGCCCCATCTCTCCAGCCCCACAACTTTATCAGAGTTTTAAGATGCAAACCAAATGTATTCCCTTTGCTGTGAAACAAAACAACCCAGGTGAGTGTAAAACCAAGAAAGGGGCACAAGAACACCCCAGCATTTAGAACAAACATGTATTTTCCAAACCCTGCCGTTTATTTCTCTCTCTTTTCATTTTTGCCACAAACCCTTTCGTGACCTGCTTGCTTATAGAACAAAGGTCGAAAGGGATAACCTACTTCATGAAAGAAATAAACAAGTTGTCTCTAGGATCAATTGTTATGAAGTTTGCTACCCCCTGGCAAATGCTCCAATCTTTACAACACACCTGCACATAAGAAAGAGACTGACCAAGTCATCCCTCGTGGTACAGTGAATTATTCAAATGTGTTTTCAGTTTGTGTTGATTTGCTTTGCTTTGCTTTGCTTTTGAGATGAGGTCTCGTTGTGTAGCTGGGGGCGGGGGGACCTGGAACTCAACCTCTAAACCCTTCTGCCATGTGCCTCGGTTGTAGGCTGAGTTACCACTACATCTAGCTATGGATGGAAAGTAGACACTCTCAGATATGCACAAAGCAGACCACTGATGGAACCCTCAAAAGTTTAGCAATTTGCTACACTCAAAACGTTCCCACTTTGGTTTATATGGAACAGCTCGGTATTGGAGGATGACCCAAGATGAGGCATCAGTGCATGATGACGTCAGGGACTGGCTTTAGCCGGATAATAGAAGGAGAGCACAGGTGACTCCAGCACCCTCACAAGGCAGTCTAGAAATGGCACCAGTTGAAAAGAGAAAACAAAACAACAACAAAGAAAAAAAACAAGCTGGGCATGGTGCACACTCCTTTAACCCCAGCACTCAGGAGGCAGAGGCAGGCAGATCTCTGTGAGTTCAAGGGCAGCCTGATCTACAGAGTGAGTTCCAGGATAGCCATGGCTACCTAGAGAAAGACACAGTGTCAAAGAAAGAAGACAGCCACATCAATGTCAAATTCAATCAGGATATATCCCAATTACACTTTATAGGAAACAGAAACAAATACAGGAATGGCAGCCCCTCCCCCTCATGCCAACATTACACGTCCTCAGACACACGGCCATCATTGGGAAGCCCAGGGGCTGTGCAAGTGTATATAACATTAAATAATTTAAATATACAGTCAAGGTCCCATAGACTTTCCAACCTTTTTTAAAGGATAATTTAGGAAGACATTGAATAAATTAGAAGTACTTTCTTAAACATAGATAACAAGTTTCTTATAGCCCCAAAGTCAAAATTGACAGATCTCTACCATAACACAATTTTATAAAAACAGAATTTCATAGGACATCCGTTTTCCGAGGCCTAAATGCTTCCTTTACGTGTCTCTATTCCTTGACCCCTGAATTAAATAGGTTTTCTTTTTCAAGTCAAGTGTTTTCTGGCAAAGTACCTTCAGGACACATAGGCTTAATCATTCATATAGTCCACAATACAAGACTCCATTTACTAGTTTAAAAATCAACTTAGTCTCTCTCTTCGGGATTCCCCCATCTTACTTACAAGGATCGTGCAAAACACTAGAGCGTCCTCTCTGGGGGAAAAAGACTCTAGAAATCCAAACCTGACCTCTTGGAAGAGCCTGAAGAAACTCTCTTCCTGTTCAGACACTTACTATTCTTATTATTTTCTAAATGTGATGGTTAAATAAAACCAAATGTAAATAATATGCAGAAATTAAATAACTAATTTTAAATAAATACAGATATGTTGTCTAGAATTCTCAGAGAATAAAGAGGGGTTTTTTTTGTTTGGTTTTGCTGGTAAGTTCACATTACTTCTGTACCAGTCTCTACAAGGAATGGGCAATACTGCCCTCTAAAGAGTCTGTGGTGTTCTGGCTCCTAGTTTATAGGGGTCAGAGTGCTTTACAAGCGCACAGCATAGTCCTTTGGCTTCTGGGCCAGTCTCTCCTGGACTTTCTGAGAGTGACTCTGAAGGCCCCAAGACCCAGGAGGGTCTTTGTACAACTGAAGGTAGTAAGAAGTTACGTGCTTTTTGTTTTGGTTTTTGAGACCAGAGTTTCATAATCCTAAGTGACCTTGAGTTTACTATGTAGCCAAGAATGATCCTGCACTACTGGTCCCCCTGTCTCCATCTCCAGGAGCTGGCCTTTAACAGGCATGCCCCTCCGCACCTGGCTGGAGCTGAACATTTGCCGCTGTAGTTTTCAAATGTTTACAGGGCATCAGAATCAGCCAGAGGTCGGTCTCATATTTTCAGTCTCTGATTTCAGAAATCTGGGACCGAGCCCAGCAGTTGATGGTAGGGGACAGAGCCTGTGATCAATCGGGACTCCTCAGTCATTTACAATTGTCAGGGACTTCATCTCGCCCCTCCCCCAGCTTCTTTACGGAAGTGAAGAGGGTGAGTGTGTTGGGATTAAAGTGACTCTTCCGGCGTCTTTCCCCTCTCAGGGTACCTAGAATGTGAAGCCATGCTGGAAAGGTCTATGCAATAGCCAGGCTTGGTCTGGGAGTGAATAAACTGGCTGGGGTGGGAATAGCAGAGCAGGTCAGCTCCGCGGCCCAGTCTGGGTCTACAATCCCTACAAAGACAAAAAGGATCACATACTCAATTGGGATTACACAAGCGAAACGTCCTTCATACACACAAGGAGTTAAGGACTGATGCCCAGCAAGAAGAGATTGTATCATCCCTTTTGCTCTCCACCCATGTAGCATTCCTCTGTGGATGCTACGAATCTAGAACATTCCAAATGGGTAGAGGATGCTCTTAGAAAAAGAACGCAGCGTCCAGCTCAGCGGAGATCCCGAGGTTGTGGCCACGGCCGGCCTTGGTGCAGAGCTGGACCCGGGACTCCAGCTGCTCACTAAGTTCATCCAGGGCGTCAGTGCAGGACTCCAGGCTCTCAGACAGTTTCTGAATCTTGGCCTTCAGCACGGCCTGGCTAACTTTGGTGGCCCCCTCGGCGCGCCTGGGGATAAGGAAGCCCCGTGAACCGAAGAAGACGATGAAGTAGACAGAGTTGTAAAGAGCCATGGAGGCGTCCCTCCCGCTCTGCAGCAGCTGGCGGTCCCCGCGCCCCTGCCACCGACAGAAGAACTCCAGGCAGCTCAGCAGCTCGCGCATCTGGTCCTGGCAGGTGGCGGCGATCTCCTGCACCCTCCGCACCTCCCGGGAATTGCAGAAGATCAGGGAGAGGTCGGACGTGATGGTGACTGCCCCTCCGGCGGTGGCCACCCCTAAGCCCACGGCCGACGCCACCAGGGAGGCTCCCAGGGTGACCGGGCTGAGGGACAACCCCACGACGGCAGCCAAGGCGCCCGCGGCGCTCAGCGAGCTACCCGCCACGTTGGCCGCCAGGGAGCGCCTGCGTAGACGCTCCAGCCTCCGGGCCACTTCGCGCAGGCGCAGCACTTGGCTGTGCAGCCGGCCGCGGCGGTCCAGCAGCAGTCCTTGGAAGCGCCGCAGCGCATCGGCGCCCTGCGGCTCCCAGGCCGCCCGCTTCTCCATGCCCTGCGAAGAACACAGACGCGCAGTTAGCCCGAGTCTCCGCACCCGTTGCTGTCCTAGGCTAGAGCTGGCCGATGCACAAGAGAGAGTCCCCAAATAAGTAATAGACCTTGCGCTGGGGATGTTGCCTTAATAGATTACTTGCGTTGCATTCAGCCCCCAGATTCAATCCGCAAGGCTGCCAAAATGAATACACTAATATATAAACCACTCAGGACTGGGAACAGGGACGTAGGTTACCACCACTGGGTATGTGTCAAGTTTTCAAATGCTGGCTCTGGAGTCTGGGACAAGTCACAGAAGTTCTCAGAGCCCGTTAACCTTTCATTCAGAGATCACGCTGTCTTCTGCTTTTCTCCCAGGGAACAGAATCTATGGACATCATCCATAGATTTAAATAAAGACTTAAACGGGAAGGTGGAGATTATTAGAAAGCTACTCCAAGTAAGTGCTCTGTTTTTAGAATGGCCCTAGGGCTGATGATGTAGTTCAGTGGTTACACCCTAGTCCCTTCCCCAACCCATGGCCAATGAGGACCAATAAAAAGAAGAGAACACCTTAAAAAGTGGCAAACCCTGCATGTAATGAAAGATTTTCTTTATGTGGAGACTTGTGTCCTAGAGACTCAAGGTGCTTGTTTCTCTCTCTCTCTCTCTCTCTCTCTCTCTCTCTCTCTCTCTCTCTCTCTCTCCACATACACACACACACAATTCTCTCTCATTCTCTCTCCCTCTTCCCCTCTCCACCCATCTCCCTCTGTCTCTCCCTCTCTCAATGTCCCCGTCCCTCTCTCTAATCCTAGCACATAGGAGGCTGAGGCAGAAATAGTGAGAGATCATGGCCAACCTTGTCTGAATACTGAGTTCTAGGCCTTCCAAAGCTACATAACAAGAACTTGTCTTGAGGCAAAAAGGGGAAGGGGTAGGGTAGAGCGCTAGCAACTGGCTGGAGGCGTCCGTGGATCCAGTTGTACTGAAGTCGATAAAAGGTGATAAGGGAGAAAACTGAGCGGACCAGACTCATCTGTAAAAGGCCATCTGTCCTGGCAACCAGAGAGCCCCGTTGTCAAACACAGTCAGAACTTCTTAAAGGCGTCAAATAAGTCACAGAAAGAACTTCTCAAACCTGAATGAGCAGGGCAGAGGTTATTAACTTTCTGACTCTCTCCATTTGTTTTTGTTGCTTTTAAACAACAGGCTCTTACATAGTCCACGTTGGCCTCAAACCCCATTCTCCAGCCTCCACCTGGAGCTCTAGAATTCCAGGCTTGCATCAGCATGCGCAGCCAGAGCTCACCGACATCAGCTAAGATGCTTCCCAGCGCCCTGTGTAGAATACTGGTCTCCTGACTATAGGTCCTACTGTTCCTCATTGGCCTTCATGATCTATCTGATCAGTAAGAAGTTTTCAGGTAACAAGAACAGATGAGAAAAAGTTACTCCAAATACACACTGCCTCAAGGGTTGACCCTGATGTCACCGATCCTGTTACAGCCGCTTCCCTCGGACTCCCCACTTACCCTTCACTCTGGCCTCCAGCAAAAAAAGTGGGAGACTGTTTCTGGATGAACATGCTTTATAGTTCCCAGGAGCCAATGACCGCTCTGGGAAAGCCTTGTCTCATTCTGAGAAGCTGCTGTTTCCTGCCCTGACCCCTGCTGCCTTCGGCCAGGATATGACATGTTGGAAAAAGAGACGCTGGCAAAGCACGTCCCGTATTTAGGAAATGAACATTGTGTGTTCGCTTTCCCCTCCAAACGCAGGAAGAGAGCCACAGGCTCTTCCCCAACTTGAAACAAGTGCTGTCATCTCCCACTGGGGATACCCTGCCTTTCCTCTCCTGAGAATAGCTACTGACGCCATCGGGGGAGGCTTTCCCACATGCCCCAGGCTGCTCAATTATAGTGTTCCTTTGAGAAGACTCCATCAGAGAATCATTTTTAAAAAGAAATAGGAGGGACCGGAAAACTCAATTATGATCGACACAGCCCCTCATGGTCCATTTCAAAGAGCTTTGTGGGTATGTGAGTAGCTGAAACCGGTGGGCCATTAAGGGAGAGCAGCCAGCACCAAGGAGCGGCTAAGATGCAAGGCCACGCCCACAGGAAGTGCTGCGTGCAGTTTAGGGCATCTCCAGCTGTGGAGAAGACACAGGAGGTCTCAGAAAGGGCACACTGCGGGGCCAAATGCGTCAGAAAAGCACTGGGGTCAAGCTGCACACCGAGCTAATTATACACTTTCCATGGCAGCAGGGTGATGATGGCTTCCGGGGTTTTCACTTGAAACATGGGCTGTAGCTTACATTGTGGTTAAATAAGTAGATTCTATCTAGAGGTTCCTCAGCAGGGTCTGAAGAACAGTTATCTATTACAAAGAGTGCGGGCAGGGAAATGAGTGCAGCCTCTCTCTGTGCCTTTACCCAGTCCAGATCGCGAAGCACCACCATAGCTATGCCTAGAGCAGTAGAGGGGAAGGGGGCTTAGCTGGAGCTTAGCCGGGATCACATTAAAGGGCCGCAAATACAAGATCCTTCGTCTGACTCTGTCGACAAGGGCCAAACTGGTTTTCACGTAAATGATTCCTGTCTCCAGCTAGAGATGTGAACCAGCATGCAGGAGCAGGTCCTGGGTTCTGGTACCAGCACCCAAAAGGCCATCATGGTGGCCCACACCTGTAATTCCAGCACAGGAAGTAAAAGCTTGAGAGTTAGACATTCAAGGTCATCCTCGGATTCATAACTAGTTGGAATCCAGCCTGAGCTACAGGAGACTCGGTTTCCAAAACAAAAATCCCCCTTATTCATCCAGAGTCTTTTGGCGTTTCTGTGAAGTGGGTCTCACTATGGGGTCCTGCCTAGCCTAGAACTTATTAAGTAGACCTGGCTGGCATTGAACCTGCCTCTTACCTCTGCCTCATTTGGAAAGTCTCAACATCTCTATCATTGTAGAACACAATCAAGCCCCTCACTTTCGTATCAACAACCTGTCTTTATCAGAGCAATGCATACTCTGCGGCTCTTGAACTTGATCAGTCAGAATTTAGTCCAACTGTTCTGGTTATAGCTCCTACAGAATAACCATAACGGAGTAGAATGGCCACAGTGTGTTCTTGGCTTTTTGAGATAAGAGGAAGAATGGCTGGGCATGGTGGCACAGGCCTGTCATCCCGACACCAGGAAAGACGAGCGTCGTAGTTTGCTCAAAGCTCAAGGTCAACCCAAGCTATAGAGTGAAACGTGGAAGCACTGAGTCCCATGCCCAGGACCTACATTAAACATTGCCGAGTGTGGTGTCAATGGTCGGCAGCCTAACCTGCATCACAAGCTCCATCTACTGCAACAACGACAACAACAACAAAGGCAGCCAGCCCATGAGGCACAACACTCAAAGCCATTTTCTTACCCCCACATACATGTACACGTACACACACACACCACACCACACCACACCACACACACACAAAGGGGTCAGGGGGCTTATTTTCCTCGTAGCTTTGAGGCTCTAGCTCATGACCTATTAGCTCCATTGCTTTGTGCATCAGGCCAGAGGTGTGGAGCGAACTGCTCATACCCTAGGAAAACAAAACACAGAGGAAGAAGAGGGAATTGGGTTTTATATGACAACCACCTTCAAGGGCATGCCACCAAACACCTAAGACAAAACATAGCCTGTTCATTAGGACCAACCCCTAAAACTTCCACCCCTTGGGACAGTGTCATGCTGGAGACCAAGCTTTTAACTCATGGGCTTTTAGGGACCACGTGCAAACTGCAGAAAGTCAGAATGAGCTATACAATGAAGCCCAAGCTAGCCTGGGCTACACAGAGCTGCAGGCCAGCCTTAGGTTACAATGTGAGACCCTACCTCAAAGAATCAAGAAGAGGGGTAGGGGGTAGGGAGAGGTGGAAGAATAAGAGATTCTAAAATCCTTAGGCATGTCTTTAATCCGAGCACTCAGGAGGCAGAAGCAAGTGGATGTCTGTGAGTCTGTGCCACATATCAAGTTCTAGGTCAGCCATGACTACACAAAGAGACACTACAACTACCATCACCACCACCACCATCTGTTTCTCTCTGTCTCTCTCTCTCTCTCCCTCTCTCTCTCTCTCTCTCTCTCTCTCTCTCTCACACACACACACACACACACTTTGCCCATACACATAAATGCATCCTGCTATTTAGTTTTCTGTCAACTTGACACAAGACAGTTTCAGCTGGGCAGAGGGACCTTCAACTGAGAAAACGCCTCCATTAGATCGCCCCGTAGGTTAACCTATGGGAACATTTTCTTGTTTAGTGATTAATATAGATGGTCCCAGCACACTGTTAGTGGGTGCCCTTCCTGCACAGGTACCTGGTCCTGGAATGTGTGAGAAAGAGAACTGGCAAATGGGGAAAGCCAGACCAGTAACCCTCGGTCCTCTGTGGCCGTTCCATCAGTTCCTGCCCTGACATTCCTGGGTAGCAGGGTACAAGATGACATGAACTCTCTCCTCCTCAAGCTGCTTTTGGGAATGGTGCTTCATTCCAGCGATAGAAACCCTGAGTAAGACACTCACACACACATGAGCGCACACACAAAATACAGGGCTGGAACACATCTGTAGTTGTGCATTCAGGAGGCAGAGGCAGGAGAATATCAAATTTGAAACCATTCTGTTTCATAGATTTGGTGGGGTGGGGTGGGGGTGAGGAAGAGAAGAAATGTTGCTATATTCTTAACAATGTTAGTGAGAACTTGACACTAAGTATCTCTTTGGAATATTCTGCCTGGTGGTAACAGAGAGTACTTAATCTGAAGACTTAAAACTGTTTTGAGGAGGGGGAGGGGCTGTGCATGGGAGCTCAATACCCTTAGGATGCAGAAGAGGGTGTCAGATCCCCCTGGAACTGAACACAGAGGCTGTTCTGAGCTGCCTAGGTGGATGCCACAGACCACATCCAGGCCCCCTGCAAGCGCAGTACATGCTCGTAACCACTCAGCCATCCCTGAAAACTGTCTGTGGTGTTTTTGTCTTGTTTTCTGAGATGAGGACCCACTGTGTGGCCCCAGAGGTGGCCCCTGCCTACCTCTGCTTCCACTGAGTCCGAAGATGTGAGCCACCGTGGCCAATCTTTGCTTTGTTTTCTGAGAGTAGATCTTAAACAACTCAGGCCAGCTTCAAACTCATTGTGTAGCAGAGGATAACCTTGAAATCCTGATCCTCCTGCCTCCACCTCTTAAGTGCTTGGATTACACGTGTGTGCCACCACATCAGCTTCTGGGGAATAAGGCAGCTGGGAGGAGAGATCTCAGCTATTACTGTCATAAAGGGATGGAATCCTTCAGGCTCCAAAACACACAGACAACTCTGAGCTGCAGTCGTTTCCATTTTTTTTTTCCAGATTGGCTTCTGATCTTTATTACTGTGCACACACATCCTTAAACGCCAATCTGTGTTCTTCTTTCCACTTAGCATCCCTGCCAGTACATAGCTCTCCATGTTGACAGTTCTCACCTCTGTCATTTTTAATAGCTATATAATAATCCCATTGTTTGCTCAGTCACTTCCCCGTTAGCACCTTGGACTGCTTCCAGTTTTTCACTGTTATAACTACAGTTGCCAGGACATCTGTGTACATTTTCCTCTTTGGATCTCACTCGTCTGGGGAAGTATTCACAAACAGGGAAGCAGTAAGTGAGGGGGCGTGAATGCCTGTCACATGTTACTGTATTTCTGTTCAAAAGAACCAATCACTTTGTGATCTGCCTTGTAAGACTAACAGACAGAGGCTTTGGCACAGCTCGGCAGTTTTCTTTGGTTGATGTTTGATTCGGTTTCTTTCAGCTCCACTACTGTGGATAGAGCACCTTCCGGAGGCCAGACATCATTCTTGGTTCCAGGTCTGAGATGATGTGAGATATGACCCCTGACCTCAGCAGATGATAATCTGTTGAAAGAGAAAGGCAAAGAGCAGATCATTCCAATTTGGCATGGAATGTACCAGAGATGTGTGCAGGACCCAAAGAAAAATGGAGAAAGTGCGCACCTCGGAAGTGCTGGGAAGATGATCTAGCAGCACTGGTACAGAGCTGAATCTGAATCTGAACAAAAAGTGTGGGCAGAGGAGGACCAGTGGCACAGGGGAGAATCCAGGATGCTTCAGGCGGTTAAATCCTGCTAAGCACAGAGGGAGTGCTAGGAGTGTAAATGGAAAGAGGCTGGCGGCCTCTACCAAGCTGTGGTGACTGACAAGTGCCTTTGTGGGGTTCACAGCCACCAACGGTGATTCAGCTGTGGCCTTGAGTTGGCTTTTCCATCTCTGTCAGCTGTGTGGAGGGTGACTTTCTTAATTAAGCACATAGCTAAAAGCCAGGAGATAAGTTAGAAGCATATTGGAGCAGCTGGGAGAGATTATCAGGATTGGATAGTGTTGATAGGATGGGCAGAAGGGATAAAGTGCCACCTGTGCTTCAGGTCAGGTTTGGTGGCGCACACTTGTCATCCAGGACTTGAGAGGTGGGGGCAGATAGAACAGAGCACAAAGTCTTCCTCAAGACACATGCCACACACCCACACCATACCCACACACAAGACGCACGCACAATACATACACAACACACATAGACACGCACATATACACACATACAACACACATGACATATACACATATGTGGGGCAGTGGACCATGCCAGGAAACTTGATAAGGTTGGGTAGGTTTGGAAACGCCAGCACCCACCTGAGGCGGGTAGGAGTTTCCCTCCTCCTGACCTGATTCTGGCCTAAAAAACCGTGACCACAGCTCCCCACATAAAGAACTAATGGTCACAGGAGCACAGAAACACAGAGGTCTCCATGCTAATGAGGAGTCTAGATTGGTCCTGAGGGTTTAGCCAATAAGCTTCCCTTCCTTCAAAAGGTATTTGACCTCTGGTCCACCGTGAAGAAGTTGTATACACCCCCTTTCCACAACGAACAGTGGATAAACAGAATGGTCAAGCATGGACTGTCTCTCTCATCAAGAACGGCTGCTATGGGGAGCATAGAGGAAGCCTTCATCTACAGAGCCACCCTAAGCTAAGCCGGAGGAACTCCCCCTGCCCCAGCCAGGCTCATCCTCACAGGCCCGCCCCTTGCCGACTCCGACTCCTCCTCCTTCCCCTCCCTCTTCCCCTCACCAGTTTTCCAGCTTCTGGATGTCCAGCAGTCAGGGAATCCCAGTTTCGGCCTTTGGCATTTCTCACTCGGGCCGAGGCCCCCCCCCACCCCAGAGTGATGCATCAGCTTCCGGCAGGCCCATCACCTGCGGGAGGTATAGGGTAAAATGCAGACTAGCATTCTGCATTTTGTCTGCCCAACTGAGTTCCCACACCCCTGCAGTGAGGCAGAATGCAGAACCACACATACTCACACACATCTAGACAACACACACATACACCACACACACATATACACACATACAACATACACACCAACACATTACACACATGCAAAAATACAACACACACACCTACACACCACATACATAGGTACCCATACTCACGTACAACAGACAACATACACACACACACACACACACACACACATATATATATATATATATATACATACAACACACACAGATATACACACTCACAAGCACCCGCACACACAGAATACTCTCATACAACACCTATACAACTCATACATACACACACACAGTACACACACATAGACACACATATTCACACACATATGCACACACACAACACATGCATACAACATACTAAGTCACCAAAACATATACATACATTCATATATACACACACATACCACACGTACATATAATATACACACTACACACACATTAACACATAGAACACACACAAATATACCACACATACACACACACACAAGCACACACACCTACACACCACACACAAACACATTCACATAGACATACAACACACACATAACAAACACACGTATACAAATATACTTCCGAAGCAAAATTGACTAATTGGGACTGGGGGTGTAACTCAGTAGAGTGCTTGTCCAGCATGCATGAAGGGCAGATTCTACCTGCAGCACAGAACATACTGGCCATGATACATGCCTGCAACCCTGGCAATGGGGAGGTGGAGGAAGAAGGATCAGCATTTTAAGGTCATCTCTGGTTATACAGTGAATGTGAGGACAGCCTGGGGTGCATGAGAGCCTGTCCCCTTGCCTTATTTTTAGTTAATTTAGTTCTTATTTTTAGCTAATCTCACTTAAGTCATACTTAGAGCTTATGTTCAGATGTGGTATCCATCTACTTACATTGTATTGGTCACACATCTAGACATGTAGTCAATAAAACATGAAAGGTACAGGAAGCATCTTCCTCCCATGGGGAGAGGTAAACAAGAGAAGCTCCTCTGCAGAGTGCCTGCCTGGCAGGCAGTTCCAAAATGAGCACAGCACCACCATCTGCCTTTAACCCCAGCACTTGGGAGGCAGAGGCAGGCAGATTTCTGAATTTGAGGCCAGCCTGGTCTACAGAGTGAGTTCCAGGACAGCCAGGGCTACACCGAGAAAGCCTGTCTTGAAAAAAACAAGTCCAAAAAAAAAAAAAAAAAGATTGATAAAATAGTGTGTGTGTGTGTGTGTGTGTGTGTGTGTGCAGGTTCCTGTGGAGTCCAGAAGAGGCTTTGCTCTTAACTGTGAAGCCATCTGTCCACCCCCAAGTTATGGTTTTTGTTGGTTTTGTTTTGTCTCATATGGTTCAGGTTGGTCTTGAACTGAGAATATAGCCAAGAGATACCACCAACACTTCATTTCATCCAATGCTGATGATCAAATCCAGGACCTGAATCCTGGGATTCTAGGCATGGACGACCACACCTGCACAACAACCTGTTTCAAATTCTATGCTGTAGAATTTGACTTAGGGTCGGTGGTATACAGCTGTAATTCCAGCACTCAGGAGGCTTCAACAGGAGAATAGCCAGGACAATAGTTGAGGGCAAGCATAGGCTATGGGGTCAACCCCAAAGAGCACAAAGCAAACCAAACGTGGCAGGATAGTTGTAAAGCAAGAGTGCACCATCATTATGGTGTGACAGTGTGTGTACATGTGTGCATCTTATTGTTTCTTTTGGGTAAACCTGAGCCCCACCCCCACCCCCACCAGGGCAATTCAACTGCCCCAGGCTCCTTAATATAATCAAGAGATGCCATTTAAGTGTACCTCCCTTCTTCCTCCTCCCCAGGAGTGCACACCTGCACAGAACACCTGGGATCCTGCCAGGGAAACACACACTTTATCACGAGTAGACAAGCATGCCCCATGGGCTGAGCTGCAGCCTATGAAGTTTGCCACGCCCCTTTTCCTGAGGTGCCAGAAAGACTGCAGCTCCAGGGACAGCCCTCCTCTGCCCATAAAGAGCCTCGTATCTCCTGGGACACAAGGAAACAATTAATTTTGCCTCCTGGCTTCCCAGGCTTAGTAATTATCTTGCAAGTTACACACAATAGTCACTGCTCCCGTTATATAACACCTGCTTGTCTTACACCTACAGAGGCATAATAGATCTTAAGCTTCCCCTGGACTACTAGACCCTTTAAATAGTTTCATTTATTGCATGTCTCCTAGGGGCAAGATAACATTGGATACTGGTTTCCTAGGGTAACTTTGTTAAACCTATTATTTTGTAGACAGGGTCTCAGTTTGTGGACCTTTTTCTTTAATACAAGAATTCATTTGCTTTTCTTAGGTGTTTGTGTAGGAGGAATTTTGGGTTGGTTGATTTTTCAGTCTATGTATTTTATTTCTTGAGAGAGGGTCTCTGGTAGCCCAGATTGGCCCCAGACTGGCCTCAGATGAAGAAGACCTTCAACTCCTGACCCTGCTGCCTCTACCTTTCACATGTTTATAAAGTGCAGGGTGGAGCACAGAGCCATATGTCTGCCAGGCAAACACTCTGCTGTAGCTGGTCTTTGCTGCTTTGTGGGTTTTTCTTTTTCCTACCGTTTATCCCCTTGGTCTCACCCCTCTAGACACTAGCTAGAAGAAAAAGAAGGATAGAGGGGTGAGGGGAATTAGGAAAATCCCTGAATCAAATTTCTTTCCTTTTGTTTCTTTTTTGACTGTGGCTACTAGCAAACCACAACTGAGCTCCCTAAATGACCCATGGGGCTCTAGCCCCACTTGTATACCCTCTGTAAAGTTCCAAGAATTCCCAATCTCACACAATCGCAGAAACTATCTACAGCGGGCAAAACCACGCCTCTGCTAGAGCACAAGGCAAATCATAGTCAGCTGCTGTGGACTGTCCGAAGCAGACCCACACCTCTACACCTGTTTTTAAAAAACAAGAGCTCACCAAAAAGAAGAAGGAGGAGGAGGAGGAGGAGGAGGAGGAGGAGGAGGAGGAGGAGGAGGAGGAGGAAGAAGAAGAAGAAGAAGAAGAAGAAGAAGAAGAAGAAGAAGAAGAAGAAGAAGAAGAAGAAGAAGAAGAAGGGTGGTGGTGGCGCACGCCTGTATTCCCAGCACTCTGGGAGGCAGGCGGATTTCTGAGTTTGAGGCCAGCCAGGTCTACAGAGTGAGTTCCAGGACAGCCAGAGCTATACAGAGAAACCCTGTCTCGAAAAAAACCAAATCCAAAAAAAAAAAAAAAAAAAACCTAAATAAAGAAATAAATAAATAAAACAAGAGCACATTCCTATAATATTTTTCGACCAACTAAACTGCATCCACAGTCCTATCTGTTTTGTTTGTTTGACTTTTTTAATGACTCCTGTAACCTGGCTGGTCTGGAACTTGCTATGTAGCCAAGAATGACCCTGAACTCTTGGTTCTCCTGCCTCCTGGGTGTATAGTAGAATACCATGGTCCTAAAATGTTCTTTGCCCATCTGAGTGTGTGTGGGGGTGGTATTTGGGTCACCTGCAGCTAAGGTTAGTGGCAGTTGTGAGACACCCAACATGGGCCCTGGGAACTGAACCCAGGTTCTCTGTAAGAGCAGCAAGGCTCTTAACTACTGATCTCTCCAAGCCCTTTTCCCCTGCTCTTTTGAAACAGGACCTCTCATAAATCCCAGGCTATACTCAAACTCACTAAGTAGTGGAGGGTGGCCTTGAACTTCAGATGCTCCTGTCTCCACCTCTCAAGTGCTGGAACCACAGATATGAACCACCACATCCTGTTCATGCACAGCTGGGTAGCAAGCCCTGGGCTTCATGCATGCTAGGATTAGCACTCTGCTAAGTCAACTTCATTCCCAGCCCTCTGTCCCATTCCCAGTTCCTTTGCTCCAGAAAAATAGCATCCTTAGCATGGGGAGGGGCGCTGCTGCCACTTAAACATGTGGACCAATCCCCAGAGGGAGGTGGAAAGACACCATCACTGTGACACCTGCTGTTTTCGATCTGGTCCTGCCCTCCTACACTTTTGCCCTGTGCTACACTTCAGATTTCTATTCTGTGTTGAACATACTTCCTTTTTCTCGCATAGAAAGACCACATTGTGGTAAAAAACAAACAAACAAACCATAACCATAAAATTGAAGGTGGGGTTGAAAAAAATAACAAAAATGTCAGAAATAGAGTTTTCCTCTGCTGTTTCCTTTTAGAGCCAATGGTGGGTTGACAGTCTTCAATGTGTTTCTTATAAGATGTCTCTGATTACTTTAATCCTGTTCCCTCTCCATCTGTCGAGTGTTTCGTGTGTTACCCAGGCTGGCATTTAACTACTGGGTTTAAATAATCCTCCTGCCTCATCCTCTGACTATAGTATGTGACTGTAGCAAGTAGCACTCTAAACACAGGGAGGAGGCTGGAGAGAAGGCTCAGTGGTTAAGAGCACTCACTGCTCTTACAGAAGACCTGAGTTCATATCCCACCACACACTCAATGGCTCACAGCCATCTCTAACTGTAGCCCCAGGGAACCTGATGTCCCCCTTCTGGCCTCACAAGCACAGCACTGTACACATATATGGTGACATGACATACATGTAGGCAAAATCACCCATTTACACACAAAAATAAAAGATGGCACTTTTTAAATACATAAAAATGTGAAGTTTCTTTTTACATTTATATTTGATTGTCCAGGAGGCATGGACATGCCAGGATGTGTGTGGAGGTCAGAGGTCAACTTGCACCTTGTGGGAGTTGGCTCTCTCCTTTTTCCACTTGGGTTCATGGGATCAAACTCAGGTCAATAGGCTTGGCAGCAAGCATGTTTACCCAATGAGCCATCACACGAATAACATACACGTGTATTTCAAATGTGTTGTTATTTTTCCTTCACAAAAATAATACATTGCAGATTGATATGCAATTTTTTCATTAAAAAAATATATGGCGTAGTCCTGGAAGTGTGGCTTGGTGGTATGGGGTAGCATGTTTGTTCAGCATGTATAAGAACCTGGGTTCGAGGGCTGGAGAGATAGCTCAGTGGTTAAGACTGCTCTTCCAGAGGTCCTGAGTTCAATTCCCAACAACCACCTGGTAGCTCACAACCATCTATAATAGGATCTGATGCCCTCTTCTGGTGTGTCTGAAGACAGCTACAATGTACACATATACATAAATCTTAAAAAAAAAAAAAAAAGGAACCTGGGTTCGATGCCAAACTGAGGAAAAAGTAGAGGGGGAGACATTGCTATAGGCAAGAGGTTTGGGGCTAACCTGAGCTACATAGTGAGACTCTGTCTCAAAAGCAAAGAAATGAAAAGTCTGTTTATTTAAGCCATTTCTAACAGGGCCCTTTTTATTAAGACAGTAGTCCAGGTTAGTCTTGAACTCTCAACAGTCTTCCTGAATCAGCCTCCCAGGAGCTGATGCTACAAGCGTGTGATCTCCCAGGATGCACTTCCATAGTACCTTCTATTCTGGACATTCTTCATATTTGGTTCTGTTGCTCATAACAGGGACTGGGTTATAATTCATTTGTTCAATCCTTTACTGAGAAACAATTACCATATTTTCAATTGATTTGTTATAACAACAGTTTCATGAATATCCTTTTTGTGTGGAAACTCTTTAAAGTATTTCTTTTTAAAAATGTACCTCTGTGGGGGCTGGAGAGATGGTTCAGTGGTTAAGAACACTGACTGCTCTTCCAGAGGTTCTGAGTTCAAATCTAAGCCACCACATGGTAGCTCACAACCATCTATAATGAGATCTGATGTCCTCTTCTGGTGTGTCTGACAACAGCTCCCATGTACTCATATAAATATAATAAAATCTTTAAAAAAATAAAAATAAATAAAAAATAAAACTAAAAATGTGCCTCTTTTATTTTATGTGTGTGTGTTGCCTGAAGGCAGATATGTACAGTGCATGCATCTTTCTCTCTTTCTCTCTCTGAGACAGACAGAGATGTCTGACGTCCAAGGAAGTCAGAAGACAATGCTGAATCCAAGCCTGTTAGGATTATATAGCAACACCTAGCTCAAAATAACACACACACACACACACCACAGAGAAAGAGAGAGAGGGAGAGACAGGGATACAGATAGATGATAGATAGATAGATAGATAGATAGATAGATAGATAGATAGATAGATAGTGTGTTCTAAAGTTTAAAGTTGATGTTTTTTCCTTTACTTACTCAGTAGAGAGTCAACAATTTCCTCTCCTGGGGACAGAACTAATGAGGAGGGAGCATGCTACAGCTACAGCCGAACTTTCGCATTTAAGCCATTAATCCAAAAGAAACCATGGATATTTTTAACCCCCGAATAAGTGTGTCTTTATGAGAGTTTCTGGATCTTACAACTATTCAGACAGTGTAATCCTTCAATCAGCTTTCTGTTAACGAAGAGAACAATCACTAACTGTTTGGACTAATCTGACCAGAAAAGGTTCCAGTAGTTTATAAGTGTGTTGGATTAAGCACATGATTAAAAACAAAATCCAAAGACTATCCTGATGAAAAGTTTTACAGGGCGTTCACATGATGGACAACTTCTGTTGGGTACCCAGATGCCAGGACATTCACCACCATAGTTCTCCCTTTAAGTCTGCATGTTTAGTATCTCAGGAGTGCCTTCCAAAGGGACTGGACGGGGTTGTTTCCTTCAATATTTTGTTTGTAAGAAATGAATCTAAACTCCTACGGTTAGGAAAATAGGTCAGCGGAGCTTTTAGGATGTGAAATACTATGTTTAGTGTGTGTGTGTGTGTGTGTGTGTGTGTGTGTGTGTGTGTGTGTGTGTGTGCATGCAGGTGCACATGTGCCTGTGGAGGCCAGAGGTGACAGTTGGTGCCCTAGTTTCATTTCTATTGCTGTGAGAAAATGAGAAAATAAAATATCCTGACAAAATGCGACTTAAAGGAGAAATTTATTCCCACCCGCTCCCACCCCGGTTTTAGTTTGGTTCCCAATTCCATGTTCAACTCCATCACAGCAGGAGGTCAAATTGGCAGGGATGCAAAATATCCAGTCACACCGTATTCACATGAAGAGCAGAGGGTCTGTGTACATGAAAGCTTACTGTCTAGTTTTCTCCAACCCCGAGTCTAGGAAACCCTAACTAAGACAATGAGGGACGGACTTACCTTTCTATATTCTCATGTAAAGTACCCATTCATAGCTTTGGTTCATATTTCTGTTGGCCTGCTTTTTTCCCTTTACTTACCAACATGTAGAAGTTCTAATATGTATACTAATTCCTTGTTATGTGTGTAGTAAATATTTGCTTCCATTCTATTGCCTTTGTGTTGTTGGTCCTTTAACAGGTTTACACATGTGCGTAATTCGTTCTGCTTTTTCTCCATATCCTCTCTTTTCTCCGGCCACTCTGCCTCCTCCCCAACTGTCCCTTCCCAGATTCATAGCTGTTGGTTTTATAGTGATCCGTTCAGTTTAACCAGGGCCATCTATGTGATCCTGAATTTGAGAGGAGTGAGGGGAGGACCTGGGAGGGGTTGGAGGGGAGAAGGAGGAGGGAGAAAATGCTGCGATTACACTTTAATTTGGAAAAAAAAAAGTTTCAAAAAAAAAAAAAGACTGGGTCAGTCTGGGCAACATAGTAGCATCTTCTCTCAAAATCCAAACTGGTAACAAAGTTGCTGAAAGGACAAATCGCATACTGTTATATTTAGATGAAGAGTCTCCAGGGATGAGGGAAGGGTAAGGAATTTAACAAATACAGAAGTTTATGTTTAGGAAGATGAAAAAGTTGTAAGAAAAGGTCTGGGAACGTGTCTCAGGGAACTCGCCTAGAATACACAAAGCCTGTGACTGATTTCCCAGCACCACGTAAAGCTGCGGCAGGGGAGTGCACACCTGTAATCACAGCACCCTGGAAGGAACACCGGAGGATCTCTAGTTCAGGGGCATCCTACATTCAAAAATTAAGTCAAAATAATGAATTTGAGAGAGGGCAAGCAGAGTACAGAGGTCAAGCAGGGTTTGGAGGGCAGAAATAAAAAGGGGAAATTAGGTAATTATTTTAATTTTTAAAAACAAATTATTAAATAAATAAATGTGTTCCCCTAAAAAGTCGAGGGCTAGAGAGATGGCTCAGCATGTAAGAACTCTTGCTGCTTTTCCAGAGGACCTGGGCTTGGTTGCCCTCTTCTGGAGTTCCTGAAGACAGAGTACTCATATACATAAAATAAATAAATAATTATATTTTTTTAAAATTTTCAGGTAGCGGGGCTGGAGAGATGGCTCAGCGGTTAAGAGCACTGTCTGCTCTTCCAGAGGTCCTGAGTTCAAGTCCCAGCAACCACATGGTGGCTCACAACCATCCATAATGAGATCTGACGCCCTCTTCTGGTGTCTGAAGACAGCTACAGTGTATTTACATATAATAAATAAATAAATAAATAATTTTTAAAAAAATTTCAGGTAGCTCAAGAGTATTTGACTACCACCTAGAAATGACAAGCCATGCCAACCACACTCTTCAAGATTCAAAGCTCATTTGTTCATGGATCCAAGGGAGATCTACTTCCTGCTTCCTCCCAAAGGACATATGGATTTCTCAAAATATTTCCTCCTCTGCCCTGGCACATCTACTAGTTCCAGATGTCTAGTCTTGGCTCAAAGTCATCTTTGTAGCTTGGCTTGTCTGAAAGTGACTCTGAAGCAGTTCTTACTGCTTGGGAAGGAGGAACTTAGTGAATCTGGTCAGTTTCAGGAACTTCCTGAAGCTATTGAGTTGTTTTCTTCCTGTCTTAAGGAACTTCCCTGAAGGATGAAGTATTTGAGACTTCCCTCACCCAACCATCTTGTCTGAAATATCCTGTTGCTTCACCTCCCTTTGTATATCCTAAATCTTAAGTTTTCCTTCAAAATGGAAGGCTTCAACTGGGAGGAAATTGCTACACAGCAGGCCAGAGGCTATCATCTGCTACCCTTCTGTATCACTCTATCTTTAGGACTCTCTCCAAATATGTTTTCTTTCAGGTCAGAGAGCCCCAGAAATCCTCTTGTCACCCTTCTGTCCAGTGCTGGGGTTACAGATTCACATGGCCACAGCTAGCTTTTATGTAGGTGCTAAGCACCTCTGCTCCTTGTGGGTGGGCAGAAAATGTTCTTTTTCTTTTGAGCTATGTTTCCAGCCCTCATTCAGTTATTGCCCATTTTTATTATAAGCATCCACACCTCAGTGCCACAGAGGATTGGCACTGAGATAAACATGGCAAAAGCACACTTCTTCTATGTCATATGTAAAGAACCATCAATAACACAACGCTAATTGTGTTGAGAAAAATCAAGCTTTAACACAAAGTTATTCTTTCTAAGAGTGCAGAGTAAAGGGACAGGTATCGGCTCAAAATCCTCCAGGATCAAGTTCTCAGCACAAAAGAGATTTAGCTGTCTCTAAGGGACAGAGGGCAGGGAACAAGAGGCAAAGACAGGGCTGGAGAGATGGCTCAATGGTTAAGAGCACCAACTGCTCTTCCAAAAGTCCTGAGTTCAATTCCCACCAACCACATGGTGGCACACAACCATTTATAATGGAATCTGATGCCCTCTTGTGGTGTGTCTGAGGCAGGCAGATCTCTGTAAGTTCTATGCTAAAATGGTTTACATATCAAGTTCCAAACCAACCAGGGATATTATAGCAAGTGAGACCTGATCTAAAGCAAAAAAACAAAGCCACAATTCCTAGAAAGGAGCCCAAGCAAAATCATTTATGCAGAAGGGGGGGGGGGGGTGGCTCAACAGTTAAGAGGCCTTGCTGCTCACTCATTAAGTCTGGAGTTTGTATCCCAGTAAGAGATAACTCCAGCGACCCATGCATGCACAGGCACATAACCTCCCTCCCTCCCCACAACACACAAACACCCGAGTAAATAAAATTAAATGTTAGTATGTAACCTAATTTTTTTTTTCAAATCACATACACAGATTCAAGGGGCCTACCATGGTGGCTCATGCTTGTAGTCCAAGAACTAGGGAGAGAAAAGCCAGAGAGTTTCTGCAAATGTGAGACCAGCATGGGCCACGCCCACAGAATCACTATCATACTGTCCAAGTCAGCAGCAGAAACTGTGTCCTCACCAACATGGAGGCTCATCAGCTCCCTGAATGCATTGCCTGTGAATGCAAATCCAGTCCATGGAGATAGCCTAAGGAACACGCACGTTCATTCCAGGGTTGCGGCACTGTGCATGTTTCGTTGGGAAAGATTCACCAGAGTATGTGAGAGGCAGTCTTCTTCCAAAGTTCGGAAATGTCCAACGGAAGAGGTTATTAGGTCAGGAACTTAGAAAATTCCACCGGGCCACCTCTCCCCCTGGAAGAAAAAGGGTCATAAAGAACAGAGGCACCCCTCCCCTCCAGAAGGGAGGGGCTAAATTACATTCCTAAGTCCACAGGGAGGAGGGATCCCTTCCCAGAGCCTACCATGGGCCACCTACCTCATTCCCTAGAGACCAATCAGTTTAAAAGTCACCCTGTTCTGTCAATCACATTGTGCCTAACGGTGGGGGTGGGGCTGCCCTGAGAACTGAATAAAGCCCTGCTCTGGACGGGCTTTGTGTGGTCATTCTCTCTCTCCGTGTGCAGGGAGACCCCAACATGTTGGAACAATAAATTCCTCTTGCTTTTTGCATTGATTCCTGACTCTGTTGTTCAACCATGAAGTCCCGGTAAGCTAAGGCTTGCACAACAGAGTCTTACACAACACTGCATTCCCCCATCAGCACAGTTCATCCGAGGAGCCGCTCTTTCCCATGGACCCTTATGTCCCTGTGAGATCCTAGGTGTCTGTACCACACTGCTGCAGCAGACAGCCTGCCAGCCTCAACTCTCCTCCTGGCTTGGCCCTACATGATGGTGGGGTTACCAGTGTGCTCTGCCACACCTGGCTTTTTTAAGTAGAGATTCACAGTTGCACAACAAGAGCTCTTAGCCACCGAACCATCTTCTCAGCCCCCAAGGCAGAGAGTGACCCTTGAGCCTTGTGGATTCACACTTAATTCATCTACCCTTCCCTCCTCTGCCCTTGAGGGTAACTCGTGACAACATAAAATGTAAAACAAAGGCTGCACACTTGCTTACCTAGACCTAGTGCTAGCTCATTGAAAGTGAATCTCTTGTGATTGCTCTGTGGTCCATGGAGAGCCAGCTGTCCCACAGTTAAACAACCAACAAAGACCCAGCAAGTTTCCTTCTCCCCAATATCTAAAAAGGCAGCACAGGAAAAAGACACACCCCTCATAACTGAGCCCCTGCCTAAGTTCTCATTGATCCTAAGGCTTCTTTAGCCTGCTGACCCCTACTAAGGCCTTAACAAAGCCCCAGTGACATTGGCAAGGCCCTCCAAGCTCCCAAGGGGCTTTTCCAAGGTCTTTCCCCAGGCCACAGCTGTCGCAAGCTGACAGCACCATCTTTAAAACCTACCTGGCCCAAGATAAACCCATACAAACCTCCCCTCTGAAATAAACATCCCGCACATGAAAGGGAAGGCTCCAGGACCAAGGCCAATCTGGCCTCTCCAGAAACCTTGGTCTTTCTGTGTTTACTCTCTTGCTTCTTCCTAATTGTGTTTATTTCTTACTTATCAATTTTCTGACCAATGCACCGAATGCTGGACCGCTGGACCGTTGTCAGGGTGCCCAGGGAGCTAATTACACCCCTCCTCAGAGCTCTAAACAAAGCCAGACAAGACAGAGGAATGGAAGGAGACGCCAGATCGCTGTTTATTCCTGACAGAGCTTGATTGCTAAGTGTAGTTTAATGTGAGAAGCAGAAGGGTTTCCCAACTCAGTGGTCTGAAGCTTTATTGGGAAAGAGCCCCAAATCTGCCAATTAAGCCTCAGCCCAAGGGCAGAGTCCAGAAAGGGGGCCAGGGAAAGCCGGGCTTATACAAACACAACACAACACAACTCTCTACCTAGAAGGATGGTCTTTTGGTTTGTCCTGATTTGTTTTGTTCTTGAGAAAACAAGGTCTCCTCTCCCACAGCCGGCCTTCAACTTCTGATCCTCCTGCCGCCACCTCCTGAGTGCTAAGATCACAGCTCTGAGCAGCCGCTACACTGAGGGTCTAGGGAATCAAACCCAGGGCTGGGCAAGTACTCAAGTGACCGAACTACAGCCCAGTTTTTTGGTTCGTTTTCCCTTTTTTATTGTTAGGTTGGCTGTGTGGATGTGTATGCATAGGAACCAGTGTGCCACAGCCTGGGGGTGGGGAGGGGGAGGGGAGAGGTGTGGATCAGAGGACAGCTTTGTGCAGTGGGAGCATTCCTTCAACCTCTTCCTGGCCTCTGGGGACAGAGCTCAGGTTGTAAGCGCTCTACCCACTGAGCCATTCACTTGGCCTTGGGTTGTTGTTTGGAAGAACTGCACCCTGCTCCGTTCCTGGGGCCCCGCCTAGAATTCCATAAAGCCTGGGCTGATTGCTCTATTTGTAGATGAAAAACAGTTTTGTTTCATTTTTAAAAAATGTCCCAAGTCCCTCTAAGAAGATCAAATGCAGGGCCTGGTGCTTTCTAAATAAGCACTCTACCACTGAGGTATACCCTGCCCCCCCCCCCACACACACACACACAAAGCGTTTTACTTAGATACGTTTGTATTGTTCTGGTAGTAAAATCTCTTAACTAGCCAGGCAAGGCTGCACAGACATGTAATCCCAGGAAAGAGGAAACCAGACAGGAGAAGGAAAACAGAGAAAAGAGAAGTTGGCTTGAGGATGCCACAGTGAGATTCTCTCAATCATTTATCATCAATGATCCCTTAACTCATCAATTAATTAAAAGAGAACTTCCCGAGTGATTATGGAGTGGCCAGCTGACATACCACTTGGAGGCATCATCAGATGTGCTGCTGGAAGCCTGGCTGTTACTAGGTAGTCAGTGAACTTATAGTAATCCTCTTGCCCCAGCCTCCTGAGTTCTGAGGTTATAGGTGTGTGCTACCCTACCCAACTTGAACATTTAAAGAAGGAAAGAGAATATGAAAAAGAAGACAACTTCCATTATACTATTATTTGCATTTCCTTGCTTGTCTTCAAAAACTGTGTAGCAAATCCATCCCTCTCCCGGCTCCCCACTCCCCACCCCCCTGCTCCCGTTGCCCACCGTTTCTTCCCTTCTCAAGCTTCCTGTACGTTCCCGTTCCCTTTTAACCATCGTCCCCTCTGTGTGTTGGGAAGAGCCTTTTGGCCTCCTCTCCCTCTCCTCTCTGCCAGAGCCCCGGCTTGATTCAACAAAGGCGCTCTAGTGAACACGCGGTACAAAGCTCGCATTCTTCCTTGTAGACAAGAAGAGAGGTGTTGGCAGTGCATCGTTTAAATGCGTGTATCCTCTGCCCCGCAGGCATAAAATAAAATTCCAAGTAGGCCAGAACTCAGCGGGAAAGAAAAGGCAACGTCAAGGGTCACTTAGGAATGGGATCTAGGTAGACTCAAATTTGTTGTGACGTTGGTGGAGAGAAATTAGAACCGTGAATCTTGAACCGAGATTCCTAATGGAGGCCAGGTCCCATCTGCAGGTCAGGAGCTGGGAAGGGCTCTCCAGAGATGCTGTGTATGGGACAGGATGAAGAGTGTGTAAAAACGAAGCACGGATTCACAGCAAGCATGAACCCACTGACAGCGACAGGGTCTGAGAGGGACAATGAGAGACAGGACCAGAGTCACCCAATCAACCTCCCAATACAGAGCAGAGGAGTCAGTTGTATGAACAGCTCCTGGCTCTTGACACTTTCCATTCACATTTAAGAGTATCACCAGCCCTCCTCATCTGTAAACCCCATGTGTGGGTTCAGTCAATGCTGGGGAAACATTTGAGAAATATTTGCATCTGAACAATATGGATTTTTATTCTTGTTATCTCCCAATCAGTATAGGATAATTGTTTGCATATCATTTATATCAGGGTGGGTATTGTAAGCATCCTATAGATTTATCGTGCTTTCAGTGATATGTGTATGTGTGTGGGTGGAGTGTGTGTGTGTGTACATGCAGATACTACATGGTCCAGAAGAGGGGGGGGTATCAGATTCTGTGGAGCTGGACTTGTAGACAGTTGTGAGATGCTTGAAGTTTGTGCTGAGAGCTGAACCCTATCCTCTAGAGTAGCATGCGCGTTTAACCACTGAACCACCTCTCCAGCCCATTAGGTTCACATAAAGCCTAGAGAAGGGCATGCGTAAGTTCAAGACAAATGCTGTACCAATTTACAGGAGAGCTGTGAACATCTAGGGATTTGATTCCAAAGGAGATCCTGGAAAGAATCCACTGGAATACCAAGGACTGTACGTGTAAGCATTCTTACACATTAGTCTCTGCCGGGGTGACTGACACATTACCACCAACAGCCTTGCATACAGTCAGTATCTCACAATTTTTTTAGAATTTTTTAAAAAGATTTATGTATTTATTATATGTGAGTATACTATAGCTGTCTTCAGACACCAGACGAGGGCATCAGATCCCGTTACAGATGGTTGTGAGCCACCATGTGGATGCTGGGATCTGAACTCAGGACCTTCGGAAGAACAGTCAGTGCTCTTAACTGCTGAGCCATCTCTCCAGCCCAGTATCTCACAATTCTGGTGATGCACATCCCACGTGGGACTGACTGATGAGGTGGCTCAGCATGCTAATATGCCTGCTCAAGTTTGACCTCTAGCACCCATGTGGCAGAAGTAGAGAACCAGCTCCTGCAGGCTGTCCTCTGACCTCCACACAGGAGCTATGGTATGTGAGCTTGCATATATACATGCATGCATACATAAATACACGGGTTTCATCGAGATGGAGTTCCTTTGTAGATGTTGTGGGGGGGAAATCTACCTAGATGTTATGGGGGATAATCTACTTCCCCGAATTCCTGCTTCTATGGCCTTATAACCTCTTTACTTCTCCAGAACTTGCAAGGAAGGGTCAGTCCCCGTGCCACTACTGTCCTGTTTGGTCCACATTTCAGGATGATGTAATTTCAGTAGAACCATCTGAAGCCGACTCCTTACTATAAGGTCAGCAAATTAACAAATTTAATTCTCTGCAGCCTTAATTCTCCTTTGTCACAGGACACAACATACTTGTGAATTCCAGGTTTTAAGATGTGTCTGTTTGTTATTTTTCTTGTCAGGTTGACTAAAATACCTAGCAGGAGCTGTTTTACGTAGGAGGGGTTTATTCTGTTCAGCGGATGAGTTAAGGCAACTGGAACAGACTGATCCATCAAGGCAGCACCTGGGAATCAGGAATAGCCTGCAAAGTGGGGCAAGGGCTAGCCTATAACCTTCAAGGCTCACCCCCAAAGCCCTGTTTGGGACAGAGAGGCCTAGTGTCCCAAAAGATCTGCAACCTTGTCACATTAGGGATCAAATATTCAAACTCGCTCAACACGTGAGCCTACAGAGGGGCATTCCAAACCCACACCACAACAGATGCTGCCTCTCCCTTCAGAGAGGGATTTTTTTCTTCCTACCGTTTAGCCATAAATGCTATGGAGACCGAGGAACAGAGAGAGGAATGGGCTGTTCTCCCTCAGTCATGGCTTCCTCTGAAAAATAGAAAGTTGCCCTGAGTTGGGTTTTGTGGTTTTCTGTTATGATGTGTTGTGTTGTTGTGTGGTGTGACCGGGTCCAGGCTGCTCTTGAACTCTTGATCCTTCAGACTCAACTTCCTTGACTCCGTGCTAACATATTTGGCTGCTCTTGGATTTTGAGGATTCATTTGATTAAAGGCCATGGGATAATCCTTAGCATCCTCCCCTTCTAGAGCCCAACATCAATCTCATCTACAAAGACCCTTTTACTACTTAATGTAACCTGTTCACAGACTATCTCTGTGGATTCTCTGGTATCTCTGGTAGCCATCAACCTGTCTGCATGTCATTTTTTTTTTGGGGGGGGGGGGTTTGAGACAGGGTTTCTCTGTGTAGCCCTGGCTGTCCTAGAACTTACTCCGGAGACCAGGCTGGCCTCGAACTCAGAAATCCACCTGCCTCAGCCTCCCAAGTGCTGGGATTAAAGGCATACATCACCACTGCCCATTACTAATCATTATCAAGACTTTATTGATGGGTATGATTGTTATAATTCAGTCAGAAAGCAGAAATTAGGAATCACTGTGAGGGCTGGAGAGAGGGCTCAGCGGTTAAGAGCACTGAATGCTCTTCCAGAGTTCCTGAGTCCAATTGTGAGCAACCATGTTGTGGCTCACAACTATCTGTGGTGGGATCTGATGCCCTCTTCTGGTGTGTCTGAAGACAGCTACAGTGTACTCATATACATAAAATAAATAATATTAAAAAAAAATTCACTGTAAGACAGACCAAACTTGAGCTACCTAGCAAGACTCTAAGACTTTACCTTAAAAAAAAAAATCTTAGAATGGGCTGGAGATGTGTCTGGGCAGCTTGCCACCAAGCCTGGTGACCTGAATTCCTTCCATATGGTGGAAATAAAAAAACCAGCTCCCATACACGGTCCTCAGACCTCCATACTGGTTTCCTCTCTCTCTCTCTCTCTCTCTCTCTCTCTCTCTCTCTCACACACACACACACACACACACACACACACACACACACACACGCGCGCGCGCATGCGCGCTGCGCGCGCGCTTTTTTTTTTTTAAATCAAAACAAGGGCCGGAGGGATAATTCATCAGTTAAGAGCATCTGCTGTTCTTCCAGAGGACCCAGATTCAGTACCCAGCATCCATAGGGCAGCTTCCTGCCACCTCTAACTCCAGTTCCAGGGGATTTGATGCCCTCTTGTGGCTTCCTCACGCGCTTCATGCAAGTAGTGAGTAGACATAAGCAGGCAAAACGCCCATTCACATAAAATAACAAAAACAATAGAAACTTACTAAATAAATAAATAAAATAAATCAGCCGGGTGGTGGTGGTGCACACCTTTATTCCCAGCACTTGGGAAGCAGAGGCAGGTAGATCTCTGAGTTAGAGGCTAGCCTGGTTTACTGAGCGAGTTCCAGCATAGCCAGGGCTACACAGAGGAAACCCTGTCTTGAAAAACAAAAACAAAAAAATAAATGAATAAATACGTACTATCAAAACATAAACCAGCAGGGGCTGGAGAGATAGCTCAGCAGTTAGGAGCACGTGTGTGTCTTCCAGAGGTCCCGAGTTCAGTTTTCAGTAATGATACTGGGCTGGTCAGAATTGCTTGTAAGTCCAGCTTCAGGGGCTCTGACGCCTTCTCTGACCTACGTGAACATCCAGATACAGGTGGCAGACACACAGAGAGATATCCACATAAATAATACAATAAAATTTCATCCAAAAAATACACACAAATAACTCACAAAGTTCTCTATTAGTTCCCTAGACAGGGAATGTTTACCTGTGTGCATTTTTTCTTGTTTTGAAACCTGCTTTCTAATATAACTCAGGACCACCAGCTTTCTCATATAACTCACATTCCCACCACCATGTGCTGGGTCCTTCCACATCAATCAAGAAAATACACCACAGGCTTGCCTGCGGGCCTTAGCAGCTACGTGGCCTTGATCTGGGCCCGCTCTGCCTTGGACGAAGGCAATGTTTGAGAAACACCAACAGCGATGTGGACTTAAAACTCAAAAGGGGCGAGTGAGTCTTCCTTGAGAAACCCACACCTGGGTTCTTGGTGGCATTTTCCTTTCTACCTGCGCAGTCTCTTTGCACTCAACCTAGGGCTTCAATTCCACATTAAACTCTCACAACAATCTCCACCTCTGCTCTACAAACCTTAGAAGATACAAAGAACTTCCACATCCAAACTTCCGTGAGCTAACATACTTCTCCTTCATCCTTTGAGAAGGGATTTCCTAAGCCCCCCGGTTACAGTAGCTTTGCTTCCTACCCCACCCCCACCCCCCTACTCCCCACCCCCCATCCCCCACCCCCACCCCCACCCCCGCCAACCGTTTCCTCCCTCTTACAGCAACCTTGTGAAGGGATATTACTCAATCTGCTTCAGAAGAAACTGAGGCACAGACAGAGGTGTGTTCTGTAGTCATGTGAACCTAGCAAGGCACACAGAATTCAGAGGACAACCTTTAAGAGTTCTCTCCCTCCCCGATGAGGGTTCCAGGGATTGACCTCAGGTTGTTGGCTTTAGCAGCAAGCACTTTTAACAACTGGCCTATCTCACCTGTCCTGTTTTTTATTTCATTTAATTTTGGTTTTCTTTGTTGGGGTATTTTGTGTGTGTGGTTTGTCATTTGTTTAATTTATTACCGTTTGGCATTCAGACAGCTCCCCTCCCCCACACCATGAGGCAGAGTCTTGTCTATCCAGTGTAAAGGGTGGACCCTCTGCAATGCATTCTCAGTGAACTATGGTGACTTGGGCAGCCTGCCCATCATAGCTAATGCTCACCTAGCATGCATGAAGCCATGGCATGGTAATCTGGGCACACCTTTAGTTTTGGTACTTAGAAGGTGGAGGCAGGGGCATCCAAAACTAAAGGTCGTCCTTGGCTACACAGTGACTTCAAGGCTGGCCTGGACTGCAGGAGACCTTGTCTCAACAGCAAAAAGAAATTATAGAAGATATCAGGGTATCATCTTTCAATAAAATGGCAGGGCATTGCTGGCCAGAAATATTTAATCACCATAAGGTCTTTCAGTTTGGCAGCGTGAAAGGATAAATGTGGGATCAAGTGTCACATGGAGACAGTTGGCCTTGTTCTCCCCCAGATTACTTATAAGAGTGACAGGTCACCCTCTGCGCCACACAGGAGTCAGCGAGACCTGAAGTTGCCCTTGCTTAGCAGCTCTTGGTGGCCTTGAGCCACAGCTCGGAAACCATTTCCTCACCAATATGACTGCTTTCCAGAGCCTTCATCAGGGTTAGAATGTGAATCAGCCACTTAGCTGCCCGCACACGGCGCCCCACAGATAGCAGCGTTGTTACCGTTTAGCTGGAGAAAACAGATCTCTGTGCAGCAGATTGGAGGCTTCAGCTACTTTCCCCTCTGTGCAGATCATATGAAAGAAAGGCAGCCCAGGAACTCCAGGAAAGGACCAGTCAAACCCTAATAGCTGAAGCTGGGCATGGTGACACAAGCCTGTGAAACTTGCTGATGCAGGAGGATCGCCAAGAGTTATGGGCTGCATAGTAAGTAGCAGGCTGACTGGTACTACACAGCAAGACTGCATTTTAAAAAGAAAGAAAAGGAAGAAAGGAAGAGAGAGAGAAAGAGAAGAGAAAGAAAGAAAGAAAGGCAGCACACACACACACACACACACACACACACACAAGAAGACAGAAAGAATTAAAATTACCCCTCCGGAAAAAAAATCCTTTGGCAGAAGTGTAGAAGTCCACAACTGAACAGTCAGTAGTGTTTGAATTCTTGCATGTCATTTTGATAAAATCAAGGCAAAGAATGAGGGGACATAATTAATTAAAAAGATATTTCAGGTAACATCTGTCCTCTCCTATGTGGAGAGAAAGGCTAAAGGTCACGGCTTTAATGGACTTGAAATTTGTAGATGTACTGAGAGGCTTCTGATTACTTATCCATGCCATGTTTGAAAGGAACTTTAGAGTCCCAACTTATATTTTTAAAAGACTCATTTATTTATTTTACACATATGGGTATTTTTTCCTGCATGCATATCTGTGTACCATGCTTGTGTCTTGGGCCAGGGAGGCCAGAATTGGAACTGGAGTTATAGATAGCTGTGATCTGCTGTGTGGGTGCTGGGAATGGAACCTGGGTCTTCTGGAAGAGCAGCCAATGCTCTAACTGCTGAGCTATCTCTCCAGCCCCCAAGTAAGTTTTAAGGAAGAAAAAAAAGAAAAAAAAATGGACATTTAGTTCATTAGCACATTTAGTTCACAAGAGATCTATGCTCTGGAATTAAGATTTATTTTAAAATTAAATTGAATGTATTATCTGTGTGTGTGTGTGTGTGTGTGTGTGTGTGTGATATGTGATGTGTGAATAAGTCCAGACATGTGGGTGCCAGGGTACAAGTAAGGAAGGCAGAGCCAGCCCAGGGATCAAGTCCAGGCTGTCAGGCTTGTGACAAGCAGTTTCGCCTGATGAGCCATTTCCCTGACCCTGAACTTACAGTTTCTTACAGGTTAGGCTACAGTAGAGCAAAATCCTCCCTTATTCAGGGCCAACGTACTCTCTGTGTCGTTTTAGGAGGTGTGCTGTGGAACTGAACTGTTTTATATTTTTGGAGAGGAGGGCCTAACACTGTAGCCCCAGGGTCCCTGGGACTCACTATGTCACCCACAGTCACCTGACCTTAAATTCCCAACCGTCTTTCTGCCTCAGCCTCCCTAGAACCAAGATCACAGAATAATCCAGAACCCGAGCCTGGTGGTATTTCTATAATCCATGTAAACAGTGAATGACTCCTAATGTAAAATGTGAAAGTCTTGCCTAACCTTCAATGATGAATTTATTATGAAAATAATAAATTAGAAATATGTCATATATGAATTCATGCTATAAGTTATAGAAGGATGTATGTTTGCGGTGTTATTTACAGTAAAGGATATCTTCATTAGACTTCAATGTATTTTCATTAGACAAGCACATGTAACAAAAAGTCCTTTCCTAGGAGATGCCTGCAGGGAGTTCGCCTGACAGTCCTGTAATGCTGATCCTCCTTTCCCGCTCCATTCTTCACCTGCTGCTTTTTTGAAGTGCAAAGAGTACCATCTTCTCAATGGCCCAGCTCTGAGGTCAACAGACAGCAGCAGACTTCAAATTACCCCATCAAGAGATCTTTAAATAGCCACTGTATAACAGTACTTCAGCAGAGGTGTCCTCAGGGAAAAGAAAATCCGTGACACCTTGTGAGGTGTATTCTCACGGTCTGCCCCTCATCTGCCACCTTTATCTCCAGGGTGCTCCACTCCCACAGATCCACCTCTGCGGAACCACCAGAGAGGCGGCATCTGTCCACCAGCTCCAACTCCGTCAAGGACTTTTCTATCAGTTAAGGTTTGCATTTGGCCGCCAGTAACAGAGCCCAGAAACAGTAGTTGCTTAAGCCAGATAAAAGTTTATTTTTTTTCTTTTGTGTAAAAGAATTCTGGAGATAAGAGATGCGGGGCCAGTCGGGCCTCGCCTATATAGTTCCTGTATCTCTCCCATTCCACAATGGACCCTCTATCCTTACAGACAAAGAGGACTCCTCAGGTTGCTTCCGCCTTCTCCATCTTGTGGACAGCCAACAGGAGACAGATGGGCCAAAGGCAAACTTTTCACATGACCTCAGGGCTTAACCAGTCCAGCAGCCCCGAGAGCAGCCCCTAAGAAAGCATAAATACAAACAAAAATGTTTTCACTTCATCTAATTATTTGGATATGTGTTTGGGTGCATGGTGTGTGTGTGTGTGTGTAGATCAGAGGAAAACCTGCAGGACTCAGTACTCCCTTTTACCTTGTAGACCCTGAGAATTGAATCCAGGCCATCCTCTACTTACTGAGCCATCTCACCTGTCCCAAAACATAATTTTGTGGCAGCCACAGAGGAAGACAATTTACTATGCACAAAACTTCACTAAACATCAACAGTGTAACCCAGCTTATAATTTCAGAATTCTCAAGTAGATATAGAAAAGAGTACGCTTTCAAGCTGCCTGTCTACATCCAGAGTCCCAGGCCACCCTAAGCTGGCCACCCTGTCCCAGAACAACAAACTACAAAACTGGGAGTGTTGCACATACCTGTTACCCTGACACTTTCGGGTGGGGGGGAGCAGGAGGATCAGGAGTTCATGGTCATCCTTGGCTACATTGTGAGTTTAAGGACAGCCTGGTCTGAATGAGAACCAAAGAAAGAAAGAAAGAAAGAAAGAAAGAAAGAAAGAAAGAAAGAAAGAAAGAAAGAAAGAAAGAAAAGAAAGAAAGAAAGAAAGAAAGAAAGAAAGAAAGGAGGGAGGGAGGGAGGGAGGGAGGGAGGGAGGGAGGGAGGGAGGGAGGGAGGGAGGGAGGGAGGGAGGGAGGAGGGAAAGAAAGCCAACAGTATAAGACCCTGCTCATAAATAAATAAAATAGGTGATAGATGATAGATAAATAGATAGATAGATAGATAGATAGATAGATAAGCAAACACAGTATACCGATACCGATACTGGAAACTATAGAGTGTAGTTTGAAACTCTTACAAGGGCACTTTGTTTTTTACAATGGTATAGCTAGGGGCTGGGTGTAAGGTGACTGGTACTGAGTGCTTCTTTAGTGTGTGCAAGTCGCAGAGTCTGGCCTCCAGCAAGTGTGGGGGAAGGGAGCTTGGGGGAGTAATAAGAATGAAGAAAAATATCTACATAGTTGGCTCACTATAGCATATGAAATTCCTGGAATTAAATATTTCACCCATTGGATTAAGAGATTACAGTTCCAGTAAAATGTACCATATTACACCAAGAAGCAGGGAGGAGTACAGTAAGAAGCAACTTTATTTTCCTTCTCAGTACTTTCAGGCTGTGCACATCAACTACAAAAGGTACTTGTATCCTTCCTGCCCAACGCTGGTTGTTACAGCAGGCCCGGCTTAGATTCTGCCGTCAAAAGTGTGGCTTGCCCATCAGTTGCTTTGTGGTGGATCATTAAGAATATCCTCAAATCCAATGGTCTCATCATTCTCCCTCAAAATATCCAGTGAGAGGTTTCAGCTCAGAAGAAATGAAAGAGACAGAACCGCCAGGCAGTGGTGGCACATGCCTGTAATCCCAGCACTCTGAGAGGCAGAGGCAGGTGGATTTCTGAGTTCAAGGCCAGCCTGGTCTACAGAGTGAGTTCCAGGACAGCCAGAGCTATGCAGAGAAACCCTGTCTCAAAAAAAACCAAATCCAAAAAAAAAAAAAAAAGAAAGAAAAGAAAAGAAAGACACAGAACCTGCCACACTGCCCTGAACTCTTATCTGTAACTTTGAGGGAGCAAACAGACCCTGGAGGTTCCTCAGTGCGGGGAAGCCCATGCTCTTCTGGTTGAACTGAAAAAAATTTTTTTCTGATAATTCAAAAGGGTGACTGGGCAAAAGTTCATTTTTCATACAAGAAATTCCTTTTTTGGAGAAGATCATGACTCTGAAAAGGCATACTCACTGAGAGCCCTCTAACTGGAATACTATCCTTCAGCCCGACCCAAGGCCTCTGGCATTCATCTTGGAAACCGAAGTGACTTTTGATATGTTCAAACTTGAGGTAAACCCACAAAACTTTACTTTGCCATGTGTGTGTGTGTGTGTGCGCGCACACCAGGCTTCTTCCTCAATCTCCACCTTTTTTTTAGTATATATTTTTATATTTTTAAGTTGTATTTATTACTACTTTGTGTGCATGTACCCCCATGTGTGAAGGTGCCCCCAGCACTCCCGTAGAGGTCAAAGGGAACTCTGTAGAGTGTGTCCTCTCCTTCTACCTTCCCGTGGGTTCCCAGGACTGAACTCAAGCTTACTCAGCAAGCATCTTTACCTACTGAGCCATCTGGCCAGCCCTCCATCTCTGTGAACTCTGCTAGGCTGGTGGGCCGGAAAACTCTAGAGATCCCCTTGCTTCTGCGTGGGAACCGCAGGCACCTGCCGTGGGAGCCCAGCTTTTCGCTTGAGTCCTGAGAATCCAAACTCAAGGGTTCACACTTAGTGGACAAGCATCTTACCCACTGAGTCATTTTCTGCACTCTTATTTTTGAAACAGGATCTCAAGTGGGCCCCACTGACCTTGAACTTTTGATCCTCCTGCCTTCACCTCCCAAGTATCAAGATCGTGGCTGTATAAGCTATGGCTTCAAAGACAATTTAGAGGACGGAGGTTGGTGCAGAAGCTGCCAGGTGGCTGGCTATCGGATCCGGGTGCTAATGTGTGGCTGGCAAGTAGGCTCCTAGAGGGATGCTGTGCAGTCTTTGAAGGGGAGGAAGAAGTACAGGCGTAGGCCATCTCTACAGACAGAGTTATGGCGCAGGTATCTCAGACAATGCCGCTGCAGGGCAGGGGCTACAGCTTAGCTGGCAGAGTGCACGCGGGGTGTACACAAGGCCCTGGCTTGCTGCCCTGTGCCTCATAAAGGTGTATGGTGGAGCACAGCTGCCTTCCGTCCCAGTGCTAAGAGGCAGAAGCAGGGGGATCCCAAGGGCTCTCTAGCCAACCATTCCAGTTAGGGTCCTCCAGAGTGGGAGGCCATGGTTTAAAAATACACGTGTGAACAATAAAGAGATTGATATCTAACAAGGCACACACACACATACACACACACAGAGAGAGAGAGAGAGAGAGAAAGAGAAACTTCCTTCTCATGGTTAGAAAGTGTATCGTATCCTACAGTAACAATATAACAAAATACTGAATACAAACCTGTTATTTTATGCAGGTCTTTTACTTAGCTAAGATCTAAGGAGCACCAGGCATGGCGGTGCATGCCTTTATTCCCAACACTAGGGTTACAGAGACAAGTGGATCTCTGTGAGTTCACAGACAGCTCGGGCCCCAGCAAGTTTCCAGACAGTCAGGGCTACATAGTGAGGCCCGTCTCAAAATTAATAATAATTATTATTATGATTATGCCAAGACCCAGCTGGGAGTGCGGGGTAGCACATGCCCATAGTCTTTAGTAGCAGAAGGGTCAAGAGGTTTTGGCCAGCCTGATCTACATACAATTTTTGTTTCAGGAAGTAAAAAAAAAAAAAGGCAAAAAAGGCAGGTGACTTTGTCACTGTGGGCACAGAAGAGAAGTGCATTGTTGTCAAGACTCCATGGAAGGCCCCCAGGGGACAGCCCCATTCTCCTCTAGATAACCAACCAGCACTCCGCCTTTGTGCACCCTCTTTCCCACGGCCCACGACGACACAGGCAGGGACATCAGGAGAAAGCTCAGCGTTTCTCAGGTGTGTGGAGGCAGACTGGGCCCCAGCCCTGGCATCCAGCTAGGGATCGGCAGGAGATAAGCCGCCACTTCCTCCGGCTCACTTTCCATCAGCACCACTCTTTTGAGTGAAGATCGGTTTTATTTTGTCTTGGCTTGGAAAGCGGAGGCAAGGCGGTGGGGGGGGGGGGGGTGCGGAGGGGGAGCGATGGGGGGGGGGGTGGCAGGGCAGTGGAGGGGGAAGGCAATGAGGGGGAGGCAGGGCGGTGGGGGACGGAAGCAGTGCGGTGGGGGTAGGGGCAGCAGAAAATGGTAACAGGTGATAAGATGCAGGAGTTATTTCAAGGCTGGGCCCAGTTATTATTTTCAAGAACTATGAAAGATAAGACTTAACTTTTCTCTCTCTCTCTCTGTCTCCCTCTCCTCTTTTTCCTTTTTGAGAGAGATCTTAAGTTCACCAGGTAGTGAGGATAAACTCCAGTTTCACCTCCTAACGGCTAGGATTAAGTATGTGCACAGCCATGGCCAGCTTTTTTTGTTTTCTGACATGGGGGGGGGTGGGGGTGGCGTGTCTTGCTCTGTAGCCCAAGCTGGCTCGTAACTAACTACGTAGCCCAGCCTGAAATCCATAGCAATCTTCCACATCAGTCTTCCAAGTGCCTGGAATTACAGGCGTGAGCTACTACAGCCAAGAACCTCTTTTCCTCAGCGGAAGGCTA